>NC_086011.1:6225200-6825200 GCF_030014385.1 Trichomycterus rosablanca
GTTTGGTGCAGTAGTAACACATGAGCTGATTACGTAATGTAGAAGTGCCTGAAGGGCAGGTGCATGAGAGCCTCTCTTCCAAACCACCACACTATACTGTATGTGTTTGAACTTCAGCTTAGAAAATCCCAACCATTCCTTTCTGAACTGCATTTAGATGAGTCAGTTTTTGTTTCCACCAACAGATTTTTAACACCAGCTCAAGATATTTTACACAAGATCGAGCATGCATGAAATTATCAGGTTGTTTTGTTCTGCATGGTGGAAATTTAACTCCTAATATAGATGTTATTGTTGATATTAACACTGTTTGAACAAAATGACATGATGACGGCCAGTGGAAACCAAAATCATCAACCTACTGAGACCTGGATTCAAAATTACACCGAAAATCAAAGTACAATATTGAAATCACAGGCTGGGTCAGTTTGTGTGAATTTCATCAAGGCAACTCGTAACGTGACCCAGGAGTGTGTATGGCCCCCACGTTCCTGTATGCATTCCCGACTATGTCTGAGCATGCTGATGACATGGCAGGTGATGTCCTGGGGAATCTACTTCCAGATGTGGATCAGGATCAGGCATCTGTGAGTTCCTGGACAGTCAGTGCTGCTACTTCCCAGTTCACTGGCACTGATGCGTAACGTCCCTGAAGTTCTCAATTGGATTCAGGTCTGGAGAACCTGGGGGCCAGTCAATGACATCAATGCCTTTGTCTTCCAGGAACTGCCTACAGACTCTGGTACTGTCTGGGTGTTAAGGAATAAGGGCCTTGCTCAAGGGTCCAACAGTGGCAACTTGTCCATCTGATCAATAGTCCAGCACCTTAATCGCAGTGTATCTATTGTTTTACTTATTTATGCATATGCACTGATGCATAACGTCCCAGAGGTCCTCAGTTGGATTCAGGTCTGGGGAACTTGAGGGCCAGTTAATGACATGAATGCCTTCGTCTTCCAGGAACTGCCTACAGACTCTGGTATTGTCTGGGCATTAAGGGTTAAGGGCCTTGCTCAAGGGTCCAACAGTGGCAACTTGGCCATCTGATCAATAGTCCAGCACCTGATAATGGCTTTGCAAACCTTCTTGCAATGGCATGTGTTGTTTAATGGGGTTAAAGTCAGGGCTCTGTCTTTAGTGTCCTTGCTTTCATAATTAGGAGGAGTGTTATTATATGTTGGGTATATAGGGTATATTTTTAATCCAGTTAAATTCCAGTTAAATTTGTAAATATTATGGACAAAGATGTACAGGGTGTGTGTAGCCTGGTGTAGCTGGTGAGATACTATAGTGATCAGTGCCAGTTATTCCAGTAACGTTGGCCGAATTAAAAATGCCGTAAGTGTCTTTTTTTCAAAAATAAAAGCAGCGCTCTCACTAGGCAGTCTACCAAGGCATAAACCAAACGAACCCCAGCCAGCTGATTCCCATTGCTCACTATGTAAATGTACTCGAATGTTTACATGACTGCAGCACCATGCACAAACACACACATTCTCCCACTCTGCCGCTTCACCAGACACCTTCAGGAAGGGAGGGTAGCTTAAGCCGTCGGTCACACTGGAAAAAAACAACTGACTGTAATGGGTGTTGACGGCACTCATTGTAAGCGATCATTAAATAAGTCGGTTTGTTGTTTGGTTTGTTGTGGAAGCACATGGCACCTACAAACTGTTCTGGCTAGAACCTGTTATGCAGTGTGAGAGGGTGTGTTGGAGTGTTTGTACACTCCTCTCGAGACATGTTGAGGCAGATCTACAGAAAGAAATGGAATAAACTATGTCTCTTCAGTTGTTTTAAGGTCTTTTTTTTGTTTGCTTTGTCTAAGCAAATATATCAGCTATGTCAGCAGAGCAGCTGCGGCTATGACAGTGTTTCCTACAAAAGACTGGCAGCACTTTTGTGTTTCCCTTCATAACAAAGCCTATTGTCTGTGTAAAGTAGAAACCTACTGCACACAGCCTTTTATTAATTTATTTATCATACGTCCATGTTTATTAAAATATGGAAATAACATACTGTTTGTCTATTGATGTATGAACTACATAACCGAAAGTATCTGGACACCTTTTAATTGCTTCATGGACAAACATTGGCATTGGAGGTCTTTCCACCTGTCAGATTGTTGCCCTACTAGAGGTAGAACTGACCCAGCCAGTTGTTAGAACTGCTATTGAGAAGAATTGACACATTCTTCAAGCAGGAAACACTAGCTTACAGATCTTACAATAGCCTTAATTTGTCCTTACCACTTTTCAAACTGGTTGTGGGCACGTCAGCACAAGAGGCTACTTTAGAAGCTCTTTTATGGCTGTGTAGATGCAAAAAAGCAAAGGATTAAAAGATGGAAATAACACACTGTTTGTCTGGTGTTGTATGAAATACATAGCTGAAAGTATCTGGACACCTTTTAATTGCTTTATGGATAAACATTGGCTGTAGAAAGAGTCATACCCAAGAGCTAAAGGTGGCTGTCAGATTGTTGCCCTACTAGAGGTAGAACTGACCCAGCCAGCTGTTAGAACTGCTATTGTGAAGGATGGAACACATTTTACAAGCAGGAAACACTAGCTTACCGATCTCACAATAGCCTTAATTTGTCTCTACCACTCTTCAAACTGGTTGTGGACATGTCAGCACAAGTGGCTTCTTCAAAAGCTCTTTTATTGATGTGTAAATACAAAAAAGCAAAGGATTAAAATATGGAAATAACACTCTGTTTGTCTGGTGATGTATAATGTACATAACCAGTATGATCTGGACACCTTTTAATTGTCATATTCAAGAGCTAAAGGAGGACTGTCATTGGAGACCTTTCTACCTGTCAGATTGTTGACCTAGCCAGCTGTTAGAACTGTTATTGTGAAGGATGGAGCGCATTCTTCAAGCAGGAAACACTAGCTTACAGATCTCACAATAGCCTTCATTTGTCTCTACCACTTTTCAAACTGGTTGTGGACACATCAGCACAAGAGGCTACTTTAGAAGCTCTTTTATGGCTGTGTACATGCAAAAAAGCAAAGGATTAAAATATAAAAATAACATACTGTTTGTTTATTAATGTATGAACTACCTAGGCGAAAGTATATGGACACCTTTTAATTGCTTTATGGTTTATAAACATTGGCTGTACAAAGAGTCATACCCAAGAGTTAAAGGTGGATGTCATTGGAGGCCTTTCCACCTGTCAGATTGTTGCCCTACTAGAGGTAGAACTGACCCAGCCAGCTGTTACAACTGCTATTGTGAAGGATGGAGCACAATCTTCAAGCAGGAAACACTAGCTTACAGATCCAACTCTAGCTTCAGTTTGTCATTGGTTGGAACAATCACTGAGTTTTCAAACTGGTTGTAGACACGTCAGCACAAGAGGCTACTTTAGGAGCTCTTTATGGCTGTGTAGATGCAAAAAGGCAAAGGATTACTGCCTGGTGAGGTGTAAAGTACTTTAAACTCTGAACTCTAAGCTCTGTGAAGATGTGTCCTTTGGAATAATTAATCATGCCTCAGGATCTGACAGTCTGTTGAAAGAAACATTACCTGTTTAAATAGTGTTATCTACCATGAAGGAGGAATAATGGTCTTGGGCTGTTTTAGATGATTTGTGCTCTTCTTAGTTTTAGGGGCATTCTAGAAAGCTTGCAGCTCTGGCAAGTGTTTTTGAAGGTCAATGACTACATTCTATTACAAAAGCACCATTCTGGCCTGCATATATATTTTTTAATTTTAATAATTTCATTTTTATTAACTGCTTTATCCTGGTCAGAGTCTTAATAGAGGTAGGAATACCCTGGACAGGGTACCAATCCATCACTATGCTTTGGCAATCCACCCATGATTTTGACCATGTTGTGTATATCAGCATTGTATATTGAACAGGGATGCAAATATTATCAGTTCAGTCCCAACAATATCTAAATCCTGAAAGATCAGTATTTAGAAAGAACATTTTACTTAGAGCCGATACTTAATTACAATATGCTTATCATAATTAACAGTGATGCAGTTGGTATTGTAATTATTATAAGACTACAAGCAGAGTTTTACCTTCATATTGGGGCATGATGCAAAATCTCCACATCATTTTTCTAAAATATTTATGTTATACACAGATCCACAGAGTTTAACATGCAGTCAGAGTAACAAGTGAGTTATAAATCACCGTTCTGAACTCGCGGTACCGTGTGTGTGCAGAGATGTGAAACATTAGCCGCTGGAAATAAATTTAAATGACCTTTTTTACCTTACAACATTAATCGAATGTGACTTCTTAGTTGTATTTTGTTTAACCACATAAACATTAACATTTGTAACATTGAATGTGCAGCTGTACTCACTACATGCGGATTATTCTGGCACATTTGAGGTGATAATAATGTGTTTCTAGTGACACATGCATGACTGAATTTAAGACACACTTCTAATTTATATAACAGTTTCTTTTAAGATCACTGAAGTGGCTACTATACAATTAACCTCAGCAGTCGTGTCAGCAAGAGAGCAGAAAAAATAATGGCTTTCCTTTTAGAGTTAATCACGGTCAATAGACTCAACCTGGACTCAGCACTTATAACCAAAACCTGTAACATGTTCAGAATTTTGATGTCACCAGTTGTTATTTATTACTTTTACATTTTTGGTCTCATTTTGCTGGAATAAGAGTATGAGAATTGTGAGAGTGTTTAATTAGATTTCTGATTCATCAATACAGTCTGACTCTCAGTCAGCATTCAGTTCATCACACTGGTACTTACATTAACAGCATTTGGCAGACACTAATTCAAAGTAACTTACAATTCTGACTGAATACAACACTAGCAATTGCAGTGGCTCCAACATTTCCGAATTGGTAGTGGTGGGGCTTGAACCAGCAACCTTTCAATCATTAGTCCAGTATCTTATCCAGCAGGAGCAACTGCCCTGAAAGCAACTGTTCTTCAGGTGACTTGAAGGACTACACAGACTACTATTATAGTCAGGTTCTGTTCATACAGACCCTTATTATACAGACATTTTACATTTACCAGACACTTTTATCCAAAGCAGCTTCCAGATGAAAGTGAACACAATACAGTGCAGTGGGGGGTTGAAATTACTTTTTCTAAACTGGTGCGACAAGCACCATGTCTGAAGCACATAGCCATTACATGCTGCAGTATGAAGATTCCACTCCACAAAAATTCCGCGACCACAAAAATAGATTCAGCCCATTATTTTATTTACCATATATTTACCATTTAGCTCTGTGGTAGCCAGATGTGCAGTTCTGTTTATACCAGTCAATCAGTGCCAGATTAATCAGATTTAGACCAACAACTGTCTGTGGGAATTTTTCCCAATCAGTCAGTGTTCCAGTACATCCAAAAGTTATTTAATAAGGTCTGGGTTCTCTAAAGGCCGCTGGAGGGCAATGCTTTTTGTCATACAAGGTATTCTAATCTTATAGTATATTTATAACTATGTATATATTGTTGTACTTTTGTTTATTATTGCATTACTACTAACATTCTGTCCTGAAATGCGTCTCCTTACTATGCCATTTAATGAGATATTTGCCCTTCAGCTAAATCTATGGAAAATGAAGCTCTAACTTTTTAGACGCTCCCTTAATTTTGTCCTTCCCAAGGAGGCACTAGTCCTGACAGTTGAATAGTCTGTGATGTCAGCGATTTGAAGCCGTGATAAGGACTGCATGAAGTACTGTCTTATTTCTTTAGGAAAATCTGTAAAATAGATTGAGCTGCATAATAACTTCACGTCTATTATGCAAATGTATTTAAGACCCTTCTACTGGTCCTACTTTGGGTTGAAATTCTCTTTTAATATGTAAGATCCATGCAGCCATGCAAATGAATCCTAAATCGAAAATTGCAGACTAATAAAAAAAGTCCTGCCCCATTCGTGTGATTCTAAATGGCACGATATGAGACATTTAAAACCCTTTGTTTCCCAACATTCTGATTAAATCGATAGATATTTTATGACAATATGCTTGATTTATACAGAGAATCCATCCTCTTAACACAGTATATGTGACTTTCTATTCTAATAGATCCATACCAGCTAAAGATGCGCTCTTTTACATTAACAGTGTTAAGTATCAAGTATCTCAGTTAAAAGTACCCAAGCACTTATAAATATTTTATGACCCTGTCTGCATGTCAAATCATAATGTTAGTGTTAAATTCAGAACAAAGTCAAGACAGCTCGGCACAGCAAGTGGCCAAATTGATTCATTCAGAGATATAAATCTGTAAACTCCCTCGCCTGTACTGGTTCAGTTCTCTGTAATGTTATGATATTACACACACAAGCTTATCTTCCATGGCTGCATGATGCTATTACACCATGGTGCTGAATACTGTGCTACTTATTCTGTTGGCTGAGGTGATAAATCAGGACTCGGTTGTAACAATAAAGAAAAAAATGGAAAAAAGCAGTGGTTATACCATTATTTTTCAGAAAAAAATCCCAAGCAAGATGAGAATTATTTTGATCAATGGTTTTACATGCAAACTTTTGGTGCAAATAAAATTCTTAAGGTGAATTTTTAGATAGTTACAGATGTTTAACCTTTCTGCAAGCTTTACTGAGCCCAATAAGCTAACAGTACTTACAGTATATTAACTGGTGAGTCAAAACATTATGACCACACTTCCATATACTGTCAAAACATCTCTGACCACATGGAGCCACAAGACTTCTAGAAATGTCCTATGGTATCTGGTACTTGGACATCACCATCATGTCCTTAAACGTTTCAAAATCCTACATGCCTGACCGTCCTTGTGATTTAAAAAAAATGGGATTCATTGGCCCATGTGATTGACCTTCTTTCAGTGCTTAAATGACCAGTTTTGACCCTTGCGCTATCGTTTTTAGCCAGGGGATGTTGACTGGCCTGTGACTATGCAGCCCCATAAACACATTTGTGACACCTGATCACCAGTATTAATATGATCTGCAGTTTGAACCACAGTAGCTCTTTGTTAGTCTGTACATGATGTAATATGCTTTGCCGTCCTCTGGGATCAACAAGTTTTGGCTGCCCAATGACAACTGTTGGTAGGTGCTCACCAGGCTGCATCTTATGCTGTTTTGGGGGGTACTTGGGTACAGTTACCTGGTCATAACAATTTGATCCTTATCAAAGTCACTCAGGTCTTTATGCTGATCAGATCTTCTGCATTCAACACGTGTACTACAAGTAACCATCAGCCCAGTGTGGCCAAAATAATGTGGATTCCCAACCTTATTGGACATCCCATTTTATTTTTATTACAAAAAATCATAACATGCTTTATATTGTTGCCCACAGTTTAAATCAGGCTGCAGTGTCGCCCTGTCTCGTCTTGAGAGGTGCCACATCAGACTCGGGCATCTTTAAGCTCTCACCCTGTGTGTTTCTGTACGTGTGGAGGTTTAAGGTCGGATAGGGAGGTGACATTAGTGTGTGTGACTTGCACAATGATTTGCAACAGTGGTTGATTTGCAACTCAAATCCATGAGGCAGCAGTCCCTGAGCTCTGCCTCGCAGCAAAAGTATATGAATGAGCCTCTACCTTTCAGCCTTTTCTCAGCTTTTTCTAGAAGAATTCAGTCCTGGTCTCAATTCTCACGGGAATTGCTCAATGGAAATGCAGCCGCTGACGTTCTAAAAGCACATTAGAGGCCTGTGAATGTTAGGATCATTGCATGAGTGCCCTTTGAGGGTTGTGGTCATATTCAAGTTGTTTCTGTAAGGAGGAAGAATGGAAGTGGGGGAGTTTTGTATCCAGAGCTGGGAGGTTATCACATGAAGCCATCATAGGCATATTAAGAAAATCTACCTATTTTCATTAGCCAGTAAAATGTTTCACATGTTCTATAACACCATACATATCAAGTTTATTTTTTTAATTTAAATTTTAATTCGTTACTGTTATCTGGGACAAAAGATAAAAAATGGTATTGCTGCATCCGTACAGATCTCTCCTCCAGATTTAAGTGCACTCAGCTGCCAATATATTGGCAGCTGAGTGCACATTTCTGACAGAGACAAAAACAGTGGGTTATAGGGAAAACGCAACTTTATTATCTTTAAGCGCTGATTGATCCGGCCTGTAGGGAGACAGTGCCAGCATTGATCCGGCTGATCGTTTGACAGGAGAGCTTTCTGAGGTTGTAGATTATAGATAGCTATCATATTTCTTCAGGCTATTTCTGAATAGTACATGAAAAACGACCTTTGAGAAACATCGACTGTGTTGAGAATTAAGTGAATTTGATGTGGAGTCTTTTGGGTAACGTTAGAGTGACTTATCTGATTAATTATGGACCAGGATGAAGAATGTTGGTCAGTTAGAAAGATGGAAGGTTATTGAACTTTAGACATTGGCATCAGTTTCGCATCCTGTTGAAGTACCTGGTAACAGCAAGTTTGATTCAGTCAGAATAATTCTTTTAAACTTTCTGTCAATCTAATAATTCTAATGTCTGGATATCACAGAGAATATAATTACATTCCTAATCAATACATGTGTATTGATATACAGCCCTACTGAAAGTATGCCTGACCCATACACTAACCATAACTATTTTTATCCATATGTACTGATTTACTAACATAATACTGTTAAGTTTAATATGCACACACAAATACCAAAACATGTCTATCTAATCCCATGCACAAGTCCAGCTTTGAGAGATGACAAAGGGCAAATGCTGCTTTTGAATGCTAAGCAATTAGCTCCACCGCTAGGCTAATCACATATAGCTGTTTTGCTCAATGCAGGGTTTATGCCTGAACAAAGAACAAATTTGCTTCCTGAGTCATTTTTATGTGAGTGTTAAGAGCTGAATTGTGATAAAGTACATGAAATAGTACATTTGAAGTGCTTTTACATGAAAAATCGACTAATATAGACTATATAGTTCTGATAACATTTCCAGTTTTAAAGCGACTCATAAAAGAATGAAAAATCAGTCCGTCAGTAAGTCAGTTCACTTTAAAATGTTTAGAATGATCCAATATGCAAGAAACAAATGGCACAGCCAGTATAAAGTAGCCTCACCACTAGCTTATACACCGATCAGGCATAACATTATGACCACCTCCTTGTTTCTACGCTCACTGTCCATTTTATCAGCTCTACTAACCATATAGAAGCACTTTGTAATTCTACAGTCCATTGTTTCTCTACATGCTTTGTCTGATCCACTCATACCAGCACAACACACACTAACACACCACCACCATGTCAGTGTCACTGCAGTGCTGAGAATGATCCACCACCTAAATAATACCTACTCTGTAGTGGTCCTGTGGGGGTCCTGACCATTGAAGAACAGCATGAAAGGGGGCTAACAAAGCATGCAGAGAAACAGATGGACTACAGTAAGTAATTGTAGAACTACAAAGTGCTTCTATATGGTAAGTGGAGCTGATAAAATGGACAGTGTGTGTAGAAACCAGGAGGTGGTTTTAATGTTATGGCTGATCGGTGTACATTCCAGTGGTAATGAAATTAGCGTTATAATTAGGGTTTTAAAAGGGCTCATTTGTAATTAAATGTAGGCAAAACTGGTTCATACTGGTTCATAAGTGAATTACTGGAAATCTGACAACAAATGACATTTAACTCTGAGATGAATAAACAAACCAGCATGACACTTTGATTGATCTGATGTCTTATTTCATTTTTCATATATATATGTAGACTTGTAAATGTTTATTTTACTGACTTACAGAGTTTGGTTTGGTAAGATTGTGAATTATTAATAAAAGTCTGTGGTGTGCTATGAATGTTATGGCGGCGCAGTTGTCTAACACTCTAGCCCTACACAGCCTGGATGGGCGCTTACCAGATACAGTTGACCATGTCTGATACAAGGGAAACTACAAAAAAATTAGATTTGGTGGAGCTTGCAAACCCATTTAATTCACTGAAAAGAAGCAGTATAAAAAATCCTTCACCTCTAAGGTTCACATAATGAAGTCGAGTCAGTTTTATCCTACCGCTTCCTTTTTCCCATGTTTTGAGCTTTTGTTTCTCATTCATCTTTTGCAGCTGCGAGTGTCCGATGAGTGAGGCGGTCTGAATTGATTCCTTTAATGATAAATATTGGTATTTATTCATACATTCACATTTTAATCCTTCTCCTAAGTTGCCATTGCGGTGGAATCAGACCTAGAACAAGCACCGCTGATTATGGGACTTGGGGCTACTCAGTTCCCAGGGTAATCTGAAAAGGGTTGAGTAGGTGGTAATGAGTGCAGAGTGTTTATCTGCATCTGTGAAGTTTCAGCTGGTCACCGCACTGCTTAATGCCATGCTTCTGGAATGCTCTTTTATGCAATTTGTTGTTTTTTATAATCAATACATGCATACTTTATCAATGTGGTCCTATCAATTACAGCTAAACGCAGTTACTATGACCTTTAAAGAATGTCTTTCTAGCTGAATGGGTCCGTTATTATAGTCTTTTTATCCTTCCCTAAACGTATTGCACCTGTTTTCGTTATGAAAGACGTTGTTATTGATTTCATGTAACAAGCAGCAATCATGGTGAAGATAAATAAGCTCCCTAACAATAAAACCGGCCCATAACTAACATGCTAATTCCTTAAACAATTTTAAAGAACCAGAAGTGATTGTCTCCGGACTGGTGCACCACACTGTTTTCTCCCAAAGCCTGAGTAAAAAAGTCAGCAGTCAACTGAAAGAATTGCAGGATGACCTGAAAGTAGCAGGAACAAAAGTTACACAGATAATAATACGAATGAACTGTGCCACAATCCTATCAGTTTCTACACCCCACACTTGTAGTTGATATTATCAGCATAAAGACCTGAGTGACTTTGATCAGGACCACACCATTATAGCCAAATAACTGGGTTGAATTGTTTCTAAAACAGCAAAGGTATGTTGACAGGCAGCCGAGGCGAGTACCCACCGACAGTGGTCCAAGGAGGGACAAGCCGTAAACATTGTATGGATTGTATGGATTAATGTCAAATATATGCTGTCAATTGTTGATTATGTATAATAAATAAGTCTAAAAACTGGCATCAAATTTGACCCCAAACAGGGCAATGTATGACAGCAGGAATAATGTGGTTTGAACAGCCAAGGTCACTGAAATGGAGCTTTTTGATGGTCATCCATTGTGAAGAATTAGGAAAACTCAGTTTCTTCAGGACCTTGCAGAGGCGCATGGTCATGCTGGAATCAAACTTTTAAAGGCATCTCTTTTCAATAACACATATAATTGTACATAATTGATTATATATATTTATACGCATTGATAGATGTACCTGAAATAGATTTCCGTAAACCGCCGACAGGTTTTGGGTGGCCAAGACTCACTGATGCCAGAGGACATGAAGGCTCTGGCGTCTGGTACGGACCAACAGAGGAGCTACTGTGGCTCAATTTGCAGATCATTTTAATACTGGTGATAAAGTGAATGTGTCAACACAGTGCATTGAGCCCTTCTGTGTATGGGGCTGCGTAGTCACAGGGCAGTTAAAGTGCCCATGCTTATTCCTGTCCATCATGCATTCATCAGGCATTGGAACTGGACATCTAAGCAATGGAAGATTAATTGGTCAGATGAATTCTGTTTCTTTCAAGTGGATAACCTGGCATATTGGCATCGTTTACCAGTGGAAGTGTTGGCACCAGGTTGCAATATAAATTGATCTACCTTGAATCATACAGTTAAAGGAACTGCTGGCAATATCCTGCTACCAAATACCACATGCGTCCTTTAGATCTATTGTTAAGTTCATGTCTTGGCGGGTCAGAACTGTTTTGACAGCATATAGTGCGGGTGGTTCTCTTATTTTGGCTCATCAGTGTTGTAAATACCCTTTCCCATGTATATATGTGTATGTGTTTGGATACAGTGACAGAATGGGGTGGGGTAGCACTAAGGTACATGCATGCCATGTTGTAAACTCGTGCATATAATGGCTCTGTCCCAAATGGTTTGCTACACCCCACTAGTGTGTCTGATTTCATGGCTCACATCCATAATTCTATTAATGTTGTTCACAATAATGGACTTATTGGAGCTCTAGATTAGAGGAAGCTCTTGTTTTCCTGCCCTGTTGCTGCTGTGCTGCTCTTCTATCTATTCCTATGCACCATGTTTGTTCTGTCATTTATAACAAGCCATTTTCCAGCATGAATCAGCCACTTCTTTTGGCTGACCCCTCAGATTGTTTTGGCTGGCTGTTTTGGCTATGCTGCTTTCTCTGGCTCTCATTTTTCCTGCATTTAGATCATTGAGTCTGTAAAAGATGCTTCTAAGCTGTTAATCACCTTACATTGGGGAGAAAACTGCATCGGGGAGCATATTATATTTTTATATACATAGTTTTGACCTTGAAGTTTATAATATTGTCACTGTAGACACCCAGCAACAGTTTGGCAACAGTTTGGTGAGGGCCCTTTTGTGCACATAACAAGCTCCAAAATGACATGGTTGATAGCCTGATAACCGTAGTGATCCTTTGAGATCAACTGGAATCTACCTGACCTCTCAAATGCTCTTTTCACAGAATAAGAGACTGTTAAGACTGCAAAGGGGAGCCAACTTCATATTAATGCCAATGGATTTGGAAATGCATGGTGTCTGCAACTGCTTGGCCATAATGTATAGGGGCTGATTTCCAAGCCACCCTACAGGTGAGGCCAGTAAAAATGTCCAAGTGAGCTTGAAATCAGCCATATAATAGATTGCTTTGCCACCCAAGCGCCTTGTATCTGATTTTCCCATTTGTCTTCCTCCACTGCTGCAGACCCCCACTCTGTACCACATGCAGTCACCAACCGCTTCTTTTCACCTACCTTCTTTCACAGCACTACTATCTGTGAATCAACCATCCTCCATGCTGTTGCCTTGACCAGCCAACAATAGGGAACCCCTGTGATAAGGAATCCCTTCCTCAGACACAGCCCTGAGTCTTTGTTCTCCCCCAGCTGGTCAAACTCCCAAAGAGTTCAGGACGATACTGTATATGTTAAATATTATACTTATCATCAGCTGTCGACTGTGAAGGGGTGTAGGCATTCTGATTAATATAAAACCAGATTGCTGGTGCGGCGTTAGCATCTATCTGTAGCATTCTGTGTGATGTACAGCTCTCAGCCTGATTACAGTGAGTCAGCACCTTCAGAAACCTGAAGAGTTTTGGCTCTTCTTCCTCCCCCTGGCACCAGCACTAATGGTTTTCTTTTCTCATGAGGGGGTGTTACTATATGCTTGATAATAATTGAGTTCTTCCATTTAGGAGTTGCAATACAATACGCAGTGTGAATTAAACACAGCCATAAGGACACTGGAATCTGCACGGTTCTTTAAAGCATAAAGCATAAAATTAATTTCAGATGGAAAGACGCTGTGCTTCTCTGGTGCTTTATGCTAATGTTGTTGTGAACCAGGGATGTACTAGGTGCTAAATATGTTCATTTATTATTATTATTAAGATTTATTAAGACTTACTTAGACACATAAATCGATTCCCAATGAATTTCTGAGTCTCCCTCCCTTTCTTACCTATGCAGAAGAGTGATGGCTAACACATGCTTCCTCCAAGATGTGTGTAGCCAGGATGTCACTGGGCAAGACTACACTGTTGGAAAAAAGTCCCGTGCTGTTCGTTTCCTGTCCCTTAAACTCACAGACAGCCAGAATTGGCATCACATGATTAATATGGGAGACAGAAATGCTGCTTTTAGCTCCTAGACTGCTGATTTACCTTGGTCAGGGTCACTGTGGGTCTGGTTTTCCAGAATTCTAGATTGCAGTGCAGTAACACACTAATTTTTTTGCGAGGCCTCACCCACCCCAATGACATAGCAAGTCAGGTTTGTATGTAGACGCCCGGCCCGGCCGATAGCACCGCTGGGGATCTCGAGCGCCTCATTCATGCCATTTGGGAGCCTGTCGTTCGGCTCATCTGGCACATAACAAGTGAACAAGCTGTGAGACTGACTCAGCCCGAAAACATATTCACAATTCACAGATTCTCTGACTCGTCGACAGACGTAGCAACGCTTTCAAAGCTCACACACACTCGCTAACATCCCGCTGCCTCACGCTCTGCTATACCTTGCCTAAATCATGGGGAGACGACCACTGAACTTAATCGCGCAGGTTTTGAACACAGCTCGGTGTTCGTGTTTTTAGGATGATTGCAGCCTCCGGTGTGGCAGCCTTCGTTCTGTGTGTTTGGTATGGCAACACGACACACCCCCCTATCCAATATAATGGCTGAAGACGGTTTGAAGTGGATTGGATTTCCATTTTGAAGTCGTGCTGATAGTACCCGCTCGGCTCAAAATGCTTTGTTTGGGATCACTGTAAGAGTTATGAGTAATGTTTGGTTTTTCAAGAGAACCAAGGCTACTCCCTATCCCTCAAGGGTTTTCCTTCCAAACTGGCCTGACCAGTTCCATGCAGGGTGTAGTGTGAGTGTGAGTGCAATCCAGGCTATTTTTGTTTAAACATGGATCAGGTGGGGGTTGTCATTAAAAATGAGGTATGAGCAGTTAAGTTGTACAGCTCATAACACTGTACTATCATTCATTCATTCATTTTCACTAAGCTGTTTATTCTGTGAGGAGTGGTCCAGCACCCCCTGAAAACACCAGGCAGGGCTACACACACTCACACATTTACTTACTTACCCTCAACATGGGTTATTTACCAGCCAAGCCACCTTTTGAATAATAAAAAAAATAAAGATTTACATGTATTTCTGTTTGGCAATGAAATGTTAATGGTTTACCTGATCATCACATAATGGATTGGATGTAATGAATGCATGATTTATCTCCCCTCACACCATTCATTCATTCATTCAATGTCTGTTTTAATACTGCCTTTTCCTGGTCAGGGTTGCAGTGGGTCTGATTCATAGGGCGAAAGGCAGGAAACATTTCGGGCACTTTGACAGTCCATCTCCCATCACTTCTTCATCTTTGTTGTAAAAATGAAATGCATGTGATGTACATTAATTGACTGAATTTATGTATATTTATATATATTTATTTATTATATATATTTATATGTTCTTTCTTTTTCTACCAATCAACTCGTTTCCAATTACCCGGTTATATTTCCTCTACTGCTGCAGCCACTTACCCTGATCGAGGAGGGCCATACCTAACACACTCCCCCCTCAGAACGTGTGCAGTAGCCAACCGCTTCTTATTACCTACATGGGGAGTGTTCACACAGGGAACAGTATCACACAGGGAGAGTCACGCATTGATCTCCGTTATCCCCTCTCTCTATGCAGGGGCCTTCGGCTGGTCAACAGAGGTCACAATTGCTGCGGCAATGAGGAATTCCTTTGACCCACCCACTTTTATACATTGCCAATGGGTTGACACGCCCACTCACAGACATAGCCAACTTGAGCGCTTGAGATCCAGTGCAAAAAAAATGTAATTAAAAATAAAAGGGCTCTCTGCCATCCGGCTGGTCCGGGCGGCTACATGAACAACGATTGGCTTGTTGTTCATACAGGGTGCGAAGCCGGATAGGGACCTCATAACTGATGCAATTACGACCTCTGCTGGCTGATGAGTCGAGAAATAATGTGTTGATCAGGGTGTGGCTCTCCGTGCACAAAGCTGATCCGCATATGAACTAGTCCCTCACAGTTGCAACACACATTAATTACAAAAAATATACACATAACTTACATACACTAGCACCATTTGATTAATATATACAGTTATTGATTAAGACTATTTATGTACAGATGTACAAAAATTATGAAATGGGAATGAGGAATATAAATATATAAGATTTGGACTGTACTGTACAAGTTACTGTACAAGATATGCATTATACATGGTGTGTGTGCAGGTGTGGTGGATATAGTTCAAGTAAAGTGCAGAGTGCAGAATGGGTATAGGGTGTGTATGGTGGGGATTGTCTTTGGAGATCACTGTATTGATTACGAGGAGTGTGCTTGTCCATTGCTGTTTAGCAGCCTGATGGCCCAGGGGAACAAACCGGCTCAAAACCGGCTAAGCTATAACCAATAAGCTACAACTGGCTTATAATGATATAATGATAATAATATAATAATATAACTATAATCACTATAATGATACTCAATCTAACATAATATATTAAGTAATCTAATCTAGCTATTAAATCTATTTAGATTATTTAGTAAAACCTGTACTATACAGATTTACCTGAAGGACATTAGGACAAATTTGAACTCAAGTGTGGACATTTCATCATGAACAGTACTGACCTGATGAGCCACTCTGACACCCCACATTAAAAACAGGACTAGGCTACATTTAAAATCAGTAAATAATTAAAGGGTCCTAATGGTTAGTCAATGCACCGCCCATTTGTTTCTAAAAAGCATGACAAAATACACAGTAAAATAAAAATTACTATACCTTTTAAAGATTTCTATGTTCACGAGTTCATTTTATTGCACTAGGAGTATTTGACCATGATGCAGATAATTTACTATAGCAGTAAAACATTCTAGCATTCTATTCTGCATCCTGTGTTGCATCCTGCTGTATCTACCTCGAGGAATCAAACCAATTTAAAGCTTCTGCTGGATATAATTTATTGATGACTTCCCATGATTCACCAGTGAGACTAACCCAGTGCTTTACTGCTGCAATTAGGAACTTCAGGCAACTGAGTCGTACACAGGACTCCATTAAAATCAATCTACAGAAAACAGAGGCTGTTAGGATTTTTCGAATATAAAAATGCCTTGTGTTTTTGTCAGTCTGGGGTCAGCATCGAGTTGCATCGGGTGTCACATGTTTTTGTTGTGGCTGTTTGGTGTTGTTAAACCTGATCCTCTTCCCTAGCGTAGCACCTGCTTGTTATGCTAGGAAGCTGTTCTCAGACATGCTTTCGCTCTATCATTAACTGCACCACAACCACACAGAACGCTGTCTGCCGTGGTGCAGTGCGAATTCTCTAAACGTACACTCTGCTCAGCGGAAACCAGCCACCGCTGAGCTGTAATGTGTTCATGTTTAATTGAAAACTCTTAGTAATTGCTTGACAGCGCTACATTACCTTTTTGCCTCAGTGTGTTTCTAATGTATAGTGTGGATATTTCCTTCACTCGCCAGTTCAAGGCTTTTTGAGGTTCACTGTACAAGCATAACACAGTGTTTTGACATGAGAGCAATCTCGCCCTCTTTATTATGTAATATCCTATGCCTTATCAGACAAAGTGCACCCGAGGTACACCGACCAAGCATAACATTATGACCACTGACAGGTAAAGTGATTAACACTGATTATCTCTTCATCACGACACCTGTTAGTGGGTGAGATATATTAAGCATTGAACATGTTATCCTCACAGTTGATGTGTTAGAAGCAGGAAAAATGGGCGAGCGTGAGGATTTGAGCGAGTTTGACAAGTGCCAAATTGTGATGGCTAGATGACTGGGTCAGAGCATCTCCAAAACTGCAGCTCTTGTGGGGTGTTTCCGGTCTGCAGTGGTCAGTATCTATCAAAAGTGGTCCAAGAGTGTGGTCCGATTCAACAGACGAACTACTGTAGCTCAAATTGCTGAAGAGGTTAATGCTGGTTCTAATAGAAAGGTGTCAGAATACACAGTGCATCACAGTTGCAGGGCTATTTTGGCAGCAAAAGGAAGACCAACACAATATTAGGAAGGTGGTCATAATGTTAAGCCTAATGGGTGTATATGACATTGAAATATTTTTTATAAGGATGTTATAAAATAAAGAGTGGCTTTAATTTAATGATGTATAACATGAATGTTGTCTTTTAAGAGAACAGTATCATAGACAATAGTGCATTTCATTCCACAGATGCAAACTGACCAGGTAAAATAAAAAAGTCATCTCTCATCCCCCTTCATCTTGTTTTTTTTCCTCATTGTAGCATTCTCATAGAGAGTCATGACCAGGTCCCATGTGGCACACGGCTGCCGGCCAAACTGGTCAGTAATGGGAAAATCACAGAAGACACAGAGAAAAGTCCCATAAAGTACAAACTCAATTTCATTCAATTTTCTCATTTACTTTCTTATCCTTTGCGTTTTGTTAGATGGGTGGGCGCCAGTGCCAGCGCCAGAGCCAGCGCCAGTGGGTAGACACTGTTAAGAAAATAAAACCAGTGTTGTTTTGTATAAACAATGTGGCCAAAAGCATATAGAATAGAATGCCTTTATTTGTCATATATACATATACAGGTGTACAGTACAATGAAATTCTTTCTTCGCATATTCCAGCTTGTTTGGAAGCTGGGGTCAGAGCGCAGGGTCTATTTTATGGCACCCCTGGAGCAGAGAGGGTAAAGGGCCTTGCTCAAGGGCCCAACAGTGGCTGCATGGCAGAGCTGGGATTCAAACTCTCAACCTTTCAGTTGATAGCCCAAAGCCCTACCCATTAGGCCACCACTGTCCACATAGACACAGCACCATGAGATTTTTAGATCACCAATTTAAGCTCATGGGCATTAATATTAATTTTTTTTCTTCGCTTTTATAGATATAACAGCTTCCGTGTTTGGAAAGTCTTTCCACATAGTATGATTTTGGAATGTGCCATTTGGAATTTGGGCTTATTCAGTCAAAAGAATGTTCTGTACTTTACTGTGGGTGTGGTGTTCTTGGGATTATACATGTATCTCTCATTTATCCAAACGAATTATTGTCGAGGTAATTATGGTAAAAGATTTATGTTTCATCTATTCATGACCGTTGTTATGATTCGTCTAAAAGCTGTACAAATTTTATAAGCGCAGCAATATATGATTCACACTTTTAATCCCTCTTATGTGCATGCTTCTGTGATGGATAGCACCACTTAAACTCGGAAATACCTTATCAGATCATCATTAGTAAACACTGTTCCTGGCTATAAGACTTTCTAGAATTTTCTGATAATGTCTTTCAGGTTCTGATGCAGCAAAGCACCCCCACTTTACCAATACCATGTTCGAATTGGTATAAAATGCTGTATTTGCTTTTGGTCAGGTATAATAAGGACCTTACTTTGTAGAAACATTCAGTTTTTAGTCAACTTTCAAAGAGCATCATATCAAAAAGTTTTGGGTAGCAGTAACAGTTCTATTTTATTAGCAGTTCTGTTTTGTTAGCAGTTCGGTTTTGTTAGCAGTAACAGTTCTATTTTATTAGCAGTTCTGTTTTGTTAGCAGTTCTGTTTTGTTAGCAGTAACAGTTCTATTTTATTAGCAGTTCTGTTTTGTTAGTAGTAAAAGTTCTATTTTGTTAGCAGTTACCAGTTTTCTTCTTGTTAGCAGTTCTATTTTATTAGCAGTTGTTTTGTTAGCAGTTCTGTTTTGTTAGCAGTAGCAGTTCTATTTTATTAGCAGTTCTGTTTTGTTCGCAGTTAGCTGTTCTTCTTTGCTAGCAGTTCTATTTTGTTAGCAGTTCTTCTTTGTTAACATTTAGCTGTTCTTCTTTGTTAGCAGGTCTATTTTGTTAGCAGTTCTATTTTGTTAGCAGTTAGCAGGTCTATTTTGTTAGCAGTTCTATTTTGTTAGTAGGTCTATTTTGTTAGCAGTTAGCAGGTCTATTTTGTTAGCAGTTTGCAGTTCTATTTTGTTAGCAGTTAGCAGGTCTATTTTGTTAGCAGTTTGCAGTTCTATTTTGTTAGCAGTTAGCAGGTCTATTTTGTTAGCAGTTCTATTTTGTTAGCAGTTCTATTTTGTTAGCAGTTAGCAGGTCTATTTTGTTAGCAGTTCTATTTTGTTAGCAGGTCTATTTTGTTAGCAGTTAGCAGGTCTATTTTGTTAGCAGTTTGCAGTTCTATTTTGTTAGCAGTTAGCAGGTCTATTTTGTTAGCAGTTAGCAGTTCTATTTTGTTAGCAGTTTGCAGTTCTATTTTGTTAGCAGTTAGCAGTTCTTTTTACATTGTTTTCTAGTCTCATTTATATCATTAAGTTGTTAACGTTGAATTTATGTAAGACCAAATGCTACTGTAGTTTGCTACATGCTTCTCTAGGTGTTTCATTAAGCCTTAATTAGGCTCCCCACTGCTGGGAGATACACCACTGTCCCAAGTTTCCTCATTTTACAAATAAAAGATCTCACAGTCTTACAGTCACATTTTACATTATTAACCTTCCAGACTTTACACTATGTGGCCAAAAGCATTTAGACACCTTACCATGAACTTGTTGGACATTCCACTTCAACAACAAGAATTTGAAGTATGCATGTCAGTTAATAGAACATCTGTATGGCTGGGCTGATGTTGGTCAAGAAAGCCTGAACTGATGTTCCAGTTCATTCCCAAGCTGTTCAGTGAAGCTGAGGTCAGGGATCTGTGCAGACCACTAGAGTTTCTTTAAACCAAGTATTTATTTATGCCTTATAAGACATTAGACTAGCAACAATTTAAGGAATGCCATTTTCAGTTCTAGCATTACTGTGACACTGTGCACAAAGCAAAGTTGGAAGCATATAATTTCCTTTATGTTAGCAGCTGCTGTGGCTGCAACACATGGATTCAATAATTAGAAGGGGTGTCCTGATACTTTTGTCCATATAGTGTATTTCAACATTCTTTTCATAGCTGGCATAGCATTCCTGTACTGCTTAGGTAACAGTAAAGGTTCAAGAAGAATGAAATGTATATTCTGCAGGTGTGAATGAATAGAGGTTTGGGTATGTTTGATAAACTGCTTTGTAGTTTTTGTCGTTTATGTAGTACTTGGCTTTTATTCATGTGAATTTCGCAATAGATGTGGGTTAATTTATCTCTGCCACAAAACCACAGCAGAGCATATAAATGTGTCCTCTGCTGGAAACCAGAAACGGTCTTTGTGAACATAGCCTTAGAGAAAAAAAGCTTGCTAATTTCCCAAGTAATGGATTTTAAAATGGCAGCTCATCGGAGCAATGCTAATAACAAAATGCCAATTTATCTGAGCATAATTTTTTAACTGAGCTTTAGTATATTGTAAGTCACACTATTACTACTACTATGTTTTACTAACGCACACAGATGTGCAACGGCAACAGACATGGCAGGCCTTAATTATGTTAGACGTAATTGTAATGACAGGGTAAAGAAAGACAGCTGAACGAGCAGACGCGTGTTTTTCTTCTGACTTCTGACTATATAAAACCTACTGAGCACGGAAAGTTGAAATCTGTACTGTATTTTGATGGGCAATTTCCTACAAAGCACAAATAATAATAATAATATAAAAAATATGCACCTGCTGTGTAGTTGCTTAGGTTCACACTGGCCTCCCAGTGGCGCAATGGGCAGCGCTGGCACCTCACAGCAAGAGAGAAGAGAGGCTGGGGTTTAATTCTTTTTGAATTTACCTGTTATCCCTGTGTCTGGACATGTGGAAGGAAACCAGAGCACCCACTGGAAACCCACACAAAGACATGCAGTCAGGCCAATAGTGCAATATTCTTAATATGATGTTAATTTCCATATCTGATCTTTTTAAATCACAAAAGTCAGGATTAATGGCTGGTTTGGTAGCATAACAGTCTGACACTTTGCTCCTAGAGCCAAATATATTTCCATTATAAAAACAAATCTTACCAAATAAAGCACATAAAGCTTAGTGGTGTTTGATTAAGCTGGATTAAGATGGATTCGATTAGACTTCACTTCCGCAATCAATATAAAGTAACTTGCCTCTGCCAGCAATTACCCACCTAATCTCCATTAAAAAGGATGAATTGCATTACAGGGCATATCTCTGTTGTGGCAATGGTGCAATCAGAATGATGCCTCTGCCTCCATCGTTCACACTCGCTCTCACTTTTACCAGCCATTTTTCTTTTTTCTGCTTGTCACAGAGAGAAGGTTGACATTGCTGACCTGATATTAGTGTTTTCTTCTTGAGGAAGAAACTGACCAGACCAAAAGGTTGTAAACATGACAGACCTTTTAAACTCAGGTTTTGTTTGTATTGCAAGAAAACAACTTGGAGTTTTCCAGAACAATTTTTTTTATTGTTTTATCTACAACCCCAAATCAGAAAGAGTTGGGACAGCATGGGAAATACAAATAATAAAAACACAGTTTCTTACGTTT
The DNA here is from genome assembly GCF_030014385.1 of Trichomycterus rosablanca. NCBI lineage: Eukaryota > Metazoa > Chordata > Actinopteri > Siluriformes > Trichomycteridae > Trichomycterus > Trichomycterus rosablanca. Next base: position 6,247,260 of record NC_086011.1, read on the forward strand.
GCTTTGACTCTTTTGTACCAAACCATGAGTACAATCACCTGTTGACATCACCTGTTTGGAATCACATCATTATTTAGTGTTTTCAACTCATTACTAGCCCTAAATTGCCACGTCCCAACTTTTTTTGGAATGTGTTGCAGGCCTGAAATGCAGGAATGGAGGTACATTAATAAATGAAATTAAGCTGAGCAGAGAAAACATGAAATATCTCAGGTTCAAACTGTCTGCAATCAAATAAAAGTCAAAGTAAATGTAGGCAACACTGCATTTTTATTTTATTTGCGTTTTCCATACTGTCCCAACTTTTTCTGATTTGGGGTTGTAAATTTGCTTTTCACGACCGCAGGCACGACTCCTTCATCTATTCTTACAGAAAACCCTAAGAATGATCGCGTTATACTTTCCGTATTTCTCTACCTTGAGTAATTCTCTACCAAGAGCCTTGACCAGACAGTGTGGACACCAGCCCATTCTAGACTGTTTTGACAAAGCAAACTGGGTTAAAGTTTATAGCTCCTCCAATGAGACAAACTGTTTGATATGATGCAATACAAGTGACTCAGGCAGTAAGAACACGCTTATCATAAACAAAGCTTAATGGGACGTAGTGTATTAAAACAACAAGCAAGGAATTTAATTAGTGGAGAGAACCTATGAGCAGTAATAATTAGGAGAAGTTTAGTGCTCCTGTGTCGTTCTTTTATTACATTATATCACGTTTAGCTTTTTTAATGACTTTTTTTGAGCACCTGAACTTAAGTTTAAAAGTGAAACAGTGATAAAAATACAGGTAAACACAGATGTATGTGGATTTAACAGTTATATCACACAAAAGCATAATCGTGTCGAGGTCACATCGCTGAGCAAAGCGACGATTTGCGCTGAGCTTCGCAGTTTTGCCGCTTCTCATATGGATGCGCCCCTAGCCATATTATCAAAGCCAGAACTACATTCAGAGCTTGGTTTGATCAGGGATGTGAGGGGATTCCAATCCCCTGGTATAAAGAACCCACTTTGTAAAACTATCATCTCCTCTTCAACCCCATCTGGATCAATATGATGTCATTTAAGATGTCTGATAAGCTAAGAGATGCTCTTCTGGAACAGAATTACAGATGAACCTGATAATTAAAGCGACATTCTCGACATTACACCTGTCCCGAGTTCTATCACTCTTTTTGTATGTGTCTGTATTCTCGTATTTATGTTCAATATTGTTCAGCACCAAGCTTACTAGCGTGTCAAAGAGCTTATTTCGCATATCTGCTGGCGTATATTTTGCGTTCTGAGGAATGTGTTCAAGGTACTTGGATATGGTATATTAAATAAGCTTGAGGAAAAGACCAACTAAGGCATTATCATTTTAACAGTGAGTCCAGGGTTCTGTAAAGACACAGACAAAAAACGCACCATATCCGCTATACTTCTAATGTCTGGGTTGGTCCTAATAGACCGGTGAAAGTTTCACTGCTTGATTCTCTCTGCTTCATGTCTGCCCACATAGAAACTGCTTGTTCTTGCTTGATTGTTGACATCCACATTTCATGTTTCAGCAGCATCTAATTTGTCAGTTTGTTTCTTAGTGGTTCTTTGATTACGTCTGACCATCCAGACACATTTCCATTTACCGTAGGGTGAGAGGCTGTCTTTTTGTCATCCTTGGCCAGTGATCACTGTTCCATCTACTTTTAATAGCCTTATTTATATGGACATAGAGCTGTCACGACCTGTTATTAATCTTAATCTCTAACAAGGAGATTAATGAGATTACAGAGGTTCCTACACCACAGAAATACTAATCTCAGTTGTGAGATGTATATCTTAAACCCACAATGATTAAAAAATTTCTAATAAGTATGATTTGACATTTGTCCCCTTTCGGTTGGACGTAAACATTTGATTTTAACTTGATACTTTTAGCGGTGGTATAAAAAGTCAAAGAATAAATGATAAGCATTGTAGCAACACAGCTATCTGTAGTGATTAGGATTTATTTCTATTTATAAATGCAGACAGTGTTGAAAATATCAGCCGTGATGAAAGAAGTCAGAGACACAGATTCTTATTTATTCGAATGGATTATTTATGACATGTTGGAAAAAATCCTAACTTTGCCCCTAATGTTAACTCTTGGATATTTACAGACAAATAAATCCTGCAAACTGATGTGAAACTGTAATCACAAGACTCGCACAAGAACATCTCGTTGCTTCATTAGTAACAGCTTGGATTTACCAGTTGCTCAGTCTACTCAAGTGGCACAACATCGTTCCAGACTGTGGAGCTTTTCTAACATATGTGTTAGGTTATTTGCAATGCTACACTTTTAACACTTCTGTCACAGCACTCTACAGTTTTGGACTGTATCTCAAATGAAAACATTTTGTAGTTGTCATTTTCTGAGCCAGCGTATTATTTGAAGACAATACAATACACGAGGTGAATGTTTGACACAGTGATCTGAAAAAACCAAACAGCAGGATTAAAACTCTCATCCAGAGCTGGTAGGTTGTTCTGCTCTCATGTTTTGCTTTCTCTTTACTTAGTGGGTGATACAGGGCTATTATTATTACATATTTAAAAAAATAGACATTTTTAAATAAAAAAATGCTGTTTCTGCTGCGAGTCTCATGTTAAAACATGTTGGTTCTCACTTCGGTGGATCTGTTCCACAATGAGTCATAACCTAGGGCACGCCTTCATCTCGCTTCCCTCGCTTCAGTCTCGAAAACAATGTAGAGTTGAAGTAAACAGATAATTTAGGGGCGATGTATGTCAGCAGACTTGGGTTGGGATTTTATTTTAGATAGTTTTTTTTTAATGAGTAGACTAAACATATGTGTCTAAAAACAACTGTTTATGCATATGAATTCAAGTTCTTACATAATGTTTCTTAGATTTCTGGATTAATTTAGTGGTGTAGAATAATCTGCAATGTTACTGAATTTGTCATCACTGATAATGCATTACTACAGCTGGTGACTTCTCTGTGCTCATATAAATAAGGCATATTTGGCATTTAGCAGACGTGTCTTACCCAAAATGACTTACCATACTGTGAGAGTATACAGTCTAAGCAATTGAGGTTTAAGGGCAGTCTGGCAGTCTGGTGGGATTTTAACTGACGACCTTCTGATTACCATTTGAGTACCCTAACCGTTAGGCTGCGACTACCCTAGTATCTGTTTAAAAAAGAATGGAAAGATAATAATAATCCAAGTTGTCAACTTATGGAACATCTTTAATAATGCAAGAACCACCAGAAAACAGGTCTGCCATGAATACATTAGCAGCGACTTACAATTATCAATGAATATAATTCAAGCAATTGAGGGTTAAGAGCCTTGCTCAGGGGCCCAACAGTGTGGCAACTTGGCAATGGTGAGGCTTCAACCAGCAACCTCATGATTCCCAGTCCAGCTGAGCTACCACTGTCTTGAATAAATACCGTCATACCATATAACTCAACGTCTTCTAAACTCGAAATCTTTGAAACTTAACACCCTTTGTTGAGAACTTTGTACCCTTAAACCCGACGTGCGTGGGATGTAAATAAAGGGTTTTTCTATGGAATGAGGCGGTGCTGCTTAGCTTGCCGCTGTGCTTCCCTTGCTTTTTTATAGTATTTTTTTATTGATTTTTAACTGTTTTTCAATTGTATTTCAGTGTTTTTAATATTATACTTGTGTTATGTTCAGTGTATAAGTGTCAAAAACAACCCCATCATTTTACATTAGCCTAAAATATATGCAGTTCCACTGGATAATGGAACGCATTAACATGTTTCCCATACATCCTTATAGGAAAAAACCTTGAAACTCAACGTCTTTCAAACTCGATGCCACTCCCAGAGCCAATTGACGTTGAGTTTCAAGGTACCACTGTATTTCTGTTATTTTCAGTGTATAAGTGTTAAAAACAACTCCATTATTTTACATTAGCCTAAAATATATGCAGTTCCATCAGACAATGGAACGCATTAACAGGTTTCCCGTACATCCTTATGGAAAAAAAATACATTGAAACTCAACGTCTATTAAATTCAATGCAACTCCCAGAACCAGTTGAAGTCAAGTTTTAAGGTACTAGGTGTAAGGTGTATCTGTTAAATCATTGGAGTCACTTTAAACTTTGACGGAAATTTGTTGATGACCATATGGACAAAGAAAACGCAGGAACAAGGGCATTTTTGCACCCCAGCCTCAAGCACATAGCGATGCTGAGCTTGCTTGATTGTTGACGTCCAAGTTTTATGTATCAGCAGCATCTAATTTGTCAGTTTGTTTTTAGTGGTGACCATCCAGACACATTTTAATTTGCCATAGGGGGAGAGGTTGTCTTTTGTCATCCTTGGCCAGTGATCATTGTTCCATCTACTTTTAATAGACTTATTTATATAGACATAGAGCTGTCACGAGCTGTAATTAGTCTTAAGACCATGCCACTAGGGCTGGGCGATATGGATCAAAAATAATATCTCGATATTTTTTTGCTGAACGGCGATATACGATATATATCTCGATATTTTTTTTATCCCATAAGGTAATAACAAAAAGACACTTCTGAGACAAAGCTACACGTTCCAAATTTTTTACAGGCACTTTTATTAAAATTCAAGCTTCACACAAGAACTATTTTTACTTAAAAAAAAAAAGAGCTATTCTAAGAAAAAGAAAGTTGTTTCTAAGGTATCTCCTGTCGTGTAATGTGAATTACAAATATATTGTCTGACCCTTTAAGAATGTTAAGTGCACTATAGGGCGCAGGGAGCGAGTGTGTAGGGAAGGTATCAGAATTCATCGTTTCCGGCTGTGCTCGTGTTCTTCTGTTGTTTTGCACTGAGCTTGTGTGGTATTAAAAGTAGCGTTCTCGTTAAACCCCCCTCACATGTTTGGACTTTGAATTATTTTACATCACCGTCACCACAACATTTACATTAATATTTTCTTTTACTGTATAGAACTCAGTTCTGTAATACAGGCAGAACTAATCGTTCATGTTACTGTGTAACTATTACAACATTTAATGCATTTTAATCAGCGTTCTGCTTCATGCACTTTATTATTATTTAACAGCTTTGTTTGTTGTTTAATTGCTGTTTGCTCTTGTTTACTGCAGAGTTAGTTTTTATTATTTTATTACAATTTTATTAATTTTTGGTTGTATACTATAAAAAGAAGATAAATAAATAAATGACGACGTCGGGCGATCATCCAGTATAAACTAACATGACCACGTACAACATCCAGTACAGAAATCACTCCCCATAATGTTTGTTTTTTACAGATATATGCACATCACATATACAAACACACAAGTCAGAACAACAGGAGACGCACCGTTACGTTATTATTACTTTCTCAACACTTGCATGATTTACACTGTATATGAAGTAAATACATGCCTGTCAGCGCGTGCATGCGCTTGTATATTTATATTGGTTTTTGAAATGAATAACGACTCGTTTTCTTGTTGAGGGAATGGTTGGGTGGACTGTTGAGAAAACGTTTGGGTGGTTCCCTCAACGTTCCTTTACGAACGTTCCCCCAACGTTCCCCCCCGAACATTCCCTCCACGTTCCCCCCGAACGTTCCCTCAACGTTCCCCCCGAACGTTCCCTCAACGTTCCTTCACGAACGTTCCTTCACGAACGTTCCCCCAACGTTTCCGCACGAACGTTCCCTCAATGTTCCTTCACGAACGTTCCCCCAACGTTCCCCCACGAACGTTCCCTCAACGTTCCCCCCGAACGTTCCCTCAACGTTCCTTCACGAACGTTCCCCCAACGTTTCCACACGAACGTTCCCCCCGAACGTTCCCTCAACGTTTCCACACGAACGTTGCCCCAACGTTCCCCCAACATTCCCTCATGAACGTTCCCTCAACGTTTCCACACAAACGTTCCCCCAACGTTCCCCCACAAACGTTCCCCCAACGTTTCCACAAGAACGTTCCCTCAATGTCCCCCCCGAACGTTCCCCCAACGTTCCCCCACAAACGTTCCCTCAATGTTCCTTCACGAACGTTCCCCCAACGTTTCCCCATGAATGTTCCCCCCGAACGTTCCCCCAGTTTCCACACGAACGTTCGCTCAATGTTCCCCCGAATGTGCCCTCAACGTTCCACCACGAACGTTCCCTCAACGTTCCCCCTCAACGTTTTCTCAACGCTCCCCCCACCCCCCCAACGTTCCCTCAACGTTCCCCCCCAAACGTTCAGAGGCATGCTGGTACATACCGGATAGCAATGGAAACGTTTGCCAGTAGAGAAGTTTACCAGCATAAAGATGAGCTACGAAGTATTTATTTATTCATTTATTAGGATTTTAATGTCATGTTTTACACACTTTGGTTACATTGATGACAGGACAGAGAGACACTTTTTACACAAGACTCATCAGTTTAAGCCTTTAATGTCAAACACGGTCATAGACAATTATGTGTCTCCAATTCACCTCACTTGCACGTCTTTGGACTGTGAGAGGAAACTGGAGCTCCCGGAGGAAACCCACGCAGACATGGGAAAAACATGCAAACACAGAAAGGACACAAACCCCTTTACATGGAAATCAAACCCAGGACCTTCTTGCTGTGAGGCGACAGTGCTACCCACCGAGCCACAATGCCGCCATGTTTTGTAAAATAATAATTATAATAATTATAATGCAACAAGCAGATAGATCCACATGTACAAAAAACAGCAATTGTATGTGGTTTTAATGTTCAATAGTTCCGTCATTCATGATATAATTAATAATAATGTATTTTAAATAACTTCAAAATAAAAAAGGCGGCTTTTTCTAAATGAGTTTGTACACCTACCTTGTATTGGTAAGCCTTAAATCTCATAAAAATCAATTGTCAGCACACCCCTACATGCCACAAAGTTAAATGAGATTACAGAGGTTCCTACACCCAGAAATACTCAGTTGCTATATGTATATTTCAAACCCAGAATATTTGGAAAAAGTAAATATAATACATGTGATTTGACATTCATCTACGTACACTTGGAAGTAAACATTTGGTTTTAACTGGATTCTTTTAGCGGTGATATTAAAAGTCAAAGAATAAATGATAAGCATTGTAGCAACACAGCTATCTGTAGTGATTAGGATTTATTTCTATTTGTAAATGCAGACAGTGTTGAAAATATCAGCCGTGATGAAAGAAGACAGAGACACAGATTCTTGTTTATTCGAATGGATTATTCATGACATGTTGGAAATGCACAAGGATTAAATGATAACCGTCAGCGACTTTTCTTATCTTGAGAACGACTGAGAATGTCTAACCTAGAAAATATAAGATGACAATCCTTCAACCCACGATGCTGTAGCAGAACTGAGATGAACTCTTTGACCTGGAAAATTACTTTCAGATATTTTTTTTCTCAGTATGCGGCCATCTAACTTATAATTAAAAGAACATTATTTAATTATTTAACATGAGATAAGCTCATGAAAAGCTTAAGAACATATTAATTATGGTAGAATTCCTTTCTATGTAAAGTTTACATGTTTTTCCGTGTCTGTCTGGGTTGCCTTTGGGAGCTCCGGTTTCCTCCCACAGTCCAAAGACGTTCAAGTGAGGTGAATTGGAGATACAAAATTGTCCATGACTGATATTAAAGACTTAAACTGATGAATCTTGTGTAACCAGTAACTACCTGTCCTGTCATGAATGTTACTCAAGTGTGTAAAACATGACAGGATTTTGCGTGTGGATTGACTTGATCTCAGGTGTTCGCACTAATATTGCAGTGTTTCTTAATATTATAGTATTTCTGGTCTTTAGCCTAGTTTTATTGTGCTTTGCTGATGTATTTTGGTTTAGTATGTCAGCTTTGTACCCACTGATTTTAGGTGGCACAGTACCCAGCAGTTAGTTAGTTCAAATTAATATATACATGAATTTAGTAGTGTTTGGACTAGTGTTTATTAATAGTAGTAAGTGTCTATTGGTAGAGATTTCCTCTGGTATAGTACTTTTGGTATTTTGGTATTTTGTTGGATGGCCAAAGTCCCGCGATGGATTGGCGCCTTGTTCAGGTTATACCAGCCTTGAACTCCCACCATAAACCTGACCTGGAAGAGGTGGTTGATGAAAACAAAAAATGAAACTGGTGGGCATTTGAGTGTCTTTGGTACTGGGAGAATTGTTGGTATTTAGCTTGACATTTTGATATTGGTATGCTTACTGCTATTTGACCTGCAGTAGGGGAAAGGTTAATTATGAGCCCTGCATGACTGTGCTTTGGTAGTCCTGAGAGGACTTATAAGCATCATCCTGTGTAGCTTTAATTTAGCTTTCTTGTCCTCTGGTTCACCTGTGCCTCATCAGTCATTCAGATCGGATTGATGGACTTTATAACTATCAACATTTTACCAAATGTTTCAATGACCTCTCTTACGGGAGCAGCATATTAAAGAGGAACGTGTGGTGCTAGCACCCTGAGAACAGCTTGTACATGGCCTCAGCAGGTGATATATGGGCTCATTAGAAGCCTTAAACAGCAAGTTAGTGTGGGTACAGCTCCAGATTAAAATCAGCTATTTTGTATAAAACCAGATTTCTCTACCTATAACCTCAGGAGAACATTTGCTTATGATCACTATCATTTGTCAGTTTGAATCAACAGTTAGAACTGGAAAGTGTATGTGAGGGTTTTATTTGAATTTTAGGTTTCATTATAGGTGCTCTTATAATTCTTTCTGGCTAAATTCATTGTAATTACATAGATCAATTTGAAGTCAAAGTAAACATCACAGTGCTAAAGTAACTGTTGTTTAAACACAGACATTTAGCCAAACAGGCTAAGGCAAACAAGCCCTTACGGAGTACCTATAACTAATCGGTGAGGTGTAACCTCATCTTGAGAGTATCATATAGACACTTCAGAAATTATTGAACAAATTACATCAAAAAATACAATCATTTCAACAGATGACTGAACTTTCTGTGTTGTAGTCATTTAAAAAACAATGCTAAACAGTTTTAGCATATAAGCCAGTTGCTATATGCTAAATTTCTGTTCTATTATATGGTTTATGTATTAAGCTGATGTATTATGTATTAAGATGTTTAAGTGTGAACTGGTGGACAAAAATGGCAATTATATCAATCCAAATTCAGATCTACAAGACAATGAACTGGTTTTCTCCAAATGGACACGAGAACATACATTTTAGCTAATCCTGTGATTATGGTTGTGGCTGTCAGAGTTGTTAGCATGTATTTATTAATCCTTCGTAATGCAGGTAAAACGCACATGATTCTCAGGACACATCCGGCTGGTGTGCACACAGAATATGTGAGCGATTTTGCTGGTTGTCAGTGTAAAAGCTGGCAGGAATCAGAAGATAAAATTGCAGGACCTTCTGGTCAGTTAGGCACACAGCCAAAAACAGGAACACTACAGTAGATTATGTGTCCATTCCGAGAATTACTCATTTCTCATTGCTTTAGTGACACCTTGTCCATAACTGACAAATATGTTTGTGAAGAGCGTTTTAAATTGTTAGGAGATGCCAATATTTTGGTTTTAATTACAAGCTTGAAGCAAGGCTGGTGTAAATGAGATGTAATCTCTTAATGGCATAAAATCAGGACGCATGGCAGTTGGTGAGAGATGTTAATGATTCAAAATTAAATACGTTAATGCAGTTCAACATGAGGACTCTGCTTTTGACAGCTGTCACAGATACCTGCAGTAAATCCTGCTATATAAACCATGTCATGTCGATTAGATAATAGAAATAAGGCTGGCCTGTTTAAATTATGCTAATCGAAGGTGTTCAGATTTGGTTTTTGGCTTTGCCTTCTATGAGATTATCTTCAGAGATTTGTTCTGATTTTTTGAATCTTTTACTAATAACATGGTCTGTAGATGGTAACATCCCCTTAAATCTTTAATATTGTTTTGTTAGACTGTTCACTCACAGTTATTTTGCAAAGTGTAAAGTAGATATTAACCAATCTGTGCCCTCAGAAAAATAACAATTGTTACCTACCTGTGTGGGCACAGAGAAGTCTACAGCTATTGTCAACCATTAAAACTGTTCAACAATTTCCCTCAGGATAAATAAAGTATCTATCTATCTATCTATCTATCTATCTATCTATCTATCTATCTATCTATCTATCTATCTATCTATCTATCTATCTATCTATCTATCTATCTATCTATCTATCTATCTATCTATCATCTATCTATCTATCATCTATCTATCTCTATCTATCTATCTATCTATCTATCTATCTATCTATCTATCTATCTATCTATCTATCTATCTATCTATCTATCTATCTATCTATCTATCTATCTATCTATCTATCTATCTATCTATCTATCTATCCATCCATCCATCCATCCATCCATCTAAAAGGAATTAAGAGGCCATGACACAGTTAAATAAAATTAAAGAACTTTCTACAACACAAAAATACAATGCCAAATCAGAAAGAAGTTCCTACACTTCAGGCCTACAACACATTCCAAAAAAAGTTGGGACATCTTAAGATGTGTTTGCAGAAAGAATGGGACAAAATTAAAGCTGAAACACTAAGTCACTTGGTCTTCTCGGTGCCAAAACGTCTTTTAAGTGTGGTGAAAAGGAATGGCATCATTACAAAGTGGTAAATGCTTTACTGTCCCAACTTTTTTTGGATTGGTCTACACAGCCAAAACTGATTGCTGAGCTTAAAACCTGCTTTTGTTTTTTTCAGTCTGAGAAAACCTTTACACTGTTTTAGATATCAGAGTGTACAATTTACATGACCACTGATAAGATCATTACTCTGCAAGTAAACACACTTAGCATGTGCTGTTCCATTAAGAAAGAGAACTAAAAGCCCAGTCCAAATAATAAAAAAATCAGACCCCAGATCACCCATCGAAACAGCATTTGTTCAGGTTTCAGGTTCTGTTTCTTCCTGGCATCTGCCAAGTCCAAATTTGCCAGTGCCAGATGATAAAACATGAGTCCAATAGCAATGTGCTTTCACCTTGTCTTGTTGACTTGTCAGCACAAGCCGTTCTCTTTATTGCTCTGTGCAGTTTATTTCATGAGTACTGAATCACAGTCTCTGACACTTACATGATAAAAAAACAAAAGGCTTCAGTACTGTACACCACACCAACAACTAGCTCAGGTGTCCATCAGAAACATTGCACTTTCAGTACCCATTAAATAATGGTTCCCTTTGGTGTCCACAGTTAGAAATGGGTGTGGCCAAACAGCCAAATCTGTAGTTGAAGTTCTAGGAATGTCAACGATTAACCAGCGAACTGATAACCAACACAAAAGCCATTGTTTGATTATTGCTTATTGTCATTTAAATTTATTTTCAACAGTTGAAGCGTGATAATAATTGAGAGCATATCAACTATCTTTGTTCTAAAACCCAAACTGGTTCTGCTCATGTTGTTAATGTTCATATTACTGTTCTACATTACTGCCATGTTTGCTATGTTTTAAATGTTTTGGATTGTTTTGGGTGCTATATGATTGTCGTTTATCTGTTAACCACTGACTAATGATAATTGCTGGTCAAAAGAAATGGGCAAATTTCCATTCCTAGGGTGTTCAAATACTTTTGGCCATCTACTCATCTTAGCCATTAAATACACACCTAAAATACATAAAAATGAAGTGTTTTTTCTTCATCGCTCACAACTATTTAACACACAGTTCTCTTGTGCCTCATAACAACAAGACAGCACTGTAACAGGACTGTACATTTTCTGAGATGTAATGAGATTGGTAATCAGAGGGATGCTTGCTTGGCAGTTGCCCATCTTCATTGTTAAGCGCTCCTGTCTCCTCACGCCCACTGTGTAAGCAAACGCCTTTGCCAACTGCGAAATACTATAAGTGGCTGTTACATATCTAATTCTCTGCCCTGAATAACTGAAGAATTTGGTTGTACAGGAAAAACAAACACTGCACTATGACTTGACTTGTTTGCCCAACCTTTGATACAGTGTCACTGAAAATAGACTTTCCAAGAAGTGTTTTCCTCCTTACCCATCACTGGTGAAAATTTAAATGACGCCCGCCTGGGACTAGAGGTTAAGCGCTGTCGCTTTGTTATTCCCAAGAGCCGGCAGAGTAGTGGAATGACCTTGTGCCATCTCTACTTGGTCTCTGTAACAGATTGCGACACAGATGTCTCCCAGCGCTGCATGCTGCAGCGATTACCTAAAATTCCTCTTTCCTTTTTTGTACAACATGCTCAGCTAGAGCACAGGGTCCGGTCTTATCTGCAAAGGGTCATGAGCAAGGCTGATGGTTTTTAATATACATGATTCACTTGTTTAAGCAACTGGTTTTAGTCCTTAGATGACTAATGAGTTGTATTAAATATATTTCTGCTTGGTTAAAATAAAAACCTAAAGCCTTATAGATCAAATTCTGATCTGCCAGAATGTAAAACAAGATCTGTTTCTCTAAAGCATGTGCTTCCATTGCTCCAGAGTCCAATGGAACTGTGCTGTATCCTTCTTAATCGTTAATGAACGATACACCCCTGTGCATGATTTACACTGTATGGCCAGAAATATTAGAAAAACCCTTCTAATTATTGGGTCCAGATGTTTCAGCCACACATATTTCTAACAGGTGTCAAAATCAATTATGGAAAATAAACTATATACTTCCAATTTGTGGCGGATCAAGAAGGTCCTGGGTTTGTTTCCAGGTGGAGCAATCTGAGTCCTTTCCGTGTGAAGTTTGTATGTTCTTCCTGTTTCTGTGTGGGTTTCCTCTGGGTGCTCTGGTTTCCTCCCACAATTCCAAAATCATGCAGTCAGGCTAACCGGAGCTACTAAAATTTGCATATCCCAACTTGTTTGGAAGCTGGGGTTAGAGCGCAGGGTCAGCAGCCATCGTACGGTGCCCCTGGAGCAGAGAGGGTTAAGGGCCGCATGGCAGAGCTGGGATTCGAAATCTCAACCTTTCAGTTGATAGTCCAAAGCTCTACCCACTACGCTAACACTGTCTAATAGTAAAGGTCATCGTCAAGAGTGGGATTTGAACCCACGCCTTCATTTGGGGACCAGAACCCTCATTAGGGAAGCACTCAATCTTGAGTTGGGTGCCTTAGACCAATCGGCCATCCTAAGTAACTTAAGTATCAGTTTGACCAGTTTGGGGTGGAGGAACTGCAGGGAGCCCTGACTCCCAGCCCCACTAAACACTCTAAAAGCATTAAGAACTGGTGATGCCTTTTTTTGCAGTTTTCCCTCAATTTTCCTCCCAATTTAGTTGTATCCAATTACCTGATAGGAATATGCTTCTTCTCTACTGATGTTGACCTCCACTCTGACTGAGGAGGGCCGTGACTAACACACACCCCCTCCGTCACGGGTGCAGTAGCCGACTGCATCCTTTTACCTGCATGAGGCGAGTTCATATGTGGATCAGCTTTATGTACGGAGAGTCACACCCTGATCCCATTATCCCCCGTCTCTGTGCAGGCGCCATCAATCAGCCAGCAGAGGTCATAATTGCATCAGTTATGAGGAATCCCCTTTTGGCACCCTCCCAGTGACTGATGCAATAGTTTAAAAGAATAAGCTAGAGATTGGTTTGACCACATTATGATGTAAAACCTGGTTTTACATTTGACCAAGCCAACATACAGCCATTGTACAACTGCCAATTTATACCTTTATGTACATATTAGTATGAAGAGTTCGGGTTTGGTGCTTTTCAAACAACAGAATCATATAGTTTGTTTTGCTCACTTTAAATGATATGAATTGTTCATGAGATCAGGTTGAGACGGAACATATTTAAAGGTGTAAGCGCCCTCGGGTCTGACAGAACTAAATTAAAGCAAAGGTCCCGAGGGATATTTGTGTTTGTGCGATTCATCACATGAGATTAACATCTACTTCTGCATTAATGCATTTGTCTGGCATGCGTGCAGCAATAAGAATTAAACGTGACCTTTCAGTTTTAATGCTCAGTTTAGACGAGCGGCTTGGATTAGTCATTATTTATTGGCTTTGTGTTATGCTAATTAGGATACAATGCCAATTCCAAAGACACGCTGTTATTATATGTGTTGTGCTGCAGCTGTGAAGAAGCTTCTGTCTTTTTTTATCGAACTTTTGTAACGGAGCCGTGAAGACAAAACCACTTATTACTTCCCATCTGTCAGATGACCCCGGCAAAACCAGCCATATTTCCCATTTTGGGATTTAGCTTCAAGCGTAGGCTTTTAATCTGATCTTTTATCAGCAACCCATGGTGAATGGATCTCATATGACTTCTAATTATGAATATTTATTTTCAGCATATATGCTGTTTTTCCCTTTAGAAACCGAGTAAGTAGTTATACACTTCATAAAAAGTTCCATGAAGGGAGATAGCGGCCCCCGACTGTGTTGTGTGCCGTGTTTGGAAATGGGACTCGGTGTCATTAGACAGGGCTGGAAATTATCCCACATATAGACAATACAATCCTTTAGCTCGTTCCTCTTAGTGGGCAGGCCATTTTCGGCAAATTACAGTGTGAATTGCTCTACCCTGGGGTTTATATTTTCCTCTGTACACTATAAAGCCAGAAGTGTGTCGACTTCTGACCATAAGCCTGTTGGACATCTCATTCCGAAACTTTGAAAATAAATATGAAGTTGCCTGAGCTCATTTGCGGTAATAACATCCTATACAGGATTTTGAGTTTGTCTGGGGGACCTTGTTTTTATTTAGTTAAGGGAGCAATTGTGAGGTTGGGTGCTGTTGGATGAGGACTGTTTCACAATTCGTCATTTCAAAAGTGTTGATTGGGGTTGATGGCGAGGCTTTGAAAATAGAAATCTCCCCAGTTATTACTTTCAAAACTGTTTTAACTGCAAGAACATACACAGATCAGCCATAACATTAAAACCACCTCCTTGTTTCTACACACACTGTCCATTTTATCAGCTCCACTTACCATATAAAAGCACTTTGTAGTTCTACAATTACTGACTGTAGTCCGTCTGTTACTCTTTTCCTTCTAAACGTATTTTGTATAAACTGAGACCTTTTAGGAAAACACAGCTAATGTGTTCTATAATGCTCAGCTAGCCTCAGAGTGGCAGTGGAGCATCACATTGCTATGCTAAATATGCTTCCAGCTGGAAAGCCAAACAGGGTCACCAATTCCGATGCCATTTTGTTATGTCAGATGGTTTACTGACACATTCACTGCTTCATGCCAAATCCCAAACTGCACCCCTTGCTGTCATCCAGAAGATCTTTTTACGTTAAGAGATTTTATTTGCAGCTTTTATAAGCGTCCACCTTCTGTTTTTGAGCTTGTGCTTATAGCTAAACGAACATGTTGGGCATCAGTTGCTGGTCTGTAGTGTCCTACTTAATCAAATCAAACCCAGTGTTTACTGTAGATCTGTCACAACAGCAAAACCACCGAAGCATGATGCAGCAGGAACAGCAGGGAGTCTGTTTGTATGCTGTGTGTGTGTGTGTGTGGGTGGGTGTGTGGGTGGGTGGTTGGGGGGGTTGTTTCTCTAGTGATTGACTGTACATTTCACAACCCATGATGCTGTAGCCATGGACTTCCCAGCCGTGTGTCTCTCTAAAATCCCAATATATACCTTTGCATCAATGGTACCTTCAAACATATGCCATGCACCACATATAATTAAGGCCCTAATGAAACAGCCTTACAAAGCCATGAAAATCAGCTTTATCCTGTGTAATATGCGATTAAGTTTTGTGTTTTGTGATTTAACGGTTTTCACTCACATAGCATTTAAGTGCCTCACATTTACTGGTTGATTTGCACTATGAGGTGGTCCTAGTGTAACCGAGCGTCTTTAGAGATTCCAGAGTTTATAAAGAAAGAAATAAACTGTACATAGACAAACTATCGGGAGCAGAATACATAATACTGGCTTGTTCTTTTGAGGCGCAGCACAGAATACAGGGAGATGATCATGTGCATAGAGAAGCACACTTTTCCATTGATTATGGAATCCTCAAAGGGACAAAATGCACTTAATACGTAAACATATACATCAGACATTGTCAGCACACTACACCACTGAAAAGTCTGTTACACTAGAAATCCTACGGCAATTCAGTTAGCAATTGGCTAGTCAAAATGTTCAAGATTTCGAAGTCTCAAACAGCTAAAAACACGACTCAGGTAACTGAGTTTGGAAAACCTCCAACCAATTCTGTGGATGCAGGAGGGGGGCATCAAAACACGGATGAGTATATGAGTATTTTTGTATTTGAGACTGTTGAGTATTAAGGTATAGGCTGCGCTGTGTATTGTAGCTTCTTCTATCTTCTTTAAGTTATGAGTGTTATTTAATGACTCATGAAATGTGACACTTTTCTTTAAAAATCTGTGAAATCATTTGAAAAATCAATTGAAAAACATTTACTTGGGAACTTAGTAGGGTCCTAGTCATAATAGATAGACATGTTGTTTCTGTATCTTTCGCTAATAACAGTCTGGATGGTGTTTTTTCATTTTTGCCACAGTGAGCTTGTCGTTCATTTGGAGTCAACTGACCACAGTTGACGTTCCTGCTGTCTTGTAATCCATCTGTGATCCATCTGAGATATGCCCAGAGTACCTGTTGGCTTTTCTACATAGAATTGATGTGGCCAATTGACAAATCTCTCATGAAGTTTGGCATAAAGTTGTAAGCCACAACCCATCTTTGGTGCAAAGACTGAGCATTTGGTGGGTCTTTTATATACCCAACCATGATACCCTCACTTTACCCTATAAATTTACCTGCTTATTGTGACGTTTCAAAACTGTGTGACTAGAATATTTACTCACTCACTTTATTAACCGGTTCTCCAATTAGGGTCGTGAGGGGGGAGGGCTGGAGCCTATCCCAGCTTTTCAATGGGTGCAAGGCACACAGTAACATCCTGGGCGGGGCGCCAGTCCATCGCAGGGCAGACACACACACACCTATTCACCTATAGGGCAATTCAGTGTCTCCAATTAACCTGACGGCATGTTTTTGGACTGTGGGAGGAAACCGGAGCTCCCGGAGGAAACCCACGCAAACATGGGGAGAACATGCCAACTCCGCAGAGAAAGGACCCGGACCGTCCCGCCTGGGGATCAAACTCAGGACCTTCTTGCTGTGAGGCGACAGTGCTACCCACAGAGCCACCGTGGACTAAAATATTCTATAAACATTTCACATTTATTTTACTCCTGTTCTAACATTTTTCTAATTACAAATCAACATTAATTTCTGGTATAATCTGTAGATTCCTACAGACTTTATGAAACTAGTCCGATATTGGCATTCATGAAAACGCATTTTCTGCTAATCTATCAACCTGCCGAGTGGGCTGAAAAATTGAAAATTGAATTGATGTTTTTTTTGTCTTAATCCTTTTATGAGAAAGTCGTGGGGAAATGAATTGTTCACTGCATAGGCAAATTGTATTATTTTAATCAGAGCATGACATTAATTGTCAATTGAATTTTTAAAGGATGATAGGTAAACACTTGGTATGTGACTGTATTAAACCAACTAATTAAAGTTTTAGTGTTTTAGTGTTGTTGTCAGGGAGACGTGGTAATAAAGTTCTGAATGTAATATAATAATTGACACAGTGTTGTGGTAAGACAGATATTTCTGGTCTTAAAATATTCTTTTTGCCAATTTAATACTCTAACTTGTTCTGTGTGGATTGATCCTAATTACTACCTTGTTCAGAAAATTGGCCAAAACATGAGATGTAGGGGACTAGGGTAGATTTTGCACCATTCTGCCAAATTTGGTGTTTCTATGCTCTATAAAACATTTGGTGTTTGGACCCTATTGAATAATCAAGCCTTACTCTCATTTTATGGCCCTCTGAGGGCACAAAATATGCCAGTGTTCCCGGGAAATGACTTTAAATGGTATTACATTTCTAAGCACCATCCCACTGGTCCTAAGGACACAGCTTGAATCCCAAGCCTTTTTTCAAGTGTGTTTTTTCAAAGAGCGTTTATAAAGACATGAATAAACGCTTTAAGCATATTTGTCGCAGTCTTTTAAAGTCTAAGCTGAAATTCTCCAGGGCTGTCATGCTCGTACCACTCGAATCAGACCGTAACTCAGAGCAATAGCCCAGCAGAACTGGATTCAGCCTTTCAAGAATATGGTGAAAGCATGTCACTATAACTCAGATGAGCTGACCTGGGTATGAAATGTGCCGTTGAGAATCTGACAAGTTCTATTTCGGTCTGAAATTATTGCTTCTACGTGTCTTTCTGAGGGGAAAGAAAAGACGACAACAAAACCCCAAAGCAGGTATGCTACATACTTCTGCTTCATAGTAGAAGTGTACTCACTGAGCATCATGCTTCCTGTCATCTAGCTGTCACATTGGATCAGTGTGGAAGATCTGCTCTGGAATTTTGAACATGAGTAGATCTATTGGTATTGGTCACAGCAGTCTTGAACAAGTACAAATGTCTGAACAGCCATATCACCTACGTACGTTAAACATATTAACTGGTTGGAGTTCTTTGCAGATCCACTTTAAAACAGACACATGGTAGATTTTCAGGTATGCGTCTATTTTGGGTTCATGTTGCGACTTTGATTAGACCGGTTCAAATCTTGTCGTAAACAAATCAAAGTATTTAACAAGTCGTCAATTCATAATATCTTATCAACTTGCTTTTTTATTATTGTCCTGCTGTTGACCTCAGTTACACCTCAGCTTTAGCTTATAATCAGATGATCCTACATTCTCTGTCAGAATATCTCATGGTAAATGGTGAAATGTATTTAAAAAAAATGGAAAATTCCTAGAGACACCAATGAAAGTATCGTCTGCAAGTTCTGAACTTATGGTGCAGCTGCAAACCTGCCTGGTCTTAAAAGAAAAGCCCAAAATTGGGTCCAATAGCCTTCATTTGGGTCCAGAAGCAATTTCATCAGGACAGTGAAGATGAACGTTGGGGCAAATGTGATGGTGGCAACCATAAGAAGATTGCTTACCTACCAAGGACTTTATGGTGGTACTGTACGATGCACGCCACTCTTGACAAATAAGGACAGGAGGGTCGAATTGAATATGTCAGAAGGAATTCAGATAGGACTGAGTTTTGGGACACAGTTCTATAGAGTGACAGTTTATCCAGCACAAGAAAGGCAAGGCTTGTTTCATGACCGGACGATTACTATCCCTGTGGTCAAGCATGACGATGTTTTTCTGCTGCAGGAACTGCCGCTTTTGACCATGTGACAGGTATCATGGATTCACAGAAATACCAATGCATTTTAAAAAGGGCTGTTATGCCTTCTATAGTAAAATTGAACTTTGGTGATAGATAATGTTCTCAAGGGCAATTCCAAGTCAACCAAAGTTGGGTTAATAAATCAGTCTTGGAATATCCTGGAATGACCTTTTCAGTCTCCAGATTTAAAACCCAGTGAAGCTCTTTGGTCAGAATTAAGGAAAGCAGTTAGACGTTAGCTGGAAGCTTTTGCACCTGAAGAATGGGTGAAGATTCCACAAGAGATGCGACAGAAGCTTGTTAGCACTTTCCTAAATTGCTTATTGGAGCTTATTACAACAGTTCTCATAGACATTTGACTAGAGAACTAGAACTTTCTGGAATAATACTGGAAATGTTTGTTCATGTGGATCTGCAATTTGTCCTGCACAAGAAAGACAAGGCTTATTTTACAACTGGATGATCACTATCCCTGTGGTCAAGCATGACGATGTTTTTCTGCTGCAGGAACTGGCAGTCTTGACCATGTGACAGGTATCATGAATTCACAGAAATACCAATTCATTTTGAGGAGGACTGTTATGCTTTCTATAGGTAAATTTAACCATAAAGACAACGATCTTAGGCACAATTCCAAGTCAACCAAAGTTGAGTTGATAAATCAGTCTTGGAATATCCTTGAATGACCTTTTTAGTCTCCAGATTTAAAACTCAACGAAAGCAGTTAGCAGTTAGCTGGAGGCTTTTGCACCTGAAGAATGGGTGAAGATTTCACAAGAGAGGTGCCAGAAGCTTGTTAGCACTTTCCTAAATTGTTAATTAGAGCTTATTACAGCAAATGGATGATCCACCAAGTACTGAGGCTGAGGGTTGAATAACAGTTCACACAGACGTTTGACTAGAGAACTAGAACTTTCTCTGGATTCTTTCTGTGTTTACTTCTTCAGAGACTTCTTGTTGTATACACACCACACACATGATTTTTTGATTGCAACCACATATTTTATTACTGTTTTATTATTTAATTTTGTTTCTGGGGGAGCCTTTACCATACTGAGAGATCTCGTTTACATTTTCGACATTTAGCAGACGCTTTTATCCAAAGCAACTTACAGTACTGTGACAGTATATTGTCTAAGCAATTGAGGGTTAAGGGCCTTGCTTAAGCAACCTGGCAGTGGTGGGGCTTGAACCAGCGACCTCACAAAGAAGTTTAGGGGACTTTTATCAAGGCTTGTTGGACTATCCATTTCAAAGCCACGGGCATAAAAATGGAGTTTGCCCTTTCTTTGCAGCTATAACAGCCCTCACTAATCCGTAAGTGTCCATAAGTGTGCGTGAAGTTGATCACATTAATTATAACCACGTAGAAGGACCCTCTAAAGCAATTTCTATCAACTCTTCAGTTCGGAATGACCCTCCAGCCGACTGTCTGTGTTCTCTGTTGAAATCCCCTGTGTACATTTCAATTATTTCCCCTGGACCACACTGTATCAGACCAAAACTCTTGTTTTGCCAATGGGATCAATTTAATATGTATTAGCTGGTCCAAATGAAGACATTCAGAAACCTTAGCTGGTATTTTCCTGTAAACGATCGTCCTTGAACAAGAAAATATAAATAGCTGATTGATTCACCAGAGACTGGGTAATAGATCCTTTCCTCCTCAGCTGCCACAGTCTCCACTCGCTCAGTCTGCTACAGAAACAGCACCTCATTCTTAAATCCTCATTCATTGAAATGCGGACACTGCAGCGAGGGCCGGAGGAGCAGGGCTCTCACTGAACTCTCTCAAGTGAGATTTCTCATTCTGCCTCGGCGCCTAGAACACATCACCTGCCATGCTTAGATCTGCCAAGTGATTCCACCATGGACATTCAGAATCCAGACTATAATTGACCAAAAAGTATTTGTAATTACTTAGAGTTCTGCAATAATTACTTATAAACTGTGGCCAAAAGTATGTGGACTGCCCATCTGATTATTACCTTCAAGTGTTTCAGTCACACCCATTGCTTACAGATGTATACAATCAATCATAATAAAAGAATGATATGCCTCTAAATTTGGGTTAATAATTTGGGATGTGCCCTTTACTGTTCCAGTATGACTGTTCCACTGTGCAAGGTCCATACATACAAGATTCATGTGAAAAAAACCCTGAGCCAGGACTTCATGCCAAACATCAGTACCTGTATTCATTTTCAATTCATGGTTTCCTTACTGATTACAAAATGTGCAGGCACTGAGGTTATGAAGCAGAGACAAATCATAATACTCCCACCATCATACTTCACAGTTAGAATGTGATTCATTTACACATGCAGATCTTACTTAAGAATAGTTGACTCGGATGTTGTGGAACGTTTTACAAGACAAGGTATGCATACAATTCGCACCTCTAAACTTTTCAATGACTGGGATACCTGGATTGTAAATTTGCATTTTTGGCATTTATCCAAAGTGACTTACAGTACTGTGACAGTAAATTTTCCAAGCAATTAAGGGTTAAGGGCCTTGCTCAAGGGCCCAACAGTGGCAACCTGGCAGTGGTGGGGTTGAAACCAGCGATTAGCCTAGTACCTTAACCCTAGGCTACAACTGTCCTATAATGACTTAAAAATCACAATTGTTGCCGCTCCGGTGGCGCAGCGGTAAAACACACACTGGAACCAGATCTGGGATCTCGAATACATCGCATCTCACTGTCGCCTCACAACAAGAAGGTACTGGGTTCGATTCCCCAGGTGGGGCGGTCTGGGTCCTTTTCTGTGTGGAGTTTGCATGTTTTCGTAGTGTCTGTCCAAAGACATGCAGTCAGGTCAATTGAAGGTACTTAAAGTCACCCTAGGTGTGTGTGTGTGTGTGTGTGTTTGTGCTCTGTGATGGACTGGTGACCTGTCCGTGGTGTTTCCTGCCTTTCCCCCAGTGATCTGTACCCATTCCAACCCTAAACAGACAATAAATGAATAAATGGTGTCGACAGAATGCATTTTTTGACATTATTTTTAACGTTTATATGTTATTAATGCAGGGATCTAGCTGATCCGTAAGGGCTTGCAAAGGTGCTCTTAGTAATCACAGTGCCCTAACTCTGGACTATACAATTCTTCAAGGGTAAAATAATCTCCAAGCTTAACCTTCAGGGCTGTATCACAAACAAAGATAGCATTCTCTCAGCACATGCACCCAGGTCATTAGTAAACTAATGCCTCTATAACAGCCTGCTCATTTTTCTCTCTCTCTGAATACAAAAAGGTGATTTTTGAAGCGTAGATTTCCAGAAGAGCTTCGAATAAATCAGGAGTTGCCCCCAATTTTCTAAACTTGTGGGTGTAAAATATGAATTATTTCCCATTTAGTCTCATCTAAGGTCAGGCATTGATGTTCATCAAGAAGGCTTGGCTCGAAATCGACGTACCACTTAGTCACTATAAATCTCGCTTAGCTGGAACAGTCAAGTGTGACCCAAACACCTGAAGTCCATTATTAGAAGGCGTGTCCACACAACCTCCAATTTGGAATATCATTTAGCAAGGTTCCAGGATAGCTTAAGCTGACTTCACCGGCTAGTCAGAGCATTTTAAGTAGTAGCAGTAGTTCCAAAAATATAAATAAACATATTCCACTCACGAGGTTTGCTTTATGTTAGGATCTGTCAGCGTCCAAAAACAACCCCCCCCCCCACCAAAAACAGTCAATCATGTATGTGTAGATGCCCGACCAGCCAATAGTGCCAGAGACAAATCCAAACCCATGTCAATTCCAATGGTGTTGGAATAGGACGTCTTACAAGATTACAGTCAGGTGTCCACATACTTATTGATCAAGAGTTACTACAGTCCGCCACCTGACGTACAATCATTCAGGTTTGTAAGATGCTCCAGTGAAGCATTAGCACCCAGGATCAGGAGTGTGAAAGCACTCCGTGATGCTGTAAATTACACCACCTTGCTTCACTTCACAACCACACACCCCTGACTGCCATGTTTAGATCCTCTTAAGCACTAGAGGACAAATTTAGTACTCTGCTCCTCTAGGCTTGATCAGGAGGGTCTAACGTCATTCTGATTTTTTGCTTCATGCAAACACATGACAGCGTCTTGTGCACTGACAGGCAGCAGAAACTTCTGTAGGTTATAAATGTTCAGAATTTTTCGTGGAAGCTTTATGAAATGCATCTGCGTTGGAAGCGTCTCATTAGTCATGACATTATGAAAGTTCCAAGCAGCACAAATTATAGATGTGCCGTCTACAAAAATGTGACGTTAATGCCTAGAAGTGTGAACACGCAGGGCTGTCTGGTTTAATGCACATTTTTAAAAAGATGTTCCCTTTTTAAAGGTTGAGGAATAAAGTGATGGTAATATTTTATTCTTACGCTCTACTGTGTGACAAATAGGCCAGAACAAAAGCAATGTTGTAATAATTGTGCAGACATATTAGTGAAAGAATTCATACTCCTGGGCTTATATTCTGTCTGGGTAAAAAAAGCAGTTTTCACAGTTATGGTTCCGTAATAAAAGCTTACGTTTAGTATGCGAACAGTTACGCCGTTTTATTACCGCCGGTGAAAATCCAGTAGAATTTCTCATTCAGGCAGACAAAACTGTGTGTGGCTTCGTGGTTGAGATTGGTTTAGTTCTGAATTGTAATGTCTGAAGAGGAGCAGACATCTCTAAAATGAAAAACTTTGCCATTTGCTGCTTGATAAGAAAAGCGCAGAACTAAATATAATAGCACTTCCAAGGTATACATGTACTAACATCATTTCTGATTCTTTATTAGAGATATGTTAGAGCAGAACACAATGGACAGAATGACATACAGTGCTGTGAACAATTCTTTGTCCAGCCTGCTAATGTTTCTCTCCGCGACTACTCATTCATGAAGTCAGATTCAAGTAAAACATCCAAAGAACTGCAAACAGTGTCTGCAGGCTCAGATTAGCCATGCCCATGACTCATGACTCAATATAAAAGAAGTGAAGCAAAAAATTAATGCATGGGAGAGTAGTAATGAGGAAACCATTGCTTTAAAAACATGAATAAAAAAAGCATTAGGCCGCTCACGTGGAGCATGGGTAAAACACATACATCGTATCGAATCTCAGCTCTGCCATCCGGCTGGGCTGGGCGGCTGCATGAACAACGACAAGTCAGATAGGGACTCCTCACAACTGATGCCACTATGACCTCTGCTGGCTGGCAATACATCACATAAGAAGCGTCAAAACCACGAGCCTTGGCGCAAATTGCCGCTTTGTTCAGTGCTTGGCTTTAGCGGTACGGTTAAACATCATCCAAGTGCCGCTCAGGTGGCGCAGCCATAAAACACACTAGCACACCAGAGCTGGGATTTCAAACACATCATTTCGAATCTCTGCTCTGCCATCCGGCTGGGCTGGGCGGCTACATGAACAACATTGGCTGTTGTTCACATGGTAGGACAAGTCGGATAGGGACTCCTCATAACTGAGCAAATTACGACCTCCGCTGGCTGATTGATGGCATCTGCACCGAGTCGAGGGATAATGGGATCAGGGTGTGGCTCTCCGTGCACAAGGCTGATCGGCATATGAACTCGCCTTGTGCAGGATAAAAGATCCAGTTGGCTACTGCACACGTGTTGGAGGGGAGCGTGTGTCAGTTGTGGTGCTCCTCACTCAGCAGTGGAGGGTTGTATCGGTAGAGGGGAAGTGTAATGCAATCAGGGTAATTGGATACGACTAGATTAGAGAGAAAATTGGGGGGAAATTTGCAAAAAAAAAAAAAAAAAAAAGGAAACAAAAAACATCATCAAAGTGCGAATATGGGACGAATCTACATTTGTGTTAAATAACCGCCAAATCCAGTCTGAAAGCATCCACACACATCCATGTTTAGAAGTATTTTAAGCTGTATTTATAGCTCGGGGTGCTGAGAAATTGTGAGAATCAGCTTTTTCAAGACAGTCTAAAACACTAATCATTAAAAAAAAAGCTTAATGTGGTTTAATGTATTAAAAGAACGACACAGAAACACTAAACCTCTCTTAAGAGAGTTTTCTTCACTAATGAAATTCCTTGGTTATTGTTTTAATACAATAAGTCTCGTTAAGTTTTGTTCACATTAAATCAAATCAAAAAATCAAAGTCTGGAGTAGGACAACAGATCTGGATTAATCAGAGATATTTGGAAGACTAAAGACTTTTAAAGCTTTTGAAATGCTCCACATGCAAGACGGCAAAATATCTCAAAACGTAAAGCATTTTCCAAGACTGACATTTTCAATTTTCCCACAGGAAAGACACGTCCATCAGTTGTTCCACTTAAAAAAGGTCCCGTCAAAGTAGAACCTTACAAATGTCTGCTATGTGTGTGTATGTGTGTGTGGGGGGGGGGCTACTAGCTGTAGCCTAGTGGTTAAGGCACAGGACTAGTAATCCGAAGTAATCCGAAGGTCGCTGGTTCTAGCCCCACCACTGCCAGGTTGCTGCTACTGGGCCCTTGAGCAAGGCCCTTTGGATTAAGGCGTCTGCTAAATGCCAAAAATGTAAATATGAAGAGACTTTGGTGCAGCGACTATTGTGCCCACAATGTTTAGATATTTAAAATAAGTCATTAAAGAAGATTAAACAGTTTAAGTATACAATATAAACGACGCTTAAACATTACCAGCCCTTAAAGAGGTATAAATCACCCTGCCACTTCACACTGAGAAACACTTCTGTTTAAATGCCAGTTTGCAGAAGTGGGTGAGACAGGCCAGCGGTCGTCTGACTCAATTGCAGTAGCATAAAGGTTAAGTCTTAGCAAAGGGAAAACCAGACAGTGTTCATAAATCTACAAGATTATTACAAAATCTATTGACTGTTTCGACACAATCTTGTCTTCCTTTGACAAAATGTTTGTGCTTCCTCAGGCTGGGTGATAACCTATCTTTTATTATGATGCCAGACAGGAAATTGTTTAGCAGGCGCTCAGGTGGCGCAGCTGTTTAACACGCTGGCCCACCGATGCTGAGATTTCGAGCTCACAAATGCAAATCTCAGCTCTGCTATTGGCTGGCCAGGCGCCCACACGGGCTGAAGGGAATGCAGGGATTGAGACGGGGGATAAAGGACATCAGTGCGTGGCTCTTCGGAGATGATACTAATCCCTGTGTTAACCAGTTTTTTGCTCCTGTCATGTTAAATAATAATTCAATAATTTCCTTCGGGATAAATAAAGTATCTGTCTGTCTGTCTGTCTGTCTGTCTGTCTGTCTGTCTGTCTGTCTGTCTGTCTGTCTATCTATCTAAATAATTTAAATATGATGCAAAGGTACATATGCGGACATACTTCTAATTGGGAATATAATTGAATACAGGTGTTTACATGGCTATTATTCTTCAATTTCATTGATTATTGAAAGGATTACCCACCTCATTCTATTTTGATTGAGCTGTCAGTTGGATTATTAATGGATTATTAGGTGTATACATGGACGCATTCTATTCCGATTGATATTTTAGTTGGATTATTAATCTGCATTTAAATAGGGCACACCTCCAGATTATATAAAAATATCCCGTAGCTACTGACCAAGCCGTTCTAATGCTCAGAAATAAATCTGAATACAGATGTGCACCATTTTCATATTTTTATCACTCCTCCACGTCTATATTCAGCCCCTAATTAACAATAAGAAAGAATAATTTAGGCCTTAGAATATAAAAATAATTGTCTAAAGCCTCATTAAGCAAATGTCTTTCAACTGAGAAAAGAATCATTAAAGGTAAAAGTCTAGCAGAATATAAACCTGTCCTGAGGTATCCAGGTGAGGAATGTGGGCTGTATTTTTTCTGGTATGTGTGGAGTAATTCCCTGTATAGTGCTGACCTCGGGGCACATGGTGCTTATTGGCACCCGTCAGGGGCTGTCGGCAAGATCCAGGTCATACAGCATGCCGACTTCATTGTGTAAAAGCAGACGCTGAGTGAAAGTCTGTGGTTCATTCATCATGTACTTTGAATACTTTGGTGTTTGGTGCTTTCAGCAACATGTAAACAGGATTTTTGCCCCTATCATGACATATCAGGGTCTGTTCAAAAACTTCAGACTTATGAGGCAGATTACTTAGATGCACTACTTCTTGCTTATTAAGCTAACGCAGTTAGCCTCAGGCCATTCAAACCAGTGGGCTGAGGCGGTACAATTTGCTAGCATGCCAGGTAACGTCTCCCTTGGTGTACCGAAAACTGTCACTGACAAGCAGGAATTTGCAAATAAATGACATTTGTACAACTTTATACAAATTAAAAATCAATGAGAATTTGAAAAGAACTCTGCATTTGTCCACTGTATTTTGTGAGAAAAGTTGTGCCGCACTGAATGCTGGGATTACCTTCAACGCTAAGGAAGCATCGGATGCTCTCTCGTCATTGTCAGATTATCGCTTCGAAATAAGGCAGCCTTTTAAGGCATCTAAGAATTCGAACTGCCTTCTTCTCGGGAGGGAGTGTAGGATGGCGTAAAATGCGTCATATGTAGAGAACTTGAGTGAAATTGTGGGCTGGTTTAATATAGCCACCCACCGTACTGTCTAGATTTAGTTTCCAATGTGTCTTTTGTCATTGCTTCATGGATTTTGTAGTTTTAATGCATGAAGGTTGATGAAAGATTTATGATTTATGTTCATGGTAATGATACCATATATTTTATGCATACACATAAGAGCATCTGTGAGGTCAGGCATTGATGTCAGACAATAACGGCTGCCCAAAATTGATTTTGATGTTACGTTCTTTCTAGGGCAGAGTTTCTCAAACCCCAAGGGGCGCAGGGAAAAATGGTAATAATTAAATAGACTTGTATGCGAACGCCCCCAGTTGGACGG
This sequence comes from Trichomycterus rosablanca, assembly GCF_030014385.1. Taxonomy (NCBI): domain Eukaryota; kingdom Metazoa; phylum Chordata; class Actinopteri; order Siluriformes; family Trichomycteridae; genus Trichomycterus; species Trichomycterus rosablanca. The sequence continues at coordinate 6,275,351 of NC_086011.1, forward strand.
GTTGACAGAGCAGAGAAGATCAATGATCAAAAAAATATCATGGACCAAATGTGGGTTGCTTGAAAAAAAGTTTGAAAAACGTGGTCCTAGGGTATTCAGTACTTTTTAAAGACCTTTAAACCAAACTTTACTGAATCTCAAATGTGTAATGTGGGACAATCTAGAACTGTTAAGAAGGCTTAATTTTTTAAAGGCACTTCCTAATTTACCGTGACCTTCGAGGCATGGCTCGAACAGTGCACAACACTTCTACGGTGGCATACAGTCTTCTATTTAATCTACTGAGGTGAAGAAACAAGCAAACATGGCTGTTTACAGTGGACTTGCGGCTGGCTTTGTATAGTGAAGGGCAACAAAGCACAGCTGAGATAAACGCTCTCCCACTGCATCTAGATGTGCCCTGCTATGACCGGCCTTTGTGGAGCCGAAACAGAAGTAGGAGGAGAAAAAAAAGAAAAGCACAAAAGCAAGCGGGCGTTCAGAACCGGTGGATGCTTTGTGCCCGCCTCACGTAGAGAGACGACCGTGTTCGGGTTCAAATGTGAACCGCGGTCCTTCTGTTTTAGGCGCTGGGGCTGACGGACTTTCTCTTTCCATCTCTGCATCTCTCTCACCATGATATAATGCTCCTACTCCTCTCCATCGCTCCTCCTACAAACCTCCTTCAGTCTCCGTCAAACATGGCACGGAAGATGACTGGTTCCTAGCTGTTTCCATGGCAACTGAATCTCCGCCAGCCCCTCCTTCACCTTCACTGTATCTTTTTTTCCGGTAGCATAAAAACACTGAATGATTTTTTTAGAGGAAAAAAAACTATTTTTACTTTCACATCACAAGATAATGATGTAAAATGGCTTTTTTTCTTTGGATGGAATTCGTCTTGTGTTGTGTAGAAGAATCTGGCAGTTTTCATAGCTATTGGATGGACCAGTGGCCTGTCCAGGATGTGCTCGGGATTTGACCCACTGCTACACGGACCAGAATAAAGTGGTTAATAAATAGCAGTAGTTCTCACTGACCTTTTTCAAGGTCTTTTTCATACTTCATTTAATTATGCATACAATTTATAGCAGTTGTAGCAGTGGTCAAGGTACTGGACAGTACACCGATCAGCCATAACATTAAAACCACCTCCTTGTTTCTACACTCACTGTCCATTTTATCAGCTCCACTTACCATATAGAAGCACTTTGTAGTTCTACAATTACTGACTGTAGTCCATCAGTTTCTCTGCATGCTTTGTTAGCCCCCTTTCATGCTGTTCTTTAATGGTCAGGACCACCACAGAGCAGGTATTATTTGGGTGGTGGATGGTTCTCAGCACTGCAGTGACACTGACATGGTGGTGGTGTGTTAATGTGTGTTGTGCTGGTATGAGTGGATCAGACACAGCAGCGCTGCTTGGGTTTTTTAAACACCTCACTGTCACTGCTGGACTGAGAATAGTCCACTAACCAAAACAACCAGCCAACAGCACCCCGTGGGCAGCGTCCTGTGACCACTGATGAAGGTCTACAAGATGACCAACTCAAACATCAGCAATAGATGAGCGATCGTATCTGACTTTACATCTACAAGGTGGACCAACTTGGTAGGAGTGTCTAATAGAGTGGACAGTGAGTGGACACGGTATTTAAAAACTCCAGCAGCGCTGCTGTGTCTGATCCACTCATACCAGCACAACACACACTAACACACCCCCACCATGTCAGTGTCACTGCAGTGCTGAGAATGATCCACCACCTAAATAATACCTACTCTGTGGTGGACCTGGGGGGTCCTGACCATCGAAGAACAGCATGAAAAGGGGCTAACAAAGCATGCAGAGAAACAGATGGACTACAGTCAGTAATTGTAGAACTACAAAGTGCTTCTATATGGTAAGTGGAGCCAATAAAATGGACAGTTAGTGAAAAAACAAGGAGTTGGTTTTAATGTAATGGTTGATCGGTGTATACTGTAACAGTACTGTAAGTCACTTTGAATTGAATCGTCTGCTAAATGCTGAAAATGTAAAATGTAATTATGGGTAAAATCATGTGGGTTGCTTTTTGATGAGGTACAGGTGTAAAAATCCCAGTTTAGTACATGGCTTTTCAGACAGTTTCCTAATTTGTGCTGCGACACGTGCACGACACTTGGACTCTTATCAGGGGACGAGACCTGCTAATGGGCTGTGACAGGAAATGAATGGCTCAGAAAAGCTGTCTCGTTCTCTGTGGGTGACAAGAGTCCTTGCTCATTTGATAATTGATCGGAATCCATTGAATATCGTCAGACAGGAGATTCAAATCTGAGTGGGGCTAAAAATGATGTTATTTTTTGGCTATTTTACAAAACTCTTGTACGTCAGTGTCTGTTCCATGCTTAAATCTATTCAGAGTTAGTACAGGAGACAGTCACAGGTTGAAGTCTGACCTGTTATATTTGTACACACTGGCTTCAGTTTAGCCTGATCAGGACAAACACTAATAAAAAGGATATAAACAGACTGTATGTAATGCTGTAAAGAATACTTTGTACTCTAGCAATTGTGTGGCACAGTAGTCTGTTATGCTAACCCAGGGACCCACATTTTTTCTTTTGATCTTTACCACGACCTGGAAACAAACAATGCATCAAAATGAAATACAGTGGAACCTCGATTTAACAGATTTCAAATTTAACTGACAATATCTGGAAAACCAAATGTCCGGTTCCAGTAGTTCAGTAATTGTCTCTGTTAACATAAGTGATAGGCTTTGTTTTTTCAGGAGGCTCACTTTGATCTCGTCTTTCTCTTTGTGTTTGATGCTTAATTTTTGCAAGTTCTAGTGCCTAGTTATGCACCAGCACTGCTCCATTAGCCACCAGCAGTGCTTCAGACTCAGACTAATAGATACTAATAGATATTAGTCCCCACTATACGATCACAGCAAAAAAAAAAAAAAACCTCTTCTTCACCACACAAGGTAAATGAAATTTCTTCCCAGTAGTACAGTACACCAATTTTAATATTTAATTACAGGTTTTACATGACGTATTTACATATCTGTTTACGTTGTTCATTTTACTGTTAATCATATGTGCATGTTTAGCATTTTTGTGGACCTCACTGCTGTGTTTTTGTATATTTAAATATCCTCGGTAAAAAACCTCGCTGTTTCGGACAATCACATTTTACGGACCAGTGCACCCCTTTTTTCGTCCGTTAAATCGAGGTTCCTCTGTATATGTAATTAATGAAATTGGTGGCAATCTGGTCCCACTGTGGGTTACAAGATTCTACGTAAAACCCCCACATGGGGGCACAGGTGGACAAGTTTGTTTTTGTGTTTATATACCTGTTAAAATTTGTTCATTTAATTAGTATTATTTTTCTCGGCGATCCATTTTTTTGGCTGACCCCTTTTTTTGACCCCCCTTTTCCCCCAATTTCCTCCCAATCTAGTCGTTTCCATTACACTTCCTCTCTACCAATGCTGATCCCCACACCTGATTGAGGAGAGCGAGACTGACACACGCCCTCTCCGACACGTGTGCAGTAGCCGACTGCATCTTTCATCTGCATGAGGCGAGTTCATATGCGAATAAACTTTGTGTACGGAGAGCCACACCCTGATCGACGCATTATTCCTTGACTCTGTGCAGACGCCATCAATTAGCCAGCAGAGGTCGTAATTGCATCAGTTATGAAGTCCCGGCTCTAGCTTCCATCCTGTATGAACAACAGCCAATCGTTGTTCATGTAGCCTCCCAGCCTGACAAGTGTCAGCTCTGGTGTGCTAGCGTGTTTTACCGCTGCGCCACCTGAGCGGCCAGAACCCCCCCCCGGAAAACCCTGTGCTAGCCCACTACCGCTGAAACCTCAGATGCCATTGGACACCTGAGTGTCTTTACAGACATGATTGGCTGTGTCTGAGGGAGGCAGGGATGGTTGAAGTCCTGTGATGGATTAGCACCCTGCCTAGAGTATTTCTGCCTTGCACTTAGTGCTATTTATACTTAGTGCAAACTGGTCCTTCATGATGCTTACCAGGATAAAGCGGTTGATGCTGCCAGGTCAACATAGATTATTAACTTGTCATTTGCCTTCTAAATCATTCTAAGTGATTATAATGTAACTGTAGCTGGTAAATTCCCACTATTCAGATAAAAAGGGCTAGTTTGACGGCACACATTTAACGGTACATGGAACAGTGGTTTTGTCAGACCCGGAACACCACCCAAATTGGCTCATCCGCACTAAAAAGGTCTGACAACTACCTTAGATATTTATCTTAAATACTCCACATGAACAAAGCAGCCACTCAGGTTTACAGCCTCATAATTTAACCACCTTTGCGTAGTGATAAAAAATTGATTCAGAACCGTAACACTGAGCTCAGCTGGAGAGGATACCTTGTGGAAAATTACAGACGACGCAGGAACAGATGTTTCTCTTCCTTCTCATGTGAAATATGATCCGTTCTTGAGCGCCGGAGAGCCGTAAATGCAAGTCAAACATTGTGCTGCTCTTTAATGGGTTTAAAATACACCCCAGCACTCCACCTGCTACTCATCCTGCTTAGCCTTTCATCCAGGGTTAAGTAATCATGTCTGTTTAGTCCCATGTTATATTGTATGTTCTTTTGCTGGAGTATGTTGATGCTCTGACTGTTCCCTGGTCATTTCAGATTCTCCACTGGAAATCCAATGTGGCCCAAAACAAGTATGTCTTGCTCTGTGCAATTCAATTACTTGCTGGGTGAAGGACTGAATTAAGCTCTGACTGTATGACTGTGAGCTGGGAAAGCTTAGTCTAACTACAATTATGCATTATGATCTAAGAAAATTGGCACTTTATTGCATTAGAGTGCAAATTGGGATGTTATTTTAATGAACTGGAAGCGAGAGTTTAAAAAAAGGTCAGTGTCATAATATGGTCCAGCACCACTCTAATATCCTCTAATGATTCCGCAAAAATAATATCAATTCTGAGCATCAGAGGAGCCATGAATGCAGGTCAAACTTTGTGCTTTTTTTAATGGGCTTAAAATACACCCTTGTTGCATGCCACCTGCTACTTTGCCTTTCATCCAAGGTTAAGTAGTCACGCTACTTTGTGTGCTTTTGCCGAAATATGTTAATGTAATTTGTGTCGAGAGGGCACGTAGAGTGCAGATTTCCTCCTGTGATTGGATTAGACTGACAGCAAAAGGTGTGAGGCCTTTAATTAAAGTGACAGGCATCCCCCCCGAGGAGAGCGCTGTAAATAATAGGGGATGTCTACAAAGGCTTTAACCGGGATGGATATATCAGCCTGAATTCATTTATCATCATAAGAAATTTATTTATTTTAAATACATTTATTGTATACTCATTCCCCTCATGTCTTTTTGGGTCTCCACTAGGTACAGTGGATTCAAAAAGTATTCAGACCCCTTGACACATTATAGTATTGTGGATTTGATTTTGAATAAACAGAATTACCTATTTTGGAATTTTGACCCATCATTGACGGTTAATCACACACAGTGATTTGCACACCTGGATTTGGGCAGTTTAGCCCATTCTTCATGGCAGATTCTTCCAAGCGCTGTCAAATCGGTTGGCGACCTTCTGTGAATTGCCATCTTCAGGTCTCTACACAAATGTCTGGTGGGGTTTAAGTCTGGGCTTTGGCCGGGTCACTCGAGAACCCACTCCAGGGTTGTTTTGGCTGTTTTCTTGGGTCATTGTCATGTAGGGATGTCTCTGTATTTGTCTACGTTGATCTGTCCCTCAATTCTTACCAGTCTCCCTTTTCTTGCCACGGAAAAGCACCCGCATGGCATGATGTCACCACTGTGTGTTTATAGTACTGGTAGTATTAGCCAGGTGATGTGCAGTACCTCTTAATCAGCAGATATAGTGCTTGCTGTTCTCCCCAATGAGTCACATTTTCGTGTTATCAGGTCTGCAAATCTTCTTCCAAGTGGCCTGTCTTGGGCCTTTTACAATGATGATGTCTAATGAAAGTTGCAGTTTCAATCTGAGGTTTAGAAAAGCACGTCAATTGAGTTCTAGACACATCTCTAAAAACATGGTTTCAGTTTATCATTATGGGTGGTTAAGTGAATATAATAGAATGCCATTATGTACAGTACAACGGAATTCTTTCTTTGCATATACCAGCTTGTTTGGCTCTGGGGTCAGAGCGCAGGGTCAGTCGTTGTAAGGGCCTTGCTCAAGGGCCCAACAGTGGCTGCATGGCAAAGCTCTCAACCTTTCAATTGATAGCCCAAAGCTCTACCCACTAGGCTACAACTGTCCCAGATTGATATGTAAAAATACATTTATATCAAATCAAATTCCCTACACAATAAATAGTGCAAAAATGTATGGGTTCCGAATACTGCCTGAATCCACTGTTCTCTGTTTTTCTCCCACCTCCAAGAGAAGATAAAATCCACAAAACTGTGGAAAATAAACCAGTCCATGTTTTTTTTTTCTTGTAGGATAAAGACGACTTACTATGACCACTGAGAAAACTCCTGGGTCAGAGGTAAAGAAGACATCAGAAGATCTATCTCAGAACAAAGGGGCTGCTGGCAGCATGCCCGAGTCTTCTTCAGACGCCAAAATGGCCAGACAGGTGTGGAATATTAAGTGTTTTAAAAGGTTAATGACCTGCCGCGACGGAGGATTATCAATGCTGTCATTAACTCTCAGCTACTGTTTCATTTTTGTAAAGTATAACTGAAATAGCCTTTTAAATAGTGGAAACAATTAAAAAAATACCTTTCTTATTAGGTAATATTTAATCTTTAGTTTTTTTAGATTTTTATAAGATACACTTTCCATATAAATGCAATGTATGTCTTTACAATTACTGACTGTAACCTATTTAAAAGAGTCTCCCATTAAAATCCTTATTGACCAGATATTATTTGGGTAGTGGACCATTCTCAGCACTGTTATTACCCTAACTGACTGTTCTGGTTTAGGTGTATAAGGGCTGCAGCATATCTGGGGTCTTTAAATTCTGTTTCCACTTGCTGGCCACTTTATTAGGAACACATCCCCTGTTAGCACACATTGTAGGTGTACAGGTGTACAGAGACTGGAGCTAATTTCATGCACAGTGTATGCTAATCCTTCTTATGCCTTTGGAACAGCAATATTCTCCTCCTAGCATTTAGGCTAGGGTGTTAAAAATCCCTTATAAAACGGATAGTTCCGGTCCTAAAATCTGATTGGCTGAGCCCCGTTCGAAGCCGTTGTAAAATCCTTGATAAACGCACACCTGTGAACACCTCACATCATTCCATATTAATACGCCACGGAAAAGAAAAAGTGAATGTTATGTTCGCCCTCATGTTGCCCCCAACACTGTTAACGAACTACCTGGGGTTGCGGAAGAATGCTTTTTATAAGTGTTTTTGTAAATAAAAACATTTATAAATTGAACATTGTTGTATTTTATTATATTTTATTACTGCTATGATTTTATCACGGGGAAAGACGTTTTGTGTCATGCCAAAACAACCTTCCCCGTGATAAAATCGCAGTAACGCACGGTCTCTCGTGGCTTATTGCTTTAATCAACACTTCTAAATCTAATACACTTATACTGGTAGTGCACATACTACTATGTCATTACCATGGTAATATCACTGCATGCTAAGAATATTCCATCACTCAATGATCATCCGGTCAGTGGGAGTCATATTTACATTTACATGTTTAGGGTTAAGGTCCATGGTTAAGGGCCCAACAGTGGCAACCTGGCAGATGTGGGGCTTAAACAAACAACCTAATGATTACTTGCCCTTTACCTTAACTGATTAGCTACCACCACCCCAATATACAGTATATCAGCCTTTACATTTACATTTTCAGCATTTAGCAGACACTTTTATACAAAGCGATATTAAGCAATTGAGGGTTAAGAGCCTTTCACAAGGGCCCAACAGTGGCAACCTGGCAGTGATGGGGCTTAAGCCAGTGACCTTTCAATTACTAGTCCAGTACCTTAACCTCTAGGTTATAACTGCGCTATGCAGATTTATTTCTAATTATGGTCTGGATAGAGGGAGACAGCATCCCAGTAACATATGAACAACAGCCAGTTTTTGCATACCCACAAAGTGCATTTATATTGTAGGTGTAATACATAAATGGCCAATAAATGTACACACAAAGGAGCTATGTTCACTCTTAATTCATATTTAATATGACTTGTGTTTCTGGTTTTTAGGACCAAGATGCCAAAAATCCAGATGATCACAAAAGTCCAGATGACTCATCAGAGCGAACAACACCAGGGAAGAGCCCCAAATCCCCACAGAAATCTTCAAAGCGCTCTAAGACTATCCCCTTCAAGGTGACACTAATGGACAGCTCTAACTATGAAGGTCTCATTGAGGTAGGTTGAAAAAAATGATTAAAACAGAAGGTGTGGCATACTGTGAACCTAGCTACTGGGGGGACAGATACCGGATATATAGGAGGGTTGCCAAAACAAGGGTTATATGCAGGCGAATTATCTGCTGTGATGACCTATAATGTGAGGAGCCAAAATACATCATTCAGGTCCCTTTATATGGTCCTTTATTAGAAGCTAACTGCATATGTAATGCCCACAGTAAAGAGCTAATATTTTATAAGCTTGTTGAACCTCCTGTTCCAAAACTGTGGCCATTAATATGAAGTGATAAAAGTCTCTTGGAGTGTTTCTGTGGGACTATATGGCTCTTTCAACAAAAAAATCCTGGCAATTAGTGAATGCCCCAGTTCAGTGAGGTTGAGATCATGCTTAATGCTGAAATCTGTTTCCACAAATTTGGAATATATATTAATAAATATATTGATTTTGTACACCTGTTATAATGACTAAAACACCTGTACTGTAATTAGAAAGGGTGTCCACATACTTATGCCCAACTGGTGTATACAATGGAAAACAAATCACTAGCCAGTCCAGACACCTAGGACAGACTGATTATGTCCATCGGCTTCAATTTTTTACCGAACCTTCATAGCTCAGGTACACAATCAGCTCGTCCCAGGCATCTATTCTGGTGATTTGTCCACCCCTGTATATAGAGATAAGGAACAAAGGCATTTGATAGCTGAACAGTTCCGCTGTTGGATGTTTTTTTTCTATCAGAGTGATTACACAAGTCTGAATATAGGTTATTTATTCTCCAGCCTTGATTGCTTAGGGTGTACATGTGTGTGCAAACTTGATAACAGGAAAAGTACAGGCTGTACAAACAGACTCTACCAAGGACCGGGTCGTTCAGATATGCAAAACGCAGTGTTGTCAATTATAACTAAACGTAAAGCATTGTTTTCTTAAAATGCATGGAATACAAGAGGAGGATTGTGGTGTAAATTAAGACATGTGAGGGACAGTTAGTAATCTGATGTGCTGTTTGCTCCTTTGTGGCAGTTATTGTGTTAAAAAGGAGGGTGTTGCAGAAGCGAAGTCATGATTTCCCATCTGGCCTTTCCTCCATCAATTCTAAACTTACATATATATATATATAATGTGCATCAATGAGCCCATGACCCTGTCGCCGGTTTTGATAGATACTGACCACTGCAGACCAGGAACACCACTGCAGACGGAGAGCCACACCCTGATCAGCATTATTCCCCAACTCTGTGCAGGCGCCATCGATCTTCCAGCAGAGGCTGTAATTGCACCAGTTATGAGGAACCCTTATGAGGAGGTCCGGCTTTCCCATCCCTGAACAACAGCCAATTGTTGTTCATGTGGCCGCCCAGCCCAGCCAGATGGCAGAGCTGAGATTCGATACGATGTATTCAAGATCTCAGCTCAGGTGTGCTAGTGGATTCATAACACTATGGTCTCCATACACTTATAATAACAATATACTGCAGAATTTATGCTGTATGTGATTTGGAATCATTAAGTCTGTCAACCATCCACAGTTATGTTTTTTATTATTTAATTCTGTAGCATTATCTATTTAACTGCAACCATGTTCACCATTAGAGCTTTTCGCTGTGGGTGTGTTTACAATAATAGAACATCCACATATTGCTAATTTTGACTGGCAATGAACCTGGCAATTCTTATATTTCTTAAAGTAAAGAATTAAGATATACTGAATGAAAATCGGTCATGCTGTGAGGCCACAAAGTTCTATATTTTAGAATAATAGACCTTAATAATCGAAGCGAGTTGCTAAAAAGATGTATTTTAGATAAGCTCTATTCTCAGAACTCATTAGCTTGTTCACTCAGGTTCGTCAGAAATCACTAATGTTCACAGATTATGTGAAAACAGATCGATCCAAAGATCAAATACCAGAATATAGAAATTTAAAAAGGCCTAAAATGTCATGCATTGGTGTTATTTTGTTATTATCGGTAGATAATGAAGGTTTTTTCCCACTGAGATCTCATATTCGTTTCCTAAAGATCTATAAAAAATATTTTATTTTTCTGTATTAATGACGTAATTAATTTTAAATCTTAAATTAACAATTAACTGTTGGAATTGCTAATGTGCAGTAAAGCTGTCAGAGAAGCAGGAGCATTATCAGAGCATCAGGATATTACATGAAGCTGCTCAATGCCATGCCGGGGAGAAACAAAAGCATAAATACTATTGTTATATTGAGTAAACAGTGTTATCTTGACATCTCTTTAAATGTATTTTGTTATTTCTAAAATAAAATGATCATAAAGTTTGTGGTTGACCTGTACAGAGCCTTGATGTCAACTCTACTAGACACCTTTGGGATGAATTGGAATGTTGATTGAAAGACAAGCCTTCTCGTCCAACATCAGTGCCTGACCTCGCAAATGCTCTTATGAATAATGGGTCAGAATTTCTGTATTAATGCCCACAGGTTTAGAAATGGTATGTCCAACGAGGACATGGTTAAGTGTCCAAATAATTATGGCCATATAGTGCATGCTACAGTATATTACATTTAGCAGACTATTTTATCCAAAGCGACTTACAGTATACAGTCTAAGCAATTGAGGGTTAAGGGCCTTGCTCAAGGGCCCAACAGTGGCCACCTAGCAGTGGTGGGGTTTAAACCAGTGCCCTTCGGCTTACTTGACCAGTACCTTAACCACTAGGCTACAAGAAAATACTGTCATCTATGTAAGTGCATAGACTCCATTCAGCCTTATTATTTTATACACCGTTGAGGCATAACATTATGACCATATTCCTAATATTGTGTTGGTCTCCCTTTTGCTGCCCCATATGCAACAAACTGTGAGCTTTGAGCTACAGTAATTAGTCTGTTGGATCGGACCACACGGGCCAGCCTTCGCTCCCCATGTGCATCGATGAGTCTTGGCCGCCCATGACCCTGTCGCCGGTTTACCACTGTTCCTTCCTTGGACCACTTTTGATAGATGCTGACCACTGCAGACGGGGAACACCCCACAAGAGCTGCAGTTTTGGAGATGCTCTGACCCAGTCGTCCAGCCATCACAATTTGGCCCTTGTCAAACTCGCTCATATCCTTACGCTCGCCCATTTTTCCTGCTTATAACACATCAAGTTTGAGGATAAAATGTTCACCTGCTGCCTAATATATCCCACCCACTAACAGATGCCGTGATGAAGAGATAATCAGTGTTATTCACATCACCTGTCAGTGGTCATAATGTTATGCTGCTTGGGTGTATATATTCACCCTGACAGTGTTTTTCTTACATCCTACATTCCATATAGTGTATGTACAGATGTGGCTGAACATACTGGTACCCCTCCTCCTTAAAAAACACTTAATTTTCTTTAAATTAGGTTGAAACTAACAGAAGTGTACACTCCCTTCTTTCATTGTCACATATCTTTAGTTCTAGTCTTGCAATACTTAAAGGGAGGCTCTTGACAACACTTCTATCATAAAGACATATGATCTGGCTTCATCAGGCCTGGCTCACTTCCAGTAATTTCAGTCATTTGTTTTCCAACATCAACAGAAGTATGGATAATGGATAACAATGCCACACTAAGTCATTCTGAACACCAGCCAATATCTAATGATCAATTAGCTTGGTGTACGCAATAATAAATCAAACATTTTAATAGATTATAATCTCAAAAGACATCTTTTGCAGCACTAATGGCCAATATCTGTCTTCAGCTAATCATCCACCAACTACATAGTCTCTCTAGGGACAATGAAGAGCTGAGTCGATCATGCTACACAATCATGCTTTACAGTTGTTGAGTGAGTGAAGAGCATTTCTTCAAGTGGGACACCTGCTACCTAGTGGCCCAACTTCTAAGCTACAGTGGTAGACTAGTGGGTTGTGCTTTGGGCTACCAATCAGAAGATTGACCATTCAAATCCAGGTTCTGCTCTGCAGCCGCTGTTGGGTCCTTCAGCAAGTCCCTTAACCCTGGCTGATCCTGCACTCTTGACCCCAGCTTCCAAACCAGCTTGGGTATGCAGAAGAAGTATTTCATTGTACTGTACTATTCATGAATCCTGAATCCATCTGGTGGTATTACAGAAGCATCCTGGCTTTTATGCAATGCTGCTTGAAAAATCAAAGGTCACAGGCATTTGGATATTTTTCTGGATGCCCTGAACCTTTTGATGATATTATGCATTGTAAAACTGTAAAATACCTCAAATCCTATCCTATCTATCATATCTTAAGAAACGATACGGTGTATCTATATTTGCTGAATATCCTCAGCCATACTTAGTCAGACAAATAAAAATACAGGGATATAGGTGAGGGCAGGAGGAGTAGTCCAGATTTAGTGGCATCTAATTTTCACCTCTTTGGATCAGTCAAAGAAGCTTTAAGGGGAAGAAGATTTTCATGTGATGATGATAAAGTAAAATTCTAAATTACATCTATAACACTGAATTGCTAATGTTGGATACCACCCAATATATGGTCTGTAATTTTACCCAAATGCTTAATAAATGTAAAAACAAAAGCTAGTTATAACCCACTTAATGTTAGTTATAATATCTAATTAACTGTATGTGGTTGAAGAGATGAAGAACAAGTGTCACACAGACCCCGCTTGGTAAATGCTTTCAATGTCTAGATAATGAACCACTCTTAACTATCTCATGATATATAAACAAGTAAATCAGAGGGCGAAGCCATGTAATGGACACACCACAATCCAGATCAGATTAAAGTACTTACTTAAAAATGAATGAATGATGCTTTTATTTACATCTCCTCTGTATGATAGAAAGAATTTTAACCCATTCGCTTTTTTTTTAAGCTGTATTGGACTCACTGGTTTGATTATTCCTCCCTACCAATCACAATAGCCAGCGTAAAGCCTATTATTCATGTTACCCTCTACTCCTTAGTATTATCATCACCTCTGCCTTTGCTTGGCCTTTTGTGTCATTAATGATAGGGTAAGATGTAAATGTTCCCTACCGCAGACTCACAGCAGATAATGACAGGGTGGGTGATGCCGGGCTTTACTTGGTGTCGACTTTCACTGTAGGAGTGAGTTGATTCCAGAGCTAATGAACTGCTTTATTTCCTTACCTTCTGTGCCATTGAAGTGGGTGAAAGAAAGAAAAATTCTCTAAAATCTGTAAACAGTCTTGCTACCAGTGGCGGCTGCTGGTCTTTCAACGAGGGGAAGCTCATTGTCGGCTTACATCATAAACTTTGTCAATTTATTTATACATAAATTCTGCCCTCCGTTCCTTTTCAAGAAAATGGCCTGAAATGGGTTGCAGTTTGTCTTTCGACTTCTCTCGCAAAATCCGCGATGGGACTGAAGCTCCCAGTGATTAAGTGAAGGTGTAGATCTCAAAATAGCTGTCAATCAAAACAGGATTCAGCCTTTTGACTGATCCTCCAATCATCTTGCAGAAGCTCAGCGTCCAGACCCGCCCACAGCTCCATTCACCCCCAGAGACGCTCAGCGTCCGGGGGCGGGACAAAATCGTGGCATTTATCCAATGACTGGCGAGTTTCGAAGCAATGAAAAAAACCTTTCCATGCAGCCCCATAGAAGTGAATAGACGCTCAGCTTCTACGGGCAAATGCATTGATGCTACGGGAGTTAACAAAATCGAGTCAGTCGAAACTTGTATTCGAGATGAACGTGTTCTAACGCATTTGTAGTCGCATGAAATGTTAACACAACTGTACATATTTGACCATTTAATTTTTGACATTTTAGGGGAAGCTGAGCTTCCCTTGCAGTCTTAGAGAAATCGCCACTGCTTGCTACTTATTGTTGCCTTTTATACACAAGTGAAAATAAGTTCAATAATAAAACCAGTTAGTCCCAACAGCAACAGCATAATCCTTTAGTTGGGGCAATAACCATTACATTTGTAAGTGATTCAACACATATGTTTTGTAAATTTAAAGTAAATCTATGCACTGGAACTGTATTCAATAAAAAAACTAAAGTGGTTGAATAGTGGTTGAAGCTCTTTATCCAGATGATAAAATTATCTTATTTGGCGACGCCGCATACCAACATCTATGTCGCTGAGAGGCTGAGATCAGAAAGATTAGAAGTGCAAATAAGCTTTTCCTCCCCTCGTTACTGATGCAGTTAAAAAAAGCAAAAAGAAAAGAACTTCTTTAAGCAGCCCACAGCACAACTCTTAATCTGTTTCCATGACAATTGCTACTTTACTGTCACTATGGGCATGGAGCATGGATGCTATTAAAGCAGAACAGCATCAGTAGCAGAAGCATCTGAGACCTCAAGATGCAATCTGTGTGTGTGTGTGTGTGTGTGTGGAATATCACTCCACACAGTGCGTGCTATGCCTCTAGAGAATATGATGAGGGTGTATAGTAGTGATCAAAGCTCCAGTCACAGTGGAGAGGCTTTTCCGTCTCTGGCTTTTAGGTCTTATGTAAGAGCAACTGCCTGATCTTAGCAATGTGACACAAGTGCCCTCCTAAAAGCTACAGCTTTCTCTGGGGTGGCTGAAGTACACAATATTCTTACCGATGTTAAAATCCTTTTATTATTTTTTTACATTTATTTTCCATTGACTGCTTTCTGGTTATAGTCACGTTACGTCCAGCAGGACCCAAAATCACTGGGTGTAAGACAGGAATATACAGATTGGTTGCTAATCTATTGCAGGGCATCTCACAGTTACACATGTACTTACTTACGGCTAGGGGCGTAGCCAATCTGCGATCTTTTGGGACCTCATGGATGAGCTGCCCGCTAACCACTTAAAGACATTTTAAAAGGCCGGACACTTCTGGGTAGATTCATCACTGTTTCAAGTTTCCTCCTTTGAGGATTAAGGCTTTTAGTGTGATTTAGTCCTAGTGCATTAGATATGACTTTGTAACTTGTTCCAGGCAGATATAATCATTCATTCTTTTACCAAGAGGCGCCACCCTGAATTGTACGCCAGTTTATCGCAGGCTATCACAGTTATGCATTTACTCAATGACAAATTTTTGTCGGATGTGAGACGAAAATAGTACCAAAGTGGTTTCCAAATGGCGCCTTACTCAACATAAACCTGACCAGGATGACATATTTAGTTAAATGAATAAATAAAAGATGGGTGGTTTAGCAGGTAGCAGGTAGTTGGTCACCTGTCCTTACCACTATTAAGAAATACTGTATTATTCCAGAATACAAGAGAGAGGTTGGGTTGTTCCTTACCACAACCCCCAACCCCTTTGTCTATGGGGTTGTATTACTTTATTACAGATTGTTAATCTATCTTTTAGTTTAGCTAGTATTGTGTTGAGAAATGCTAGTAATATCATAATAGCATCTCATTTGTTTTGTTTGCTGTTTGTGTGTACAGAAAAACTGCAAGGGCCAGGCTTTGATGGACCTAGTGTGCGAACATCTGAACCTGTTGGAGAAAGACTACTTTGGTCTGACCTTCAGTGAATCGGACAGCCAAAAGGTCAGTATCATCTTAAAAAAGCCAGAATTACATGTTTGTAAAGTTCTATCACTTCTTCAGCTCTTCCTATAATTGTATAGTGTGTGTTCTGAATATCTGCTAGGTCACACATATAAATATAGCACATCGCATAATTGATCATGTTTTTCTGAGCTCATCCACCCCGAACAACCCGAACAAGTTTTCCTAGCTATTAAAAAGCATCTAAAACAACTCTGGTTAGATCTTTGACCACTCTGGTTGTTAGAATGTTTAAATCAAGCCAGAAGTAATATTTCGGAATGGCCTTCCTAAAGTCCTGACCTTAACCTTATTGAGAATATGTGGACTGTAGTAAAGAGTCAGGTCTGTACCAGAAAACCACCAAAACCAGTTCTACAAAAACAGCTCAACCAATTCTATTTATTTATGCATTTCCTTCCATTTTTCTCCCGAATTAGTGTAGTCAATTTGTCTTCTGCTGCTGGGGATCCCTGATTGCATTCGAGGAGGGTATATTTTCTGCTCATGCCTCCTCCGACCCATTCGCAGTCCTTAGCAGACCCTTTCTTTTTGACCATGCTTCTGCACAGGCGCCTCTATCCGCTAAACAGGGTCCTTGCACAGCGTTTGAAGACTCCACCCTATAGTCCGGTCATCCCACCCTAACAGACACAGTGGCCAATTAGATTCTGCTGCAGGCACTGCCAATTGTGACCGATAGATGGCACCCAGCCGACCGGTGGCAACGCCGAGGTGTTCAGAATCTCAGTGATGGTGTGCTTGCGGAATATCCCGGTGCGTCACCTGGACGCCAGCTAAACCAATTCTAAGCTTTTTAGTTCCAGTATTCTTTATTATTCCATCAATCTTTTGCAGTGCACCAGTTCTACTGGAAGGAAAACAGCTTAAGAACATAATACTACCACCACCAAGCTTTACAGTAGATACAGCATTGATGTTTTTTCCATACTTTTGACCAGTGTGGCCAAATAACTCTTATTTAAAATGCTTGTGTGGTATTTTAATGTGTTTAGCAACAAACTTTAGTCAAACTTAAAAAAACAGTGGCAGAAAAGGTTCAAATCCCAAGACTGGCAAGTAATTCTATGTAAACTTATGACTTGTACTGTATTTAATCTGGCGTTGTTTTGTCCATATATAGTTATAAACTTATAATAATTAATGTATAAAGTTAACGTCTTGAGAAAGACAGACAGACCTCCTGCATACCAGAATGCAGTGTAATTTAAAGACTTGTTTATTCACCACAGGACAGTGTATTGTGTGTCTGGAGGGGACAGGGATTTGTTTTAAGTGAAGCAATCTTGGGTCATTATGCCACTGGCAGTGTTTCTACCAGCTGTTGGTTGATGTTCTAAAATAGGATTACTGCATTTTTGCTAAGTGTTCGAAGATGCTCAGAAATTCCACATTACAAACCAAGCAAGCATGCAAACGTGTAAATGAATTAGCAAAAGACTGGCTGATGTTAAAGCTGAGAAGGTTAGGTAGAGGTCATTCTGTTTTTATACTGTTTGTTTTAAAAGCGGGTGGCACGGTGGCTCGGTGGGTAGCATTGTCACCTCACAGCAAGAAGGTCCTGGGTTCGATCCCTAGGCGGGCCGGTCTGGGTCCTTTCTGTGCGGAGTTTGCATGTTCTCCTCGTGTCTGCGTGGGTTTACTCCGGGAGCTCCGGTTTCCTTCCACAGTCCAAAAACATGCAGTCAGGTTAACTGGAGACACTGAATTGCCCTATAAGTGAATGGGTGTGTGTGTGTATGTGTGTCTGCTCTGCGATGGACTGGCGTCCCATCCAGGGTGTGCCTTGTGCCTTGCCCCCCTCCCCCCCATAAGAAAATCATCAAAGCATAAGCTTTGACTTCTTACACTTCTCACAGTCCGGCAGCGATTTTTCACCTCTTGTCGCCCGAATTGCTGATCGCTCATCGCTGTGTTCACACCAGAAGTGTCATTATTGCCTGTAGACGTTTAATTGCCATGGTTATCTGACGGCAAGCAAGAAAACAAACAAACAAACAAGCAAACTACAGTACAGTGTACTTTACTGGCTAGGAAAAACAACCTTCCCACCCTGTTTTTACTACAAATCAGACGTTTTCCGCTAAAAATAAAAATCCGGCGATAATGCACCTACCGCATTGCTCAGTGCTCAATTCCTATTGGTAATTGCCCTATCGCTTTGCTCCCAATTTGCATACAGTTAAACCTTGCTTGACTTTTTTGCATCGCCGACTCCGCCCAGTTCATGTCGCCAGCATACGCACCACCTCCTGTCAGCGGAAATCTCCAGTTCTAATTGAAAATAAATGACAGTCGGTTGTTTTGTCTTTACGCATCGCTGCCGGTCTGAACGTCGGGTAACACTGAACTGCTCTGATAGCGCTAACACAACAGAGCTAATTTAAAGGCACTCTGTGAATAATCAGATAGAAAGATTAGCATTCATCAGTGCATGCTAGGTTACTCAGTAGGGCAGAGTTGCAGGCTGCCTTGCTTTAATTACGATGTGTAGAAAGGCTTCCATGATGGGATTCCATTAGTTAGAAGAAGTGAGGGGAATGAAGGCAGCGTGGTGCAAATAATGGGTATGCAAACCCCAGTTTGATTTCTTTCCCTCTGATTTTTTGTTTTTCAGAACTGGCTCGACCCCTCCAAGGAGATCAAGAAGCAAATGAGAAGTGAGTGCATGGGCATTTGGGATTTGACACGATTGCAAGTGGGTCAAAACATCTTTCTTTTACTGATGATGGGTAAAGGCGCAGTGTTTGTGGTGCCCGGTTGGCGCAGTGGGCTTAGTATGCTAGCCCACCTCCACTGAGCCACGACTTTCAAATCTAAGCTGTGCTTTCGACTCCCTGCTGCTGGCAGAATAACATGTTGTATATGTAGTAGCATGGTTTACCGTACATACTGAAGCTCTCTGTAAGCATCCATCGCTGGCAGGTGGGTGTGAAGATGTGGCAAGTCTGAGGAAGTATGTGGTAGTCTGAAGCCACAAAGGGTGTCATGCGACAGGCAGAGGTTGCCAGATGCACTGGGAAATTAAGAAAATTCTACTTTGGTACAAAAAGGAAAAAGTGCACTGTTTATTGTAATGGGGCGTGCCGTGCCTTGCTACTGAAGAAAGAATGAAGATAACCCAAATACAAGATGTTAAATCAAGGTACAACAATACTGTAGCTGAAAAGCTACAAAAAGTGGATAATCACAAATAAATAAGGTTGCCAAATTATTAGAAAACAAACATTCGCAGCCTGCGAAGGAGAAAGTGGATAGAACAGGGATAGCGCAGAACTGAGAACTGGTTGTCACAATATGCCACCTCAGTCTTTAGAAAGATAGGGAACCTTTAGAACCTACCGGTTCAGACAGTGCACAAGAGGCAACCCAACTGCACCAACTGGCACACCTCATGCATAATGTGGATTTACAGGAGGGACATCATGCCACCTACGGAGAAATCAACTCTTCCAGGGTGGTTCTATCATGAAGCACAAAAAAACCCCACGATACCGGGGTGCATTTCACACACCCCAGCAGAAGACCGGACCAGACCCAGCGGCTGGTCATAGAAAAGCCGATGTGCCAACGAAGAAGCTGGCAGGTGTGGGAGGGAGAAACCATGATATATAGAAGGACTTCCACCTGGAGCAAATTAATGCGCCTTTATGCTAATGAGGCAATTCAGAGACACTGACACATCAATCATATGTGCCTCTGTGCCCCCTCTGTCGGCCAAAGTGGTAACACAGAAGGACATTAATTAAACAGACTTAATGAGCCACATTATCATTTATTTTATGATTCTTGATATTATTAAGAATCTAGAACATCTAAAGAACATTACAATTAACGTGAAATAATCTAAAGCCAAAACATGGTTATTTACATTTATCTTTACTGTTAACAAACACAAACATGATGGACTCACATGTTAAATGGCTTGCATCTGAATGTACTATTACTGCGAGTTAATTTAAGTTATAAATGTTTGTTCCCCTCCCATTACAACTTTCATACCCTTTAAATTGACCATTTTATCTGTCTGTCTGTCTGTCTGTCTGTCTGTCTGTCTGTCTGTCTGTCTGTCTGTCTAACTACCTACCTACCTACCTACCTACCTACCTACCTACCTACCTACCTACCCATCTATCTATCAAATATATGAGCTACAGCTTTAGTAAACTGAGTAAATTGCAGTCGTCAGCCACACTGCACCTTGTTGCCTTCATATATCAAGGCCTATCATTCACCTAGCAGTGAACTGGAACTTCTGTAGACTAAGGAACAGTATCATAATAAAAAATCCTAAAATTTTACACCTCCATTGTAAATTTATCCAGATGCTCAGCCACATCGCTGCTTCACTTCAGTCTTTAGTTCCTGTCCTTCCTGTGTGAATGACTAAGCAGATTCATTCTGTCTGACCTTCACTTTTACTAGATGACCGTAAGCTATGATGGATGAATTTATATGATGTGATATATGTTTGTACGTCCTCAGCTTCTCCTTGGCATTTTGCTTTCGCTGTCAAATTCTACCCCCCGGATCCCTCTCAGCTCACGGAGGACATCACCAGGTACGAGACAAACTAAATTTATCATTCAGACTACATCTTTCAGTATAAACAGGAGGTTCAGTATTTTACTCGTGGTGGGATTTGGCACTGAATTTATTTTGAAATGGTTTGGAGCTTTACTTCTGTGAACTCAAGAACTCAAGGAAATAAGCACTACAGTAAAACTAAAAGGGATTTTTTTTTTTTTTTTGCCTCATGGTGTAGCGGAATATTCCGCTAGCACACCAGCGCTGGGATTCTTATCTCCCCGAGTTCGAATCTTGACTCTGCTACCGGTCGGCTGGGCACAATGTGCCTGTAGCAGTCAAAAATTGACCTCTAGTCTGCTGGGTGGGAAAAGACCGGATAATAATAAGGGGGTGGGGTAGGATTATAAATGCTATGTAAGGACCTTGGTTGCCCAGGGCGCCTGTACAGAAGTGTCCAAGGAGGGTGTGTCTTGACTGACACACACTCCCTCTGATGTATTAATCCCTTCTTATTCACCCATACTTGGTGGATTTGCACGTGAGGTAGGGTTCACGTACAGAGAGCCACGCCCCGATATCTGCCCTCCTCTACTTTTTGTACAGGGGCCCTGGGCAACCAAGGACCTTAAGCAGCCGTGATAACCCCACCCCTTTTTCCGATCTTTCCCACCCAGCAGACTGGAGGCCAATTTTTCCTGCTGCAGGCATTAGTCAATTATGCCTGCTAAAGGGCGCCCAGCCAGCCGGTAGCAGAGCCGATATTCAAACCCCGGGAGTTCAGACTCTCGGCGCTGGTGTGCTAGTGGATTGTCCCGCTGGCCCACCTGAACGCCCCACAGGAATTTTATTTTGATGATGTTTAATACTGTATTCCATTTGCTTTGACTTATGTTTGTTAGACAATTAAAAGCACATATAGTACAGAGCATCATGAGCCTTTAACTTCACCTTATACTTTTCCACTTTCTCGTAGGTTCTACTTGTGTCTGCAGCTTCGCGATGATATATTATCCGGACGTCTTCCCTGCTCGTTCGTCACTCATGCTCTGCTAGGCTCCTACACCGTCCAGGCTGAACTCGGAGACTACGACCAGGATGAGCACGGCTCAGAATACATCACTGACTTCCACTTCGCCCCAAACCAGACCCGAGAACTAGAGGAGAGAGTCATGGAGCTGCATCGTACCTACAGGTAAGAAAAGCACGAGATCCTTCTTGTTGTCACAGGTCGTCACAAGATGAGTTGTTGTTGTCTTAAAATAAAGAACAGTGTAAACCCAGATTCACTTTTGTACTTTTTCTTGGATCTTTTGTTGTTTAGCTTGATTGATACAATTGGGAAACAGTTTTAAAATCCTGGCTGGAGTCCCAGGAACCAATATTGAATCTGTCTGAAAAAAACAAAGAAAATATTGGTATACCATGGAGAGCTTGGGATTATGGGGGTTTCTGTACTTCTTTTTAGAAATAACTGCCACTCTTTTGAGGCTTTTCACAAGAGAAGTATGCTGTGGGAATTTGTGCCCATTCAGTCAAAAGAGCATTTGTATGGCTGGGCTGATGATGGCCAAAAAAGGCTTAACTGATGTTCCAGTACATTCCAAAGCTGTTCAGTGGGGCTGAGGTCAGGTGTTGATGGTCATGCTGAAACAGGAAAGGGTATTCCCTAAAGTGTTGCTGCAAAACAGGAAGCATACAATTTAATAAAATTGTGATATAAGTGTGCGTGTGTGTGTAAACCAATTACATCTACAGATGAGGTCAAAGGTTGATTTCGCAGCAGGTTATCAAAGTTTGAGCCAAATTATTTTTGCAAATAGACAGTAAACTTTTAATTATCATTAAGAGTGAAAAGAGACACCACACCGCACCACACCACACCGCACCACGCCAAGTAAATTATGTTCAGTCCCACTTTCCCTAATCACTGTCTGCAACCTGGCAACCCTACATTCCACTTTCTCTAATTAAATCACTTTTAATGAACATTTACATTTTAAGAAGGTCTGATGTCATTAATGCAAATTGTTTTGTCTTGTGGGATGTTAATGTGGAGTTTGTTTTTGAGCTGTGTGATGTGTTTTTGGTTGTGTGATTATTACATGAGATTTGTTTTTGTTTTAAAATATTTATATGTGGGGTTTGTTTTTGTTTTAATCAAATTTTAAGTGGGATTTGTTTTTGTTTTGAAGGATTTATATGTGGGGTTTGTTTTTGTTTTGAGGGATTTATATGTGGGGTTTGTTTTTGTTTTGAGGGATTTATATGTGGGGTTTGTTTTTGTTTGAGGTATTTATATGTGGGGTTTGTTTTTGTTTGAGGGATTTATATGTGGGGTTTGTTTTTGTTTTGAGGGATTTATATGTGCGGTTTGTTTTTGTTTTGAGGGATTTATATGTGCGGTTTGTTTTTGTTTGAGGGATTTATATGTGGGGTTTGTTTTTGTTTGAGGGATTTATATGTGGGGTTTGTTTTTGTTTTGAGGGATTTATATGTGCGGTTTGTTTTTGTTTGAGGGATTTATATGTGGGGTTTGTTTTTGTTTGAGGGATTTATATGTGGGGTTTGTTTTTGTTTTGAGGGATTTATATGTGGGGTTTGTTTTTGTTTGAGGTATTTATATGTGGGGTTTGTTTTTGTTTTGAGGGATTTATATGTGGGGTTTGTTTTTGTTTTTAAGGATTTATATGTGGGGTTTGTTTTTGTTTTGAGGGATTTATATGTGGGGTTTGTTTTTGTTTTGAAGGATTTATATATGGGTTTTTTTTTTTGAGGGATTTATATGTGGGGTTTGTTTTTGTTTTGAGGGATTTATATATGGGGTTTGTTTTTGTTTTGAAGGATTTATATGTGGGGTTTGTTTTTGTTTTGAAGGATTTATATGTGGGGTTTGTTTTTGTTTGAGGGATTTATACGTGGGGTTTGTTTTTGTTTTGAAGGATTTATATGTGGGGTTTGTTTTTGTTTGAGGGATTTATATGTGGGGTTTGTTTTTGTTTTGAAGGATTTATATGTGGGGTTTGTTTTTGTTTGAGGGATTTATATGTGGGGTTTGTTTTTGTTTGAGGGATTTGTATGTGGGGTTTGTTTTTGTTTTGAGGGATTTATATGTGGGGTTTGTTTTTGTTTTGAGGAATTTATATGTGGGGTTTGTTTTTGTTTTGAGGGATTTATACGTGGGGTTTGTTTTTGTTTGAGGGATTTATACGTGGGGTTTGTTTTTGTTTGAGGGATTTATATGTGGGGTTTGTTTTTGTTTGAGGGATTTGTATGTGGGGTTTGTTTTTGTTTTGAGGGATTTATATATGGGGTTTGTTTTTGTTTTGAGGGATTTATATGTGGGGTTTGTTTTTGTTTTGAAGGATTTATATATGGGGTTTGTTTTTGTTTTGAAGGATTTATATGTGGGATTTGTTTTTGTTTTGAAGGATTCATATGTGGGGTTTGTTTTTGTTTTGAAGGATTTATATGTGGGGTTTGTTTTTGTTTGAGGGATTTATATGTGGGGTTTGTTTTTGTTTGAGGGATTTATATGTGGGGTTTGTTTTTGTTTTGAAGGATTTATATGTGGGGTTTGTTTTTGTTTGAGGGATTTATATATGGGGTTTGTTTTGGTTTTGAAGGATTTATATGTGGGGTTTGTTTTTGTTTTGAGGGATTTATATGTGGGGTTTGTTTTTGTTTGAGGGATTTATATGTGGGGTTTGTTTTTGTTTTGAAGGATTTATATGTGGGGTTTGTTTTTGTTTGAGGGATTTATATGTGGGGTTTGTTTTTGTTTTGAGGGATTTATATATGGGGTTTGTTTTTGTTTTGAAGGATTTATATGTGGGGTTTGTTTTTGTTTTGAAGGATTTATATGTGGGGTTTGTTTTTGTTTTGAAGGATTTATATGTGGGGTTTGTTTTTGTTTTGAGGGATTTATATGTGGGGTTTGTTTTTGTTTGAGGGATTTATATGTGGGGTTTGTTTTTGTTGTGAGGGATTTATATGTGGGGTTTTTTTTTGTTTTGAAGGATTTATATGTGGGGTTTGTTTTTGTTTTGAAGGATTCATATGTGGGGTTTGTTTTTGTTTGAAGGGATTTATATGTGGGGTTTGTTTTTGTTTTAATCAAATTTTAAGTAGGATTTGTTTTTGTTTTGAGGGATTTATATGTGGGGTTTGTTTTTGTTTTGAGGGATTTTTATGTGGGATTTGTTTTGTGGTATTTGTTTTTGTTTTAAGGGAATTTTATGTGGGGTTTGTTTTTGTTTTAAGGGATTTATATGTGGGGTTTGTTTTTGTTTTAATCAAATTTTAAGTAGGATTTGTTTTTGTTTTGTGGGAATTTTATGTGGGATTTGTTTTTTAAGGGATTTTTATGTGAGGTTTGTGTTTGTGTTGTCATATTTTCGTATTTGTTTTAGTTTTAAAGGAACTTTTATGTGGGATTTGTTTTGTGGTATTTGCTTTTTTTTTAAGGGACTTATGTGGGGTTTGTTTTTGTTTTAAGCAATTTTTCAGTAGGGTTTGTTTTTGTTTTGAGGGATTTGTATGTAGATAGATAGATAGATAGATAGATAGATAGATAGATAGATAGATAGATAGATAGATAGATAGATAGATAGATAGATAGATAGATAGATAGATAGATAGATAGATAGATAGATAGATAGATAGATAGATAGATACTTTATTAATCCTAGATGGAAAGTCAAGTATTACAACAGCTGAAGGTACAATCAGAAAAAATTAGTATATGTAAAAAAAATTATGCGGGATTAGTTTTAGTTTTCTGGTATTTTTTATGCTGGATTAGTTTTAGTTTTGGGGTATTTTTATGTGGCATTACTTTTAGTTTTAAGGTATTATTATGCAGGATTTGTTTTAATTGTAAGGAATTTCTTTCTATGTGGGATTTCTATCTTATATGACTTTTATTTTTATGTTGTGGGATTTGTTTTGTCTGGTATGATTTTTTGTTGGATTTGTTTTTGCCCTCTCAAATCTTGTTTTGTGTTTTCGGCCTCCACCCTAAACGCATGTGGAAACACGAGGGTTTAAATACACAAACAAAACAACAAAACAAATGCCAGGTGGAACTAAAAAACTACAGCATCAATGGTAAGGAGAACAGAAAACAGTAAGCGTAAAAATAAAGTAGGCTAAAATAGAACGGATAGTACATGAGTATGAATGGTGAACGTTAAAAGAATCAGGGTCAATGTGTCACACTCTTCAGGTCACAATAGTGAGGAGCTGATATGTATCAGATATTGGTATGAAACAGAATGGGTGTTGAGAAATGAAGTGATAAATCTCTTCACACTGCACATATGAACTAAACAAAGTTTACTACATCAGTAAAAGATCTGAGCTACTTTTACTGGTATTCTTAACACTAGATAAGTCATGGCCTTTTTATAGCTGCATAAGCCAAACCATTGGTGCCTTTTTAAAATTCAGGAGTTTAAATGAATTATAATAATGAAATAATGAATTTTGTTCACAGAGACTTTGGTTGAACACTCTCATCTCACAGAACACTTTACACTGTATTAAAATCAATATTTTTGCCTTACATAATCTCTCAAATGTTTGCCCTATGAAACTCACATATGCTTCATGCTTCCTACATCTAGAGTTCTACACTATATCACAAACGTCATGCCAACAAACACCACTCTCATAAACATCTGACATTCTAGTTGGGCAGAAACCAATACAGACCGGCTCTTTGAGTCATACTGAGTCAGAGAGTCGATAAGCCACGCAGTCAGGGCGCTCGTGATTGGCATCTTGTGTTGAAACCCCTCAGGCACAGAGAGAGGTCTCTCTTCCTTATTGGAACTGGCACAGAACCCCTGGCTAGCATGTTTATTCTGCTATCAGTAATGCCGCACGGAACATTTCCCACTGTTTTTAAGGCGTCGCTGTTTTTATCTCCTCGTTCAGGGGCATGACGCCTGCTGAGGCAGAAATGAACTTTCTGGAGAATGCCAAGAAGCTGTCTATGTATGGGGTCGACTTGCATCATGCCAAGGTACGATGAGGCGCTTCAGTTTCTAATTTTGGTTTAGTTTTTTAAGAAATCGATATTTTTAGGAGTAACAAAGTTTCTACACAGTTTTGGAAGAAAGATTTCTGAATCTATTTGTTTTAAAATGCTGATCTTTATCTAAGGGGCGGCTCGGTGGCTCAGTGGGTGGCGCTGATGCCTCACAGCAAGAAACATGGGTTTGATTTTCTGGCAGGGTGGACAGGGTCCTTTCTGTGAGAAGTTTCTTCCTTTGTCAATGTGGGTTTCCCACTAGTCCAAAGACAAGCTCTCCGGTCAGTTGGAGCAATTCATAAAATTCCCCTAAATATGTGGGTGTGTGTGTTTGTACCCTGTGATGGACTGGCGATTTGTCTGGAGTGTTTCCCGCCTTTCGCCCAATTAATCAGCCCTGACCAGGTAAAAGAAAATGAAGGAATGAAATAATTATCTTCATTAAGGCCATATTTAAAACTGATTAATTACACAAACCTTATTTAATCTGGTCTTCAAATTAAGGTCCTAATTGGGAACTAGAGGTTTACCACTCCTGAGAACAGAGGTGCAAATTTCTCTGTAAAATAAAAATATGTAAAGTTGAAAGATGCTACAAAAGCATTTGACCTAGATTAATACATTGTCCACAGATGGGAAAAATGATACTGTTGCTATGCATCGTAGGTGTGGGCGTCCTGCAGAGATTACCCTAAAAGCACTACAGCAATAAAGAACACCCAAATCCCCAAAATCCATGAAAATCTATCTGGCCCACCATTGCCAAGTCACCAAAGTTCTTCAAGGCCCTTAACCCTTGGTTGCTTGCATCCCATACACAATTGTAATACATGTACATGTGTGGCCTATAGAAATATGTATACTTATGTATGTGTAACATATATATAAACGTATATCTACATATATTACATACACCGCCTAGGCATAACATTATGACCACTGACAGGTGAAGTGAATAACACTGATTATCTCTTCATCACCTGTTAGTGGGTGGGATATATTAGGCAGCAAGTGAACATTTTATCCTCAAACTTGATGTGTTAGAAGCAGGAAAAATGGGCGAGCGTAAGGATTTGAGAGAGTTTGACAAGGGCCAAACTGTGATGGCTAGACAACTGGATCAGAGCATTTCCAAAACTGCTGCTCTTGTGGGGTGTTCCCGGTCTGCAGTGGTCAGTATCTATTAAAAGTGGTCCAAGGAAAGAACAGTGGTAAACCGGCGACAGGGTCATGGGCGGCCAAGACTCATTGATGCTTAGATTGCTGAAGAAGTTAATGCTGGTTCTGATAGAAAGGTGTCAGAATACATAGTGCATCACAGTTTGTTGTGTATGGGGCAGCAAAACGGGGACCAACACAATATTAGGAAGGTGGTCATAATGTTATTCCCGATTGGTGTACATAAATGTGCTCATACATGCCGACAGTGTGTGTTCATGGATCATTAATACTACCTTCTTTCACATTTTGCTTGGCTGCTTCTGTGAGGTAGGACTCAGAAGGGATCGAAATCATGCTCGGCGTCTGCGCCAACGGCCTGCTGATATACCGGGACCGGCTAAGGATCAACCGCTTTGCCTGGCCCAAGATCCTGAAGATCTCATATAAGAGGAGCAACTTCTACATCAAGATCCGCCCAGGAGAGGTACTGCTAACTTTTCTTTTGATGTCTCTGCTTGGCTTTGTGGACTAATCTTCTTCTTTAAAGTGAAAATAAGGTTGTGAAAAGTAAAGTGTAAGAAGTATTTTGAGAACTTAAAGTTAGTCTTAGTCACTTCTACTGCACTATTCTGAAAGACAACCCAAAATCACATCTTTACCCCTGCATTACAGTTCACTAAATAATTTTAAAAATGTAAAAGAGAGATTTACCATGTACTTAGCATGACAAAAACTGAATCAAGATGTCATATATGTCATGAGACAATCACTTCTGATTCTAATTAGCTCGTTTGCTATATTCAAACATGATCTACAGTACAGTACTCATAGTTATTATTGTATATTTTAAAATATTTAGCCAATGGCCGCTCAGGTGGCGCAGCGGTAAAATACCCTAGCACACCAGAGCTGTGATTTTTAATACATTGTATCGAATCTCAGCTCTGCCATCTGGCTGGGCGGCCACATGAACCCCGATTGGCTGTTGTTCAGGGTGGGATGAGCCAGACCGGGGTTCCTCATAACTGGTTCAATTGATGGCGTCTGCACAGAGTTAGAGAATAATGCTGATCAGGGTGCGGCTCTCCGTACACAAGGCTGATCCCCATTTGAACTCGCCTCGTGCAGGTGAAAAGAGGCAGTCGGTACTGCGCACGTGTCGGAGGGGGCGTGTCTGTTGCGAAGCTCCTCAGTCAGCGGTGGAGGGTTGTATCGGTAAAGGTGAAGCGTAACGCAAACAGGGTAATTGGATACGACTAGATTAGGGAGAAAATTGGGGGAAAAAATCTAAGGGAAAAAATATTTAGCCAATATTAAGTAATTATTTTACTTAGTCAACTACCTTATAACAGAATATATTTTCAGTATTAAAACCTATTTAGTATGAAAATCGGGGCTTCTTTAATTTATTTAATTTCTTTATTTTATATATATTTATAAAAAAAACTGTTGTATTTAAGCAATAAAACACTTGAGGTCCTATGTGACCAAGAATAACATAATAGCTGTGATGATCTACAGCACTCATATTAATATGAACAACATATTGTATTTTTTTTTCAATATGCCACTGTAGACAACAGTACAAAAACAAGATCATTAAAAGTCAAAGACCGTTAATTAAAGTGCTTATTTTTTTGCATTTTACTGTAATTTAATGTAATTATTTTAATTACAAATCATGGAATCAGCATTTACTTTAAAAGCAGCAAAAACACATAAAAAATTCTTAGCATTTGGCACAACTGAAGAGCAACCGTGTCGATTCCTTTTGTACAAAAGGTCAGACTTCCTCAAGTCTTACTCCAACATTTAAAATTTTAAATCATTTTTCTAAACAAGAAGAGGCTTTCATCATGGTTAAATGGAAGGTTTGTACTGGACGTTGACCAAAATTGCATCATATGTTTCTAAACCATGATCATGTTGACCAAAAATGACCACACCATCAGAGGATCAATACATACAGCTTAGTTTCTGAATGACAGCCCAGTAACTAACAGAATGAGCTGAATGATGAGTGCTCCAATTAGCCAAACCACAGATTTAAACAAGTCACAGTCTCTAAACCACCTCACAAGAAGATAAACAAGACAAATCACTTGGCGTCAGCGAAGACATACAAATATTTCACAGCAGATGAATGAAAGAGTCTTACTTATTTACTGATGAATCCAAGTTGGGATTTATTGAAGTAACAGAAGGGTTTATGTACGGAAGAAACCATTGGTAGTGGGACTATCTGAGATTTGGGATGTTTTGGCTCCTGCACAGGATTATAAGATGTAGTACTCCATTCTTCTCCATGCCCCAAGATATTGGCCCAAAATCCACTTTAAAACTGTTCTACACCTACTTGAAGACTAAAGAAGATCAAGGAGTGTTGACAGTCATGGACATTGCTGCTCAGTCACCTGCCTTAAACCTTTTCAAGCATTTATGAAAGTACTTGAAGACATAGAAAGCTAAGCTAAGTAACATCACAAAATGCTCTTTGGAATATTGCAGACTCATTCTGGGATCACATGGATTGTTAGATTTTGCCCCAAATTGTGACGTCCATGACAACTTGAATGCTCCATTAGGACAGTTGTAGCCTAGTGGTTAAGATACTGGATCTAAAGGTCGCTGGTTTAAGCCCTGCCACTGCCAGGTTGTCACTGTTGTGCCCTTGAGCAAGGCTCTTAACGCTCAATTGCTCAGACAGTAAACTGTCACAGTACTGTAAGTCACTTTGGATAAAAACCGTCTGCTAAATGCCATAAATGTACACGGATCAGCCATAACATTAAAACCACCTCCTTGTTTCTACACTCACTGTCTATTTTATCAGCTCCAATTACCATATAGAAGCACTTTGTAGTTCTACAATTACTGACTGTAGTCCATCTGTTTTTCTGCATGCTTTGTTAGCCCCCTTTAATGCTGTTCTTCAATGGTCAGGACCCCCACAGGACCACTACAGATCAGGTATTATTTGGGTGGTGATTCATTCTCAGCACTGTAGTGACACTGACATGGTGGTGGTGTGTTAGTGTGTGTTGTGCTGGTATGAGTGGATCAGACACAGCAGCGCTGATGGAGTTTTTAAACACCTCACTGTCACTGCTGGACTGAGAATAGTCCACCAACCAAAAATATCCAGCCAACAGCGCCCCATTGGAAGCGTCCTGTGTCTGATCCACTCATACCAGCACAACACACACTAACACACCACCACCATGTCAGTGTCAGTGCTTAGAATGATCCACCACCTAAATAATACCTGCTCTGTGGTGGTCCTGTGGGGGTCCTGACCATTGAAGAACAGGGTGAAAGCAGGCTAAAAAGGTATGTAGAGAAACAGATGGACTACAGTCAGTAATTGTAGTGCTTCTATATGGTAAGTGGAGCTGATCAAATGAACAGTAGGAGTAGAAACAAGGAGGTGGTTTTAATGTTATGGTTGATCAGTGTATATACACTTGTTTTAAATTTGATGGCTGCAACACTTTCCGGAAAAGCTGAGACAGGGTAATATTTACCACTGTGTTACATCAGCTTTTTAACAACGCCAACTGTTGAACCAACATTGCAGAACTTTGTTGTTGTCTTTGCAAAGCCTGATATATAAACAACAGTTCCAGGCTGTAATTGTATTTATTATCAAATTTGCCTGATGGATGTCAATGAGGAGGCAATAAGTGGGTGACCTCTTTGATTCGTAAACCCCCGTGAGGCATTTATCTCCGAGTGACAGTCCTGCTGACGGTTCAATTCCAAAACACACACACACATTCACAAACAGCGCCTTCATTTCCCAATCGCAGCTGCATCCGTGCCCAGAAAACAGATGAGATGGACAAATTTAAACCCCTGCCAAAATGCCTCACTACTGTTTATCTCCGCCATCAGAAAAAGTCCCATTTGTTTCACAGTTTAACTCCATTCAGGAATCTTTCATGAAGATAAGAGCGCTAGATTCTAACACTGCAATTCATTTTAATTAAGCCCTTGAGCAAGTCGTGAGCCGTGAGCAATGTTCAGTAAAATAGCAGCATTATTCATGAAAGAAGTAGATATAATGATTTTGAAGGACACGAAAGTATTTGGGTTTATTCTGAGCTATGTTTCATGCTTTGCGCATGAGAAATGATCATATAAACCATGAATTTTTACAGTACGAACAGTTCGAGAGCACCATCGGATTCAAACTGAACAACCACAGAGCTGCAAAGAGGCTGTGGAAGGTGTGCATCGAACATCACACGTTCTTCAGGTAAACTCACTCACGTCATTGTCTTTATAATTTTTAAAACAGTACAACAAATACAACAGAACATGTAGCCCAATGCAAAATCACTCACTTTCTTACCCGCTTATCCAATCAGGGTCGCGTGGGGGTGCTGGAGCCTATCCCAGCTTTTCAATGGGTGCAAGACACACAGTAACACCCTGGATGGGACGCCAGTCCATCGCAGGGCAGACACACATACACACACATATACACCCATTCACCTATAGGGCAATTCAGTGTCTCCAATTAACCTGACTGCATGTTTTTGGACTGTGGGAGGAAACCCATGCAGACACGGGGAGAACATGCAAACTCAGCACAGAAAGGACCCAGGACCTTCTTGCTGTGAAGCGACAGTGCTACCCACCGAGCCACCTACCCCAATGCAAACTTCACAATCGAAATCCAGATAATTACACAGAATAATCACCGGAGAGGGTGAAAGAACAATCAGCTCAGCCCGTCAACCATAAATACACTGACCAGGCATAACATTATGACCACTGACAGGTGAAGTGAATAACACTGATTATCTCTTCATCACGGCACCTGTTAGTGGGTGTGAAAAATTAAGCAGCAAGTGAACATTTTATCCTCAAAGTTGATGTTAGAAGCAGGAAAAATGGACGAGCGTGAGGATTTGAGCGAGTTTGACAAGGGCCAAATTGTGATGGCTAGACGACTGGGTCAGAGCATCTCCAAAACGGCTCCAAAAGTGGTCCAAGGAAGGAACAGCGACAAACTGGCGACAGGGTCATGGGCGGCCAAGGCTCATTCACGCACGTCCAACAGACGACCTACTGTAGCTCAAATTGCTGACGAAGTTCATGCTGGTTCTGATAGAAAGGTGTCACACACAATA
Source organism: Trichomycterus rosablanca (assembly GCF_030014385.1). Classification (NCBI taxonomy): domain Eukaryota; kingdom Metazoa; phylum Chordata; class Actinopteri; order Siluriformes; family Trichomycteridae; genus Trichomycterus; species Trichomycterus rosablanca. The sequence continues at coordinate 6,308,083 of NC_086011.1, forward strand.
CACAGTGCATCGCAGTTGCAGGGCTGTTTTGGCAGCAAAAGGGGGACCAACACAATATTAGGAAGGTGGTCATAATGTTATGCCTTATCGGTGTATATTAACCTAATTACATGGATCGATTCATCATCACTTAATCGTTTTAACCTCATGATTCTGGTCGGTGGGTCTAATGCTAATACATTACACAGGCAGGAATATAAAACTTGAAATTATTGTCCATGTTAATTCCACTTCCTTTAATTTCCCAGATAGAGATCAGACTTAATGTGCCGGAACACTCGATTAACCTTGCTAATTAATGCAGGTTTTCTGATTCACGGCTTAATTCCTGTCTGATTGCAGATTAGTCTCTCCAGAGCCTCCGCCCAAGGGATTTTTAGTCATGGGCTCTAAGTTCAGGTACAGCGGCCGGACACAGGCCCAGACGCGACAGGCTAGCGCTCTGATCGATCGGCCCGCTCCTCACATCGAGCGCTCCACCAGCAAGAGACATCTCCTCTCCCGAAGCCTGGACGGAGGTGTGTAAACTTCCATATCTGATTTTTGCATTCCCTTTTTAAGCTGTTGTTTCACCAGCAGGCTATTAGAGCTGTTGAATTATGAATGAAGGTGAATTTACTGAACAGAAGAGGTGTGTCCCTAATTCTGCATGAGAGGAAAAGCTCATAAAAGTTTTAAGGTCACTAAAACAAGTTGCTTGCACCTGCTTAATAGTAGCTGTCAGTTTGGTGCTTTAAAAGCTCCACGATATTGATGTAGCATGACTGTAATTCACTTCTTTTAGCTGCAAGATTGGACCTAGTGCATTCCAGGTCATCCCAGAGGTGTTCAACTGAGATTCTCTATAATGGAATGGGTCGTGTCTCATTACAAAAGTGCTAGATGGAGCCACAGTCAACTTGATGACAAACGAGACTGGAAGAAGAACCGGTTGTTACAAAAGTGCCAGCTGCTCAGTCCACCACTGTGTGACAACCCGAGTTCTCAAATAAAATAAAATAAATAAATAAATAAATAAATAATGAAGAAGAGAGGGAACTCAGTAAAAAAAAAAACAGTGGCTATAAAAGAGTAGAGCAACCACTTCACCAACAACACTGTCGAGTCACATTATTATGACCACGTCCTACTTTTGACGGCTGCAGCACGTAGCTCATGAAGGGAGTCACGTGTCGTGAGCTGGCTTGGAAGGCACGGATGGGATCTTCCAGCAAGACAATGTCACATGTCACATGGCTAGAAATGTCCAACATAGGTTAAAAGAGCATGACCAACACTTTCAAGTCTTACCCTGGCCCCCTAAACCCAATTGAGCGTCTGTGGGACCACCTTGATTGTTGTGTTTCTCTATGGATTCTCCCCCATGCACCCTCCTGCAGCTGTGGGATCCACTTGAGTCAGCATGGCTCTAGATACCAGTGACAACCTACCAGGACCTTATTGAGTCACTCCCAGCCCGTCTAGCTGCTGTCCATGCTGCACACAGCGGTTACTCTGGATATTAGCTGGTGGTCATAATAATGTGACTCGACAGTGTAACACTGCCTGGGTCCAGCGTGGATTGATATGCACATAGGTGTGCCACCACTCCGGCTCTGAAAGCAGTTTGCCCGTCCAGGATGGGCAATAGAAGGATGGAAATAGAATGCAGGCATACTTGCCAGCTGAAAATCCCAACTGGACCAAGCAAGGCAGCATGGCATTTATGGTGTCCTCAACCAGTGCCATCTTGAAAGTCAGTCATCTTACTGCCAAATGTGGTCTATGGAAACTTAGTGCATTATTTTTAGGAACCTGTGTTTTGTCATCAAGTACATGATTCTTTATCAGCTGAGCAGTCGTTCCTTTGTAGATATTGATTTTTCCCGTCTGCTTCCTATCCAGTAGAATTCTCCAGACCACTGTCCACAATGGGGGAACCGCAGGACGCTCTGTCCCAGAAGAGCGAGACACAGTGTTTCTCGGGAGATGAAGAAGCAGACACCAACCTGAGTCTCGATCAGGATCAAGATGAATCCAGCATCACCACTCCCACCCGAAAGAAAGAGATTAAGGTATAGATATTTTGGTGTGGTTCCAAGGTCTTCCAGTGGAGTGATTAGAGACTCGCTCGAGGAGGGGCAGGCAAGGCTGGGATTCAAACTCACAGCTTCTCTTACCTGAAGCCTAATAATCCATTATTAATCAGAATAGCAGCTCAATTGAAATAGAATAAGTCCAAAGGTCATTTCAAATATATCAATATTTACAATATACCGCCCAGCCCTAGTTCCAGTTATTTGCAGCTAATGCTGTAGTACTGGTGCTGATATAGGATTTTTATGTTTATTTATTTATTTTTTTGTAAAGATAGTATGGTAGCCAGCAACACTTTCAATATTTCAACAGTCCGATCTAGAGGTTACTAAAGCATCTACTAGTTTCACTGCATCATATCGGGCTTAAATACATTTTATTTTTGCTATGTTTCTCAAATAATGCTAAGAACTGTGGTGGAAATACCTCAAAGACTGGATTGTGAGTAGAAAAGACTTTTAATCTCGTGTGCAAAGAAGGGCCACACCGACAGTCTCACACAGAGGTATCAACTAAAAAAAATTATCAATTTTTTTATACTCTTGTTGGTGACCTTGTAGGACAGTAGAGGAATCCACAGTTAACAGAAATTTCTCAGGTCTAAATCAGCCAGAACTGGGTTTTGGATGTCATACAATGTAACGTACACCATGTACACATCCGGTAACATACTGGAAAATGACTACTGGCAATCATACCTTAAGCATATCTACATTTTCTAAGTAGTAATTGATTATGTATGAATACCACTAGTGTAAATTAACATTTTTCTCTCACAGAACTTAAACAGGAATTAAATTGATACTCTGTACTGGACTAGTGCATCAATAAAGCACAGTTCTGATAACTACAGGCACTAAGAAAAGTTCCACCTCTCTGTTCTGCTTCTCTATTGCTTCTTCTGCTTGGTTTAGTAATCACTAACACTGACAGGTTCTACAATTCTCCAGTTTCTGCTTCACCCTGCTGTAATTATTTGCTGCTTGAATAATTTTCTTCTTTCCTTTTAATTTATTTGCTGGCGAAAGGAGAATGTCCAGCAAACTTTTGATGCTAAACCTGAGGTAGTGTGCTGCACTGTAGTATTAGTAACCATTCATGGTCTGTTTATGTACATGTCATTATCATATGACCCCGACTCATCAAAGAGTGTGCACGTCACTGATGGTGCTTTACATGCATGTAGATTTAATCAGAATGTTTTACTAACCATAGAACCATTGAAATCCTTGATTTGTAGCTAAGTCATCAAACCTACCTTCAATATAATCAATATCAGTAATAATAAGTATAAATGAAAAGATCTGGAAAGCTAAAGGAACGTCATGAGCTGCTGTGCTGAGGTGGTGCTCAGCCCACCACTCATAAGACCAAGGGTTAGAATCTCAGCAGTGCATCCACTAATTGGCTAATGTCTGAGTGAGCATGGCTGAAAAGCCTAGCCATTGGCCGGTCCCAGGGCCGGATAGAAATAGAAGGATTGTGTTATGAAGGACAACGGGTGTAAAATAGATGAGCGATCGTCTCTGACTTTACATCTACAAGGTGGACCAACTAGGTAGGAGTGTCTAATAGAGTGGACAGTGAGTGGACACAGTATTTAAAAACTCCAGCAGCGCTGCTGTGTCTGATCCACTCATACCAGCACAACACACACTAACACACCAAGACGATGTCAGTGTCACTGCAGTGCTGAGAATGATCCACCACCTAATTAATACCTGCTCTGTAGTGGTCCTGGACCCCCGATCATTGAAGAACAGCATGAAAGGGGCTAATAAAGCATGTAGAGAAACAGATGGACAACAGTGAGTAATTGTAGAACTACAAAGTGCTTTTATATGGTAAGTGGAGCTGATAAAATGGACAGTGAGTGTAGAAATAAGGATAATATATAATAATATAATACGGTATATATTCACTAACAATGAATTGAGGCCATGGCAAAATGTTAGATACAAAACTGACAGATCTAGTGCAAATTTGGTAAATGTGTTCATGCACAGCCCTCCTAATAATATTCTGCTCTGTCACTGTTGACAAGTCACACACAGTCGTTAAACCTTTTTGTATTACTGTGGGCTCATGCTGTTCCTGCAAAGCCGTGGATTAGGCTTAGAATGAAGACGTGTTGTCATCAAAAAGTTTTTAAGTATCGCTCATAATTCAACATCAGAATGCATGCTGGGAAGTCCTTCAGTCACGCTAAGCATGCCGGTGTCTGTCAGCACATCCGCCTTCTTTTGTCCTACCTGTTTTCACGATCCTGTGACCTTTACTGTCTTCCTAACATTTCGATTCACCTGCATCTCTCTTCCTTGCTTTTATTTCTTCCTCTCTCCTCTCCATCTCTGACCTCTCAGTTGGAAATGGAGTCTACTCCCCGACACAAACAGGAGGTAACGGATGTTCCTTTTGATATGCAGTGCTTTGAATGTAAACTTTCAGTAGGGCTGACTGTAGGAAAACATTAGGATTTCCTGAACTCTGATGTCTACTTTTTACCAGGCAGTGTGATCTTATGTTTTGTTATTTCCAAGCCACTTATATCCCATGACCACATGACATACCCTACCAGACTCACTCATACATGCAGTCAAGGCATTAAAATTTTTTTTTTGGTGTGTCCTGGGTCATTGTTTTCACTCATGGGCACAGTACACATAGTACAATAATACACTAACTGTGAAGCCTGGTGTAGGAAGCATGAGTATGTTTTGCTGATTCTGACTATTTAAGCCACAATTAATTCTACATTGTATCAAGAGAATGTTTGGCTGGCAGCGTATCAACCAAAGTTGTGCGATGCAACAAGACGCCAAAATCATCAAAATAAAAAAATATGGCGTCCAAGTGGCGCAGCGGAATATTCCGCTAGCACACCCCAGTTCGAGTCTCGACTCTGCTACCGGTCGGCTGGGCGCCATCTAGCAGGCAGTGCCTGCATCAGACATAATTGGCCTGCTGGGTGGGAAAGACTGGACTAAGTGGGTGGGTTCTTCAAACGCTGTGCAAGTATCCTGGTTACCAGACTGAGACTGAGCTCATTCAAAATGCAGCCGCTCTTCTGGTTTTTAACCAACCTAAACACTGCCACATCACCCCACTGCTGCGTTCTCTTCACTGGCTTCCTGTATCTGCACACATTCAGTTTAAAACACTGACGCTTGCCTACAAAGCCAAAAATGGACCAGCCCCAAGCTATCTTCGAGGTCTAAAAAAACCTTGTTCTGTACCACACAACCTCAGAGCCACTAGTCTCGCTTGACTTGATCCTCCACCCAGAACTCAAGGAAGACAAGCATCAAGACTCGTCTCTGTACCAGCACCCAAGTGGTGGAAAGAACTTCCTCTGTCTGTCCGAACATCTGAGTCTCTCACTGTCTTCAAAAGACGATTAAAAACTTTACTAAAACACTTTGGTTCTAACAGGGTTTCCACAGATTTATATTATTGGACTGTTGTCTAATTAAACTCGAGTGATAGCTCAGTGGTTAAGGTACTGGACTAGTAAACAGAAGGTTGCCGGTTCAAGCCCCACCACCACCAAGTTGCCACTGTTGGGTCCCTGAGCAAGGCCCTTAACCCTCAATTGCTCATTGTGTTCCGCTCATTGTGTAAGTCGCTTTGGATAAAAGCGTCTGCTAAATGCTGAAAATGTAAATGAAAATGAGTAAGGTAATGTTCACTATGATAGCACTTCTGTAAGTCGCTCTGGATAAGAGCATCTGCTAAATGACGAAAATGTAAATGTAAATGTACTGCACTGCCTGGTGGAAATGTGTCTGGGTTAGTATTAGATACTGTCTTATACCATACTAAAATTATTTTATTTTGCACTGTCTGCATGAAGAGGTGTTTTTTTATTAGTTGCCATTCTGTCAGTTTGATGTTTTGGCACTGTGTGGTGAAAATAGGTCTGGATTTGTGTTAGTGTTAGTTATTCTATGTAATATTGCACTTCATGGTAGTTAGTTTTAGTTAGTATTATTTTTCTGTCATTCTGGTAAAAACACATTGAATTTGTATTAATAATTATTTAACGCCATACTACAATGTTGGTGAAAAAGATCTGCATTTGTTTTAGTCACTATTCCATGTAACACCACCCTGTCTCTGTTATCCATGGTTACTTTCTTGTCTGCTGACTGTTTTCATCTACTGCATTTTAACTAAACCACAAAAGCCTCATTCACACACACTAGTGCAGGTCATAAAGTGGTTAAAATCCTCTCGTATTGTGTTTTATATCTTGTAGTTTCTGGATAAATCAGAGGATGTGCTGCTGAAGCACCAGGCAAGCATCAATGAACTGAAGCGAGCCCTGAGGGAGCCCAACAGCAAGCTGGCGATCCGGGAGAAACGCCTCTCAGCGACCTCCCCAGATGGCACGCCGGAGAAGAAGGCTGTGAGTATGGCAGAATCAGGATACTGGAAATCAAAGGCTGGATAGGTTTCATGTTTTTCTTAATAAAAATTGCTTTATCTTACAGTTATAATGAGCTCCAAAATGAACATTCTAAGCAGCTTGAAATTATTATGAACAAATTGTATTTTTATTATTGTATAATTTGTACTTTTTTACATGCATGTAAGTGTTGAGTCTTGGTTGACATTGGGTACATTTGTCTAGGAAACATTAAAAATAGGTTTGGCATGACTTACTGATACAGTATTTCTATAGAAAAATACAGTCTCCACTGTTGAGAATCTAAATATGCTCTTTAGGTTGTTCTGTTCTTGTTTGCTTTGTTCTGTCCTTTCCAATTTTATCAAGCATTAAAAAAAAGTGCTGATACACTGATCACATAACATTATGACCACCTTCCTAATATTGTGTTGGTCCCCCTTTTGCTGCCAAAACAGCCCTGAAACTGTGACACACTGTGTATTCTGACACCTTTCTATCAGAACCAGCATTAACTTCTTCAACGATTTGAGCTACAGTAGCTCGTCTGTTGGATCGGACCACACAGGCCAGCCATGACCCTGTTCTGGAGACGCTCTGACCCAGTCGTCTAGCCATCACAATTTGGCCCTTGTGAAACTCGCTCAAATCCTCACGCTTGCCCATTTTTCCTGCTTCTAACATCAACTTTGAGGATAAAATTTTCACTAGATGCCTAACATATCCCACCCACTGTTATTCACTTCACTGTCAGTGGTCATAATGTTATGCCTGGTCGGTGTATGTTGGCAAAAACAGATGGCTAAAAAGTTCTGTAACATGGGGAAATTTTTTGTCCTTGGTTGGTTAAACCAGAATTATGATCTTAATCACAGTGAACATATGTCTTGGGAACTTAACCCTACTTTGGACCATGACTCCCCAATTAATATGGTAAAATTTAAAAGACTTTAGTAATAAAGCAGTAATAAATGATTGGTTCATCCTCCTTACCAAAGATAATTAGCAATTATTCAGAGAGGCTCATAGCTACCTAAGCTGTCTCAAGCAAGTACTGAACCAACCACTTATTATTATTATTAATATTATTATTATTATGCACTTTTTACAGGGATTGTATTACATTTACAAGCTTCTGTTCTTTCTTTTTACATTAATTAACCAACAATGTTGAATATTACTGTTACATTTTGCTGCATTGTTGCTAATTTTGCTGTAATGCATGACAGTAACCACTTTGAATGAACCCAACATTGTAAATGCAGTATAGGATAATGGTTAACTACTATTCTCCATTCTCTCCTGCTGGTCATTACCTTCAGGAGGCAATTGGAGCTGGGGCAAGGGAACCCACTAACAGCTTTTCAGTGGACGACTTCATCCAGAAGACATTGGTGACTTCTCCAGAGGTTGAAGTGCTTGCAGATATTTAAGTCATTGTGAAATTAACTTTGTTTATTGCCTTCCGTGCATATTTAGCGAACTTGAGAGCAATTCTAACAATTTCCATCTGTATCGACACATAGGGCTCTGAAGAGTGGGTGCTAATTGAAAAACAGATTACCTGGCAACATGACATTGATATGGAAGAGAAAGACAGAAGAAAGACAAAAAGTGTTTCTCCTCCTTTGGTCATTGAAGCGTCTGTGGAAAAAAAGATACATATTGAGGTGACTGGAGAAGACGGTGAAGAAATGCAAGTCCAGATGGACACTTTTCCCTCACCTAGGTTACCACCGAAGGACGGCATGAGAGACGTCAAAGTCCTGGAGACTTCAAATGAACCTCATACTAGTTTTGAGTCCCAAGAAAAAGTGTCTTCAACCTTTGAGGCAAGACAGGAATGTCCTTCTTACAAACATCGCAGGGAGAGAAGACCACAGAGTCTAAATTTGGGAAGGTCCCCAGAATTTGTATATGAGACTAAAACAGAGAAATCAAACATAACAGAAAGTGAGGAATCTGACGAAGACAATAACACATCTGGGAAAGACTCGATGCAAGCCAAGTTCCATTCAGACACAGAGAACTGGTCAGAAATGATGCCTGAAAAGTTAAAGGAACAAATAAAAGAGGTCTCAGATGTCACTCCTGGAAATGCAGTAAAGGAAAAGGAGATAAACAAAATCACTGATACAGATAACACCAAGGCTATGTTTGATGATGCTCAAGATCAAGCAGAAAATCAGCTAAAGAAAGCCTCAGTTGATGCAAAGAGCTTAAACCTTGAAGGTCAGCAAGAAGGATCTGACTCTGTAAATGGTCCTGTAAAAGATGAGCCTAAACGCAAATCCGAGATCAAGTTTGAGGTGACCAAAGTCATTATGATTGACAGCAGTGAAAACGAAGGGGAGCTTGAGAGTAAAAAGCAGAGCATGGTTGAATTTACACATGAGAAGAAAATCAGTAATGTTGAACCAGAAGATGTTGAAGACGTCCATCAACAAAAGGTACAAAAAAGAACAAGAGTAACAGGCCATGCTAGAGCAGAAATAACAAGAATCGTCCCACTGAAACCAGAAAGAGCCAAAAGTCAAGAGTACAGGGATGATATAAATTTTGCAGAAGAGCCCGTCTTCATGAAGAGACACTTCAAAAGGCATAGCATGTACGAGTCTTTAGAGAGACAATTTGACCCAAGGTTTGACTCCAGGGACACTTCATTCTCCTCCTTCAAACCCACCAGATCTCAAGACATGCCAGCTTTGCCCTTAGTGGACCAACATGTTTTACAAAGCTCAGAACAACAATCAGCAGTGAACAGTGAAAGGTCACTAAAAACGAAGGCTCCTCAGGATGAAGAAATACTCAAGTCCTTTACCAAAGCAGGGTATGAAGAGTCTGACGAGGGTACTGTGAAGAAAAGTGGTCCGCCAACTCCTCCAGTCAAAACCAGGAAGGCCAGAGAATCAGGATTGATACTTCGCCACAGCCGCAGTGCCAGTAAAGAGCCAGCACTGGATGCTGCTCTGAAGAAACTCGGGGTAACTGCTTGGCACCTTCTGCTTTTATTGGAAACAAAGCATCGCATGAGCTTCCGATTGACTCACACGTTCATGATTTTTTTTGTAGCTTGCAAATTTGTTTAACACCCCATTCCCAGTCAATGAAGAGAGGGGTTGGAGAAGGTTATGGCTCTTTGCTGCATTTCAAAGTCAAGTTGGAAGCCATACTCATACAATAACACATGGTACCATTGGTATTGTTGGATGTTACTGAATATAGCCGTTTTGCTTTGATATCCCCTCTCTTCACCCATCAGCCTCGTTTTTTCTTTCCAAATGAGTATCTACAAGCTCTGAAACACAGAGCTGTTGCAAGGAAACCAAGGCTTGTGCATACTACTTTGGCACTGAGCTACTCATGACCTATTCATACTGTTTGCTATAGAAGTCAATGAGTGTTGAGATGGTTTTGACTTTGTGTTGGTACTTCTATGGCAATTTGCTTGGCATGCCATTTGTCATCTATGGTGCTCCTGTTAGAGAACAGTAGTAACCCTTAAATTTGTTTGAACCAAAATCCAAATCCAAATTAAAACTGTTTAAATTAAAATCCATTGTCACATGACTACTGTTCTTTTACAGAACATCGTATGAAGAAATGTATGCTGCATGTGGATCGCCTAAAAATATGCATTAGATCATATAACCTGCTGTATTCCTTTACTTGAGTTTACTTGAGGTACAAACATGTTTGACTTTGTAATAAAATCATTTGAATTAGGTCTAGATTTTGTGGCATAAACTTTGCCCCTATTTTCAGTTGAATCCAGGTCTAGAATCTTACTGGCATAATGGAACGTAGAAAGCCAGTGCATGTATACACTGATAGCCATAACATTAAAACCACCTCCTTGTTTCTACACTCACTGTCTATTTTATCAGCTCCACTTACCATATAGAAGAATATAGCTTTACAATTACTTACTGTAGTCCATTTATTTTTCTACATATCTTTTTAGCCTGTTTTTACCCTGTTCTTCAATGGTCAGGACCCCCACAGATCAGGTATTATTTGGGTGGTGGATCATTCTCAGCACTGCAGTGACACTGACATGGTGGTGGTGTGTGAGTGTGTTGTACTGGTATGAGTGGTTCAGACACAGCAGCACTGCTGGAGTTTTTAAATACCGTGTCCACACACTGTCCACTCTATTAGACACTCCTACCTAGTTGGTCCACCTTGTAGATGTAAAGTCAGAGACGATCGCTCATCTATTGCTGCTCCATCAGCACTGCTGTGTCTGATCCACCCATACCAGTACAACACACACTAACACACCACCACCATGTCAGTGTCACTGCAGTGCTAAGAATCATCCACCACCCAAATAATACCTACTCTGTAGTGGTGCTGTGGGGGTCCTGACCATTGAAGAACAGCATGAAAGGGGGCTAACAAAGCATGCAGAGAAACAGATCTACTACAGTCAGTAATTGTAGAACTACAAAGTGCTTCTATATGGTAAGTGGAGCTGATAAAATGGACAATGTGTGTAGAAACAGAGAGGTGGTTTTAATGTTATGGCTGATCAGTGTAAGCGAAGTGCAGTTTTACACAGTATGATTTGCAGACTTAATCACGTTAATGGTTGTTTTGATTGTTTCAACAAGAGTAATACAGAATGCTTTCAAATCTTTGTAGGGTTGTACCAACATCCTAGAACAACAGACAATAATTAGATTGACTTTAAAGTACCCCTGAACTGGTCAGTTTAAAGTAGTACAATACTAGACATGCCTTAACTGTCAGTGGCTTGCATTGTTTGGTTACAACTGTTAGCTGTTTTGAATAAATGCATCTGCTCAATGTCATACATCCTAAATTTGTAGGTAAATCCAAAGGATTCTGTAACAGAGTCTTGATTTGCATAATTACAGTATATTATAAATTGCTTGTGGATTAGCAGTCCCAGATTAAATGTGTCCCAAAGCACTTACCAGTATTAATAGTGCACTATTTAGTATGTTGCTAAACTGGGAAATATTGTTCGTCGCTAGCCAGCTCAGCAAGCTGGATAGTCTCCTACCTGGATTGTCTACCTATCTGTGAGTTTTGTGATGTGTATGAAAAGAAACATTGTTTTTTTTGGTGGTTGTTAGTGATAAACTTGTGCAATTTGAAGACGAGAGGTTCAGGGGAACTTTAATCTAAATTCGGAAAACAATCTGCCAGCATATGTGAAAACGACAGAACCCAACCCGTCTGCACATTATAACGTCTTTACAAAGTTAATGGCTTCAAAAAAATGATCTGGATGCTTATTAATAAATAAACTCTCGCCCACTTGCTTGCAGTGCTTAATCAATGCTTTTTAATAATAAAACCTGCACTATGCACTTGCTTTCCTTTGTATCCTGTTGCATTAGTGCTTCTGACTCCGAGCTCCTCGTTCTGCTTTCTGTCTGTACAGGAACCGCTCTGCACTCCTGCTATTTATGAAGAGATGGTAGATGAAGTCAAGGTCTTTCAGATTTCCTGATTCTGTGGTCATTCATGCATTCTTGCTGTTCTCGCACGGCTTTGTTCACCATCCTGTGAATTTTAGGGACAGCTTTTTAGTGCTAAAATAACCATGCCTCCAATTTTTTTCCCATCATGTATTCATAAACCTTTCCTGTCCTTGAGTGTTGACTCTTTTCTTCACATCTGAATCTTTTCCATCAATTGTTGGCTTCATTCAAAAAAAGCTGCATAAGCAATTCTGATCCAGTATGGGGCTTTTGTAGAAAGTTCACTGCTGATGTGAAAACACCAACGTACTATCTGCATAGTGTCTTATTAGCTGCAATAATGCAAATAATGCTTATCAATAAAAAAAGCCACTCAGGTGGCGCAGCGGTAAAATAGAGCTGGGTTTTTCAATGTATCGTATCGAATCCCTGCACGAACAACGATTGGCTGTTGTTCATAGGGATAGAGGCAAGTAGGATCATGGGTCCTTATAAATGGTGCAATTGCAACCTCTGCTGGCTGATTGATGGCACCTACACAGGGCTGAGGGATAATGCTGATCAGGGTGTGGCTCTCCGTGCACAGTGCTGATCGGTATATAGGAACTCCACTCGTGCAGGTGAAAAATGCAGTCTGGACTGAGCATGTGTCGGAGGGGCCATGTGTCAGTCGAGAAGCATCCTCAGGGGTGGAGGGTTGAATCAGTGGAGGATGCTATCAGGGTAATTGGACATGACTAGATTAGATGAGAAAATTGGGGGGAAAAGGTTAAAAAAAATAATGCTTATTAATGCAAACACTGAAGAACTAATATTATATGATGGATTTTAAGCTACTACAATGACTTTTGGCACCAAAACCAATCATTTGGGTAAAGTATGTGGACATGCCTCTTAATAAGTTCAGGTATTTCAGCCACACCCATTGCTATATACAAGTGTATACAAGTAAATCATATGCTTTACACAAACAGTTTGGAACTGTATTTCCTGTTCCAGCATGACTGGTTTGATGGGTTTGGTGTAGAGGAAGTCTAACGACTCATATAGGGCTTTGACCTACCACAATCTCACTTAACTTTGGGCGGAATTGGAATTAATTGGGAGCTAATTGTCTTAGGTGTGTTCCTATTTTTTTTGGCACATTACCACAGTTTCACCTATTTATAGTAACCCTAAAATAGGCTCAATTTCACCAGTGGTTCAGCTTTGCACAATAAATAAAAAAAGGGGCCAATTAATGGCCCAGGCAAAATGGGGCATATGCTAATGATAAGCTGTCTTTTTATGTGTTTATGTAGACATTTCACTACATTAAGGATGCATGGCCACAAACCTACCAACCATACGCATGCATCTATTTAAAAAGAATCATCACCATCTCCTCCACCATACAGTCTATGTTTCCCATTTAACGTCCCTGGAGTAACCCTGCTTTGTCGCTCCGCTATTTTTCGTCCTATAGCGACGGCCACTGTCCTCCTGCGAGGACGAGCATGACCACGGCATGGCGGCGGCCCTAAAGGAAACGCATCTGGGCATCGAGCGCAAATGCTCCAGCATGACGGTCAGCTCTACCTCCAGTCTGGAAGCTGAGGCCGATTTCACTGCGTTCATGGACGTTCACGGGGCAGTAGAAGAGTTCACCAGGGGCAGAGGCGAATTTGGAGAGGCGGAGGATGGTTTCGGCTTCACCCAGCACATGGAACCTTATGATAAGATTATCATGAAGGAGAGAGTAAATGAGGAACGTATGCACCATGAAGCAGAACCCGTAAGGAGCATTTCTGCTACTCTGTGGATCTACAGAACTCAAACGTGTCACAATTTTTTTGGATATTTTTGTTGCTTTTGAACGTTATGTTTTTTGGTTTTTGTTGAGAACGTCACTGTTGAAATCATCTTATGTGTTGTATTTTTAGTTTTTTATGTTTTTTATGTTGGGGTTGGATTTCTATTTGCATATTTTGTGTGTGCCATATTTCCTTAATTTCTCATTTAAGCATTTTTGGTTTTGATTTTATGGTTTATCATTCATTTGTACTGTAAAGCATTGTTCTACTCTTTTATCACATATACTCTACACCATCCAGCCTTCAGTCAAATGCCATCTTTCAAATTCCAGAGCAACTTTTAGAATTATTAATAAGTGTTTAAGTATTTGTTTTAATTATTTCATCCATGTCTTTGCTTTATTTTAGCCTCCTGTGGCCAAGAAAGACCCCAATGCTGTGACTGTAGCGCATATGCTAAAAAAGGGAGATGCTAAGGTCGAATCACATTCCAATGGCTCCGGGATGCCTCACAATATCATGGATTTCCCAGATCAGGTACCATTTAAATTGAACCATTTTTGACTACTTCACTTCCTTTATAGTAAAAATGATTACTGGTAATAAATATACACTGTAAGACTAAAAGTATGTGGGGCTTGTCGGCTGCTTTATTCCAAATTCATGGGCATTAATATGGTGCCCCTCCCCTCTTGTTGATTTCACAACCTCAGCTCTGTGCCTTTGGAAGGTCAGGCACTGATGTTGGATGAGAAGGCCTGGTTTGCAAACCACTTTCCAGGACACTAGAGTGATCCTATTTAATTTTTTATGGGCACAGGGGCGCAGTTATGCTAGAACATTAAAGAGACTGTCATAAAGTTTGCAGCAAATAAATACACCGATGATGCATAACATTATGACCACCTTCGTAATATTGTGTTGGTCCCCCTTTTGCTGCCAAAACTGTGTATTCTGACACCTTTCTATCAGAACCAGCATTAACTTCTTCAGCAATTTGAGCTACAGTAGCTCGTCTGTTGGATCAGACCACACGAGCCAGCCTTCGATCCCCACGTGCATCAATGAGCCTTGGCCGCCCATGACCCTGTCGCCGGTTTACCACTGTTCCATCCTTGGACCACTTTTGATAGATACTGACCACTGCAGACCGGGAACACCCCACAATGCTCTGACCCAGTCGTCTAGCCATCACAATTTGGCCCTCGTCAAACTCGTCAAAGTCCTTACACTCGTCCCATTTTTCCTGCTTCTAACACATCAACTCTGAGGATAAAATGTTCACTTGGTGCTTAATATGTCCCACCCACTAACAGGTGCCGTGATGAAGAGATAATCAGTGTTATTCACTTCACCTGTCAGTGGTCATAATGTTGAGTAATAATGAGTACTTTGCACCAGTGAATACTATAGCCTTTTAATGTCAGGAGTCCATCAAGACATAATTAGCCTTGCTCTCAGGTGGAAACAATGGCAAACAAAAAGAGACATTCTCTAATTTGCCCTATGATGTTACATAAGATGCCATATGCCTTTTGAAAAAATTTCAATTTCTGGCTACATGTCACTAAAGTAGCCCAAGCTAGATCTTGCCCATTAAGATTGGCAGTTTGACATTAATTGCTATTCATGACTATTCAAATTTAATAATGTTCACAAGGCTTAATTATATCACATTACATGCTAGCTCTAATTAAAAATAAATTTAGGTAACACAGTTGATTTTTGGTCCATCATTATATAATTTACTAATTAAAAAAATCCAGATGTTAACCTTTTTTATTACTCTTGATTCTGGTATGTGCAGTATTTGTCCTACTGAGTGAGTGTTAAGAGTGAATAAGCATTAGGAGATCAGAAAATCGACAGGAAATTAAGAAGATAAAAAAGAAACCAATTTATTCATCTCCAGAGGCTGTGAGTGTGAGTGTGTGTGTACCCCACAGGTGCTTATTAAAACTTAATCACAGCATTTTGTCGAGTCATTCCTCTCACTGTCCTGATGAGCTAAGGCAATTATTTTTGGAGATTGTTTTGAGGGTTCTTTTCAGAACCAATCAGATGTCTAGTCCTGGCATTTGTAAGGCTATTTATTCACCATCAATACCTGTCTAATTTGTGGGTCAGTAGTTTTTATTTAATTGACGAGAATATACAGGTGCTATCTCGCTACCCGACTACTGCTGAAATCCATGTTCAAATCTCTGTTGTTGCTATCAGCCGGCGGGCGACTGCACAGACATGATTGGCTACGTCTGAGGTGGCGGCCGAAGCCCTGCGATGGATTGGCGCTCTGTCAAAACTATTCCTGCCTTAGACCATGTGTTTCTCTGAAAAACACTGGGTTTGTCACGACCCTGACCAGGATAAAGCCATTGATCCAAAAACGTAAAAACTTAAAAATAAAATATATCATCAGAGCAGTTCTAATTTGAGAAAAGATGAAAGACCACTTCAAAGGCATTAGTTCATCCAATTATATACAAGTGAAGAAAGTCACAGCCACACTGTCTAGGTCAGGTCACCCCTCTTAACCTAGTGAACAAACTGAGGAACTTGTTGACGTGGCTACTGCGCCATCAACTCTTACTCTCACTCAGAGTTACATAAGTTACAGAAGTCAGTGCACGTAATAACCAAAAATGGATCACATTCAAGGTCAGATTGAAAGTGCCATTTTTTTTTTTTTTTTTAAGTTGAGGAAGGAACCCCTTAATTAAAAAAAACAACAACACATCACTTGAAAGACCACCACAAAGTGGCAGATTAATCAGAAGTGACATTTTGACTTGAATTTTAAATGGTATGTTGGCTTGAATCTAAAAAGAAACATCCGTCAGGTGTCACCAACACCACTGTAAAATTGAGCATCCTGTAATTGAGAAGCTTTTTAGCAGCAGGGATTGGCAGTCTGGTCAGGCTTGATTGAGAAAAAAACCAAACAGTACATAGAAATCTTTGATAAAAGCCTAAATTAGGAAAGACATGTAAACAAAAGCAACAATTAAGTGTTTTTTTTTTTTAAATGCCCATGAAGGGTACTTGGACTAACACCATCCTACATCTGTGATGAGTCCTTAGAGTTGCTGTACGCTACCGGTAAAATTTTCCTTCTTTTAGGTAAACACACCAAGAAAACAAATGTCTGATTCAATAGTCTGGGTATATTCATACACAATTCAGGTTACAGATGACAGTCATTTATGTTAACATGTTGGGTGCTAAATACTTGTTAAAACACTGTGTAAGACTTGGTGTGTGGTGTCCTAATGCGGACATGTCTATGTACCAACAGCCAGGGCATGAGGAGGGTGGTGGTGACATCAAATGTCAGGAGACCATAGTGTCCAAAAATGATGTCATCCAGCCAAAGGAGGTAGAGCTGGTACGTTTGGCTAAAAGCTAAACTCGTTGCATGTGCAGACAGAAACACAGCTTTATATGTATATGCACTAACATGTTTGTGTGTTATCTGCCCTTGTTGTAATGTCTGGTGGCTTTACATTTCAGTGTATGAATTTTTAACACAGTGTTATTTTGAGGAACAGTTGCTTTTTTGACTGAATTCAATGGCGTCGTCTTCATAAACTGTCCCCTGCTGACAGTAAATGTGTCTCCGCCATTTTGTGTAACCACACTGTCCTCTGCTGGCTAATACTGTAAACTGAGTGCTTTTCATACAACGTTTTGCATCTTGTCTTGCTTTCTTGATAAACGAAAAAAATGGACTCATTGCGTCTTGTAATCTGACACAGGCTTAGCAGTAATGGACAGATCTACCCTCCATTAATACTGTTTCTCTGTGTTTGTTACAGAGCCCGAGAGACAGCGTAATAAAGGAAGCTAAAGAGAACGGCTCCCCTGTAAGCCCTAAAACTTAGCAAACATTAGCAAAAACATTATTACATTTACAGCATTTAGCAGACACTTTTATCCAAAGCTACTTACAGTACTGTGACAGTATATATTGTCCAAGCAATTAAAGGTTAAGGGCCTTGCTCAAGGACCCAACAGTGGCAACCTGCTAGTGGTGGGGCTTGAACCAGTGATCTTTTGATTACTAGTCCAGTACCTTAACCACTAGGATACAACTGCCTGTTATTATTGTTATTATTATTATTATTATTGTGTTCTGCATTGATTTTTTACGTAAAATGTGGTCTGATCTGATGACTGATGTTCCAGTAGTGGGATGATATTACAGGGATGTGTTGTTGAGGTGCCATGGCCTGTAAAAACACACCCAAAATATAAGTTTCCTCTCAAGAAAAATCTGTCTGATTTGACAGAATTTTAGATATACGGGGAAAATATTTTTTACACATCATCAGTTTTTAAATACAGAAGATTGTAAGGAGGGTTGGAAGATTCACGACAACCTTGGCTCTCCTCGATCAGGGGTAGGGGTGGTGGCAGCAATGAAAGAGCAATGAAAAGGATATAAGCTATAGAGCTGTAATTGGCTATGAGTGTAAAGGGTGAACAATGCTCAATAAAGCATTGATAAAAATAAATTCAAGGTATTGTATGCCATTTTATAATAGCATCATAATTGACCATGGTTATTAATTATAATAGGACCATGATTAGACTATTCCTAGGCAGAAAAATTACAAAAAAGGGAAAAAAAAGTGTGGGCAGCCCTATACAGATCTCTGAAAGCAAATCATACATTTACCAGAAAGTCAGTAATTATACTTAAAGCCAATTCTAAGCAGTTATGATGAAGCCTTTATGATCAAGTGTATTAACAACTGTCCGTAAATGAAAATTACATGGAACCATTATTATCTCTGAAATGAAAATTGTCTTGATGGTCAGATGCGATTCAAAAACCAGCAAAAACAGTAATCAGTTGGAGCTGTCATTGGTCATAGTCAAGCAGGCTTAGCAAGCACATGCTTAGAGGCTACTGTGCGAGACAACAGGCATCTTAAAGCTCAACTGATGTTTCCTTACAATTCTATTTTGTTAGCAGATTAGACAAAAATGAGCAGAGATATCATTAGAGGAGAAAAATTAAACACCTTACCTACTGTTAAGGATTGGGATTATGCTTTGGAGCTGTTTGGGCCAGTAGAGCTAATGCATTACAGAATTGGTTAAAATAAAAATAACAAAATTGGGTGTATAAGCAGGACAGTAATTTAACCATACATCATCAAACTGGTTTTGAAATAGCTACATCAGTCTTAAATTTTTAAATCTTTTACGTCCTGACTTCAACCCTATACATAAAATGTGAACTGTATTAAAAAGTCAAGTACGAAAATGTGTTTAAAAAGTGTGTTCAAATAATTTAGTCACAAATTAAAATGATTAGTCACAGATTAGAGTAAAAAATTGTAAAATATTGTCATAAACTGTGCACTGATGATGTGTGGCTTCCCTCCAGCTTAAAGCAAGCAATACAGGGAGGGAGTTTGTCGTGTCACCTGTTGGCAATGAAAACGTTACCTCTACAACGACAACGCAAGTCACCAAGGTAGCGCCATGTACAGACTGAATTATTTACTTTATTTATTTATAATGTATTTAATTTATTTTTGACTTATTTGTAATATCTATAGTTAAATTAGTGCAAAATAAAATGTCATGCAAGGAGTAGCAAACGCAGCTAATTAGCTTGTAAGATTGAAAATAATAATTTATGAATTTTTTAACATTCTTTACTTACAGACAGTTAAAGGGGGATATTCAGAGACACGAATTGAGAAAAGGATTATCATCACTGGAGATGATGCTGTGGACCAACATCAGGTACAAATAAAATAACCCAGCAATACACTTCAGTATATTTACGAGCATGTCTAGACACCCCTACTGAATATTACTGATTATTTTAATTACACATGCTGCTAAACTCGAGCTTGCAGTTTTGCAGTCATTACTGTGGAATTGCCATGCTTTAGAACTCATAGTATAGTCTTTTGGTCATACAGTGTACTTTGTACCCTTTGGGTATTACATGAACTTGGGATGATATATGTATACATTTTTCCTTTTTTAGGCTCTCGCCTTGGCAATACAAGAGGCCAAACAGCAGCATCCTGACATGCTTGTTACGAAGGCTGTGGTGGTCAGAGAAACCAACTCTGAGGACAAACAAAGGACATCTGAGGTGCACTGAACAGTCTGTTTTTTCTAGAACTTTATGTATTGAAGAACGTAAGCAAAACATGGTATTTTATAAAGCATTAATGAATTTCTCTAGGTAACAAAGTTATTCAAAAGCCATACCACCTGTTTACATTTACGAGGGTTCTTCAAAAACTTCCCGCACTTTTTAAAACTCTATTTATTAAGAATTTAAAAAACAAATTACATCACTTTTCTAAATAATCACCTTCCAAGGCATTTCTCCCAGCGTCGTACTGCATCGTAATGCCATCAGCAAAATATGTTTTTGGTTGAGCGTGTAGCCACTGATGCAGCACTGCTTTCACATCATCATCACATGAAAATCTTCTTCCCCTTAAAGCTTCTTTGAACATCCAGAAAGATGGAAATCAGATGGCGCTAAATCCAGACTATAAGCGTCTCTCTCAGTCTCTCAGACACGACTGATTACTACTCTTCCCACCCTCACCGTTTCCAACCAAAATATAAAAGTGCGGAAACTTTTTGAAGATCCCTCGTGGTAAACACTTAAATAATTTTAGTCCTACTCATTGCTTTGGAGAATTCTAAGACCACAGCTTGCAATAGGTTTTGTACAATTCTAGCCTCTGTTAATTGGCTGTAAAGTTTTGCATATTCTCTTTTTGTCTGATCCAATTTCCTTGCACCTAAATAGATAGTTTACTTTACATTGCCCATTGGTGTGAGTGAGTGTTTTCCTGTGATAGATTGGCTGTGTGAGTGTGTTGTCAGTGTTTACTGGTATTGATGATATCTTGTGTCTGTGTGTGTGTGTTTACAGTCCTGATCACAGACTTGTGAAATCAGATTAAGAAGATTCACCTTCAGACAACTGCAAAAGTAAACTACTGAACTGTATATACAGTGTATCACAAAAGTGAGTACACCCCTCACATTTCTGCAAATATTTCATTATATCTTTTCATGGGACAACACTATAGACATGAAACTTGGATATAACTTAGAGTAGTCAGTGTACAACTTGTATAGCAGAGTAGATTTACTGTCTTCTGAAAATAACTCAACACACAGCCATTAATTTCTAAATAGCTGGCAACATAAGTGAGTACACCCCACAGTGAACATGTCCAAATTGTGCCCAAATGTGTCGTTGTCCCTCCATGGTGTCATGTGTCAAGGTCCCAGGTGTAAATGGGGAGCAGGGCTGTTAAATTTGGTGTTTTGGGTACAATTCTCTCATACTGGCCACTGGATATTCAACATGGCACCTCATGGCAAAGAACTCTCTGAGGATGTGAGAAATAGAATTGTTGCTCTCCACAAAGATGGCCTGGGCTATAAGAAGATTGCTAACACCCTGAAACTGAGCTACAGCATGGTGGCCAAGGTCATACAGCGGTTTTCCAGGACAGGTTCCACTCGGAACAGGCTTCGCCAGGGTCGACCAAAGAAGTTGAGTCCACGTGTTCGGCGTCATATCCAGAGGTTGGCTTTAAAAAATAGACTCATGAGTGCTGCCAGCATTGCTGCAGAGGTTGAAGACGTGGGAGGTCAGCCTGTCAGTGCTCAGACCATACGCCGCACACTGCATCAACTCGGTCTGCATGGTCGTCATCCCAGAAGGAAGCTGACGCACAAGAAAGCCAGCAAACAGTTTGCTGAAAACAAGCAGTCCAAGAACATGGATTACTGGAATGCCCTGTGGTCTGACGAGACCAAGATAAACTTGTTTGGCTCAGATGGTGTCCAGCATGTGTGGCGGCGCCCTGGTGAGAAGTACCAAGACAACTGTATCTTGCCTACAGTCAAGCATGGTGGTGGTAGCATCATGGTCTTGGGCTGCATGAGTGTTGCTGGCACTGGGGAGCTGCAGTTCACTGAGGGAAACATGAATTCCAACATGTACTGTGACATTCTGAAACAGAGCATGATCCCCTCCCTTCAAAAACTGGGCCTCATGGTAGTTTTCCAACAGGATAACGACCCCAAACACAACCTCCAAGATGACAACTGCCTTGCTGAGGAAGCTGAAGGTAAAGGTGATGGACTAAACCCAATTGAGCACCTGTGGCGCATCCTCAAGTGGAAGGTGGAGGAGTTCAAGGTGTCTAACATCCACCAGCTCCGTGATGTCATCATGGAAGAGGATTCCAGTAGCAACCTGTGCAGCTCTGGTGAATTCCATGCCCAGGAGGGTTAAGGCAGTGCTGGATAATAATGGTGGTCACACAAAATATTGACACTTTGGGCACAATTTGGACATGTTCACTGTGGGGTGTACTCACTTATGTTGCCAGCTATTTAGACATTAATGGCTGTGTGTTGAGTTATTTTCAGAAGACAGTAAATCTACACTGCTATACAAGTTGTACACTGACTACTCTAAGTTATATCCAAGTTTCATGTCTATAGTGTTGTCCCATGAAAAGATATAATGAAATATTTGCAGAAATGTGAGGGGTGTACTCACTTCTGTGATACACTGTATATACAGATGATCCCCACACAGGAACACAGCTTTCTGGAACATGGTACTGTCTATAGACCTATGGAAATGAGATCTCCTAGTCCCCTGAGACACTCGCTATATCGATCATTTAAACCACTGCAACTACTACTGCTTCTTCTCCCACTAAGGATCCTACCTATCTTACCTGTGAATATCAGAAATATAACCGCCGAACATAATCAAGGAGAATCTAAACGTAATCCAGCATCCATCTCGTCTGTGGTGTCACGTCAAGCATCTGGATCCTTACTGTGGATACTTAAACTGGATTTCTCAAAAGGTCCATGATTTTTTTTGCTTTTCATTTTTCCTTCATGCATGACTTTGGTTGAGATGTGAGGTCGGATGGCATCATGCCCTGGGTGATGGTCTGCTGTTACTGCTTGCTTTCACCTGTAGAGAAGATACACTTTTTTGAGTTTTTTAAGTTTTGTGAAGAGTTTTCAAAATAATACATTGAAAATGTTGCTTGTTAATTACGATGGAGTGTATTTATAGGTTACCACATACATATGCATGATACGAATTGCTGGTGTGAATGGATAAACTCATAATGCATTAAACTTCATGACTGGTGTCTAGTCTGCAGATACACTTACCAACTTCTCATTGTATTAACCAACAGCTCTGTAAACACAACTTGCATAATGTCAGTTTTGGGTCTATTACAAAAATGTCTGTTTTATTTTTTTATTTAGAGAATAATAGGGTTCTGCAGTAATAGTAATAATATTATTATTATTACATGTTATTCCCCCATTCTTTACAACTGTGTCTTAACGTGAAATACGTATATACAGCATATATGGGTGTCAACAGGCTTTAAGTAACTAATTTCATAGAAATGTCTCTCTGAAAGGTAATAGTTTTTAGTTTTTATTTGATAATGTACGAGCCGAATAAATATATTTATATGAATTGTAATGTAATATTATACATTTCTCTTCCCCCAAATATCAATAATTTTTTGCTCTAGTCATAATATTGACAAAGCCTGGTTTACCAAATTACTTAAGTAATTTGGTTTTATTGATTTAGGTCAGAATAATTGCTCCTAAATTACAGCTGCACTTAAATCCCTGACTGTCCGTTTAAAATGTGCCAATACAATACAAAAAGGGAATTGATTTGCAGTCCGATGACATGGCAGCATGTGTCAATTTCCAGAAGCCCTATTTAAATGAAAAAAAACCCCATATATAATAGGATATGATATACTCTATTATACACCGATCAGCCATAACATTAAAACCACCTCCTTGTTTCTACACACTGTCCATTTTATCAGCTCCACTTACCATATAGAAGCACTTTTTGGTTCTACAATTACTGACTGTAGTCCATCTGTTTCTCTGCATGCTTTGTTAGCCCCCTTTCATGCTGTTCTTCAATGGTCAGGACTCCCACAGGACCACCACAGAGCAGGTATTATTTAGGTGGTGGATCATTCTGAGCACTGCAGTGGCACTGACTGGTGGTGGTGTGTTAGTGTGTGTTGTGCTGGTATGAGTGGATCAGACACAGCAGCTCTGCTGGAGTTTTTAAATACCGTGTCCACTCACTGTCCACTCTATTAGACACTCCTACCTAGTTGGTCCACCTTGTAGATGTAAAGTCAGAGACGATCGCTCGTCTATTGCTGCTGTTCGAGTTGGTCATCTAGACCTTCATCAGTGGTCACAGGACGCTGCCTACGGGGCGCTGTTGGCTGGATATATTTGGTTGGTGAACTATTCTCAGTCCAGCAGTGACAGTAAGGTGTTTACAAACTCCATCAGCACTGCTGTGTCTGATCCACTCATACCAGCACAACACACACTAACACACCACCACCATGTCAGTGTCACTGCAGTGCTCAGAATGATCCAACACCTAAATAATACCTGCTCTGTGGTGGTCCTGTGGGGGTCCTGACCATTAAAGAACAGCATGAAAGGGGGCTAACAAAGCATGCTGAGAAACAGATGGACTACAGTTAGTAATTGTAGAACTACAACGTGCTTCTATATGGTAAGTGGAGCTGATAAAATGGACAGTGAACGGTGTATATACATAATAAGAATATTCAAATGAAATCTACTCAATACAAACTATTATTTATTACCAGTATTTTTAAAACAATGTATTTTCAAGTTAACATTTTAAAACCTAGGGCAATTACTATTCATTACTTGTGGTGCAGTTATGTGTAATTTTCTCCAACCTTTCTTCCAAAAAGTTATTTTACAGCAATTGTACTGAACACCAAACCCACTTTTTGTGCAGCACCTTTGTCTTTATGCATATCCTCCTTGTATAACAAGTCTTAAAGTCTTAAATGCAA
This sequence comes from Trichomycterus rosablanca, assembly GCF_030014385.1. Lineage (NCBI taxonomy): Eukaryota > Metazoa > Chordata > Actinopteri > Siluriformes > Trichomycteridae > Trichomycterus > Trichomycterus rosablanca. The sequence continues at coordinate 6,332,750 of NC_086011.1, forward strand.
AGTATGACCTACATTTGAATTTCTTTTTTTTAGTATGTTATAACTGTAGACCCTGAATTCCCAAATGTTAGGACTACTGTAAAAGGGTTTGTGTCGAACTGTAAAACTAAACACCTTTCCGGTTTGTTTCAGCTATTTGCTTTTGGCGTGTTGGTCTGGTTGCATTAAAATACTCACCCAAAAGTAAAAATGGCAGTGTGCAATTTAGTAATATGTGCATAAAACTGACATGTACTTGATATGTAAATTCCACCATCAGGACTCCATGTGTATTACAAGGACTGTTTCAGCACTTAACGGGAGAGGACCGTCATTAATAATGGGTGCCTTACTGTCGTCAGAGTCACTGCCACTTGAGGCATGGAACAAACGGATTTCTTTCTGATTTACCGAAGTTATGGTGTGATAAACAAGCTACACTGGAGTAAGGCAAAGTGCCTTGTATAAACTTGCACAGAAAAAGGTTTTGCTTGGCCCTGTTTGGGACATGTACAGATACTCTACGTAGGAATAACTAAATAAATATATTAAGCCTGTGCGCCAAAGGAAAGTTACAGCTCAGTAACTAATGATCTGTGCATGGCATGAAGCATCGGCTTTTTCAAGACTCTCGTCCTCTTCCGGTTCGTTCTCTGATCCTTCACGTCACCTAGTGCTTGATGGTGTGTTGTTGACGTATTTGCATTCAATCTAAATGGGGAAACATGAATACATCAATAAATGTCTGAATTAAAATGTCTTCATTGTTATTTGTTATTGATTCCATTCATTATTTATCTGTGATACAATAAGTAGAGCGGGTGACATATAGCTGACGTGTCCTAGGACCTTGGTATTCATTACTGTAGATTTCAAATCTGTAACAGCAAACAAGGACCTTATCTAATCCTATTAAGGGGTCAGAAAACATGTTTATTAATTTTAATTTTAATAGAACTTTGTTTGCACATATAATTACAGGTTTTGATTACAGTAACCTAATTAATGGTCAAAATAGACATATAAATGCATAGACATACACTGATCAGCCATAATATTAAAACCACCTCCTTGTTTCTACACTCACTGTCCATTTTATCAGCTCCACTTACCCTATAGGAGCACTTTGTAGTTCTACAATTACTGACTGTAGTCCATCTGTTTCTCTGCATGCTTTGTTAGCCCCCTTCCGTGCACAGCACAACACAGAGCAGATCAGGAGCAGTAAGAAGCGGCGTCTGTACACACATGGTTTCTACTTCCTGATAAAAACAGGAGAAACGTGCTGAATGTAGCGGAGAAAAAGTCAAACTGAAGTATCGATACTGTCGATATTTGGATCGATCCGCCCATCCTTAGTAATAAGGTTAGAACAGCCGTGTGAATGTGTCAGTACCCAACCTAGCCAACTAGTTCACAGCTGAGATACTAAAACCCAAATAACTCATACACCATAATTATTATTATGAAATATATACAATAAAGACTTGTACACTGTGTGCAGTACACTAACTATAGGAAAGACATTACAGCTGTGAGTTCATATCCAAGGTAAACAACATCGGTACTTGTTAGCTTAGTCGCTAGTGTTAGCTGCTAAGCTAATTGCAGTGATTTCTGTTTCTATAAGCACTCTGTATTTATAACTATATGATATTATTATTGTAATACATACATGTTTATCAGAGTTCTTGTTTCTGGTGCTTTGCTTTCTCACAACGTTACCATCATGGTGTAATTTCCCTCGGGATAAGTAAAGTATCTATCACCACCAAGCTGCTAACTCGTAGTTGTGTTTGCTGGGTGAATAAATATGTACAGTTTTAATAGTGACCGAGTATATTTGTCCTTGTTCATTTAATATAAAAAATAGATTCTATTCTGTTTACATTTATAAGCACAAAGTCAAAAGAAAAGAGCTCTTATTCATCAAAACAAACACGATGAGTTTCACTACGCATGCGCAGAGGGAACGAGAGCCTCACTACGCATGCTCCGATTCACGAACCTGATCTACGTATCCGGGTGGTTTCGTGAATTTGCGTAAGTTGCGCAAAGTACGTAAGGTGAGTTTGTACATTATCAATGTATAATTTACACTATAATCTCCATAAAACTGCCCCCATTTCTGTATGTGAAAGGCAAATTATTCAAAAACTTACAATTTTCTGTCAGAAATGAAGGAAGAATGAAAAAATAATAATTAGATCCAAGAGAAAGTTTCAGTAGGGAGATAAATATACACTTCTGCTAGCTTTCAAAGTGGCATCAAGGACACAAAACAAAACCACTAACATTAAATGTGGTTTGCATTATTTGTTTTTCTGATGATAATTAGTCCTACATTTTATAATGCACAGAAGCCTTTAAGTAACTGTTTAAGTGTGTGTGTGTGTGTGTGTGTGTGTGCAAATCAGGACAGTAATCAAGTACAGGTATGTAAAATTTCAATATATGTACTTTATTTTTACTTGTAAATAGACACAGACAAAAACTAAAAACATTTACCGCTACAAGTGCAACATGGTCGCTGTTCCACCCGCTCACAACAAACTTAGCTTCTCAATGCTGTTAACAGATGATCTTTTATCCAAATAACGGTTCCTGGCGTCCTTGCTGAGTTTGTCTCGGTATGATTTCCTCTCATTTCGCTTCTGCTTCTCCAGCTTTCACTGCTTCAAAAGAATAAATAAATAATGTAAGAGTCTCTGCTGCTACTTTCACTAAACCGCTAACAAAAACAACATACTGTGCGCGTCGGTGACGTCACACTAAACACACGTGATTCACAAAGTCCAATGAGTAACTAGTAATAAACTAGTGAATCACTGAACCGACTCAGGAATCACATCATTCATGTAATGAGTATTATAATATTGCTTATTTACCTTTGAATAAAATAATTTATTGCAATTCAATCTATAAAAATAATAATTTGAACTCGTTATTTATGACAGTTTTAAACAAAAATGTGACCAAATGAAGCGTTTTCAGAACGTTTTGTGGTGTTTCTGCGCCATCATGTGGATCTTGAACCGTTTCCATGTTGTGTTTTAAGCACTGAGGCAGATCGAGTGATTCAGGAGAAGAAAAAGCAGCTTTTCACTGTCAAACATGTTAAACACTGTTTTATTAAATGCAAATAACAAGCGAACGTAGTCATACAGTAAAAAGTAAGACATAAGCTCAATATTTATAATTCAACATAGAGAAACAAACAAAAAATAATACAATTTGGGATTAAGATAAAACTGAAAAGCTTTAACAATGCAATAGATCTACAACACTTTCTTTTTTGGGTGGTTTTTGGTCTGTTGGTCCTGGATTCTGTAAAGTTGCTTTGAGACAATGTTCATTGTAAAAAGTACTATATGAATAAATTTGCCTTGACTTGATACACATAACTTATTCTGTACAGTACCTGCACATCTGGACATTATAAAATTATTCTCATTATAAATGGAAACGTTATATGCCGGAATAATACTTAAAACATTTACATTAACAGACTCACAGTAGATTATACTTTAATGTTGTATATCTGTATATTCATAGCTTTACATGTATATATTGAACCGATGGTGCTAGTTTTATGTAAGATTTATGTAAGCAAATGTGTGTTTGTATTTAATGTGTGTGAAAACTGTGAGGGACTATGCACCCAAGATTTTTACTCACCTTTCACACCTGTGTTAATGTGTCGTGAGAATAAAAGTGATTTGATTTTGCTTCTGTCGGAAATTCACCAATGTAGATCTGTATGAAGGTGTTTTTCTGGCAAATTTCATTTTATGTATATCAAATTTAGCTAATATTATGATCAGGTTAATTACAAATAATGATCAGTCTTCTGGGTTAAATAAAGGGTCATTAAAATAAGACATATCATTAAATAAAACATATTGGCCTTTGAGAGGAATTTACTTACCACACCTTCTTTTTGACTCTAAGAAGAGATCAACCCAGAAAAAATAGGAAAATACACAGTCAAAAAATAAGTGTTCAATGGATTCTGTAGCCCCTTTACAGAAAACACATGAGAGACAGTGGGTAGCACTGTCACCTCACAGCAAGAAGGTCCTGGGTTCGATCCCCAGGCGGGGTGGTGCGGGTCCTTTCTGTGCGGAGTTTGCATGTTCTCCCCGTGTCTGTGTGGGTTTCCTCCAGGAGCTCCGGTTTCCTCCCACAGTCCAAAAACATGCAGTCAGGTTAATTGGAGACACTGAGTTGCCCTATAGGTGAATGGGTGTGTGTTTATGTGTGTCTGCCCTGCGATGGACTGGCTCCAGCACCCCCTGCAACCCTAATTGGATAAGCGGTTAAGAAAGTGAGTGAGTGGTATTTCTTGTATAGCATCTGATCATCTGGACAAATTATACTTTCAGTTTTGGATTTCTGATTTACCGGTGTTTCATGTACCCACTTAAAAGAGAGATTAAATCGGCAGCTATGGTAGCTCAACAATAAAGAATAATAATAAACAATAAACAACAATAAAGGACTTGTAATTAGGAGGTTGGTGGTTCAAGCTTGTTGCCACCATCAATTGCTTGTACTGTAACTAGCCACAACTGAAAGTCACTTTGTTTGTTTGTTTGTTTATTAGGATTTTAATGTCAAGTTTTACACTTTTGGTTACATTCATGACAGGAAACGGTAGTTACTCCTTACACAAGATTCATCAGTTCACAAGTTCATAAGTTCATATCGAACACAGTCCTGGACAATTTAGTGTCTCCAACTCACCTCACTTGCATGTCTTTGGACTGTGGGAGGAAACCGGAGCTCTCGGAGGAAACCCACGCAGACACGGGGAGAACATGCAAACTCCACACAGAATGGACCCGGATCTCCCCACCTGGGGATCGAACCCAGGACCTTCTTGCTGTGAGGCGACAGTGCTACCCACCGAGCCACTGTGCCGCCCGAAAGACACTTTGGATAAAGGACTCTGCTAAATGCCATAAATGTAAATGTCAAAAAAGCTGGAACAGAAAAATCACCAGTTATAGTGACTCACCAATAAATCACACTAAATAATTTCAGATAACTTAGCAAAACATGATGCATCACTGACATCATAAAATTTACTTTAAAAAACAGGGTAGCATTTGTGTACAATTTTATAAAGCATCTCATTTATCTTGTTATTAAGAACATATTTGTAGGGGAGTCCAAATTGAGCTGCTGTTTTTTCCTTTGTTAAGCTGACCACTGGAAGGTTATTAATGGAGTGGATTTACGAGATAAGAGCTGCCTTATAAAATTATAATTACATTTTTTATCCACTATATCAACCCCATTCAAAGAAATAACATAGTTACGTAAAGAAAAACCGTTTGTAACCTTATAGTTACTTATTTCACTGTCAAACTGAACAGTGAAGGTGAGCACAAGAAGTTTTATATGAGCTGAACGTGTTTTTACTTCTTAAAATATGATGTATAAATCACGCATTGAACACTGCCGTAAAATATCCCCACACAGCTCCTCTCTCTCTCTCTCTCTCTCTCTCTCTCTCCCTCTCTCTCTCTCTCTCTCTCCTCCTCAGTCACGTGACGGTACCACAACAGAACACAGAACAGATCAGGAGCAGTAAGGTGAGCAGCAGCATGTAAGATGTGAGAGAAGCGGCTGTACACACATGGTTTCTACTTTCTGATGAAACAGGAGAAACGTGCTGAATGTAGCGGAGAAAAAGTCAAACTGAAGTATCGATACTGTCGATATTTGGATCGATCCGCCCATCCTTAGTAATAAGGTTAGAACAGCCGTGTGAATGTGTCTATACCCAACCTAGCCAACTAGTTCACAGCTGAGATACTAAAACCCAAATAACTCATAAACTATAATTATTATTATGAAATATATACAATAAAGACTTGTACACTGTGTGCAGTACACTAACTATAGGAAAGACATTACAGCTGTGAGTTCATATCCAAGATAAACAACATCGGTACTTGTTAGCTTAGTCGCTAGTGTTAGCAGCTAAGCTAATTGTGGTGATTTCTGTTTCTATAAGCACTCTGTATTTATAACTATATGATATTATTATTGTAATACATACATGTTTTGTAAGTAGCTGCTCTCAGTTGGGTTGTAGATAAGTTCAGTTGTTTCTGGTGCTTTACTTTCTCACAACGTTACACTATCATGAGGTATCACCACCAAGCTGCTAACTCATACCACGTAGTTGTGTTTGCTGGGTGAATAAATTTTTAGATTTTAAGTGACCGAATATATATGTGTCCTTGTTCATTTAAAATAAAAAATAGATGTTATTCTGTTTACATTTATAAGCACAACGTCAAAAGAAAATAGTTCATATTCACCAAAACACAAACACACCGAATAAGAGCCTCACTACGCATGCGCAGACGGAATGCGCCAGTTGCGTAGGGTGCGTAAACTGCGTAAAGTGCGTCCGTACTTTACGTACTGATGTGTGTTAGGATTTTAATAACATAACAACGTGACGGTACCACAACAAAACACAGCAGAGCAGGAGGGGAGGAGCGAGGTGAGCATGTAATATGTGAGAGGAGCTGCTACTGTCTGTAGAGACATGGGGCGTGTTCGAAAACCTAGGGAGCTGTCTTACTGCCTACATAGGCAGCTGTCTAAGTAGAGAGGATTCTAATAAGCCAATTGCTTATAAGGCAGGTTATTCAAACGCACTACTTAGACAGCGATTCCATCGGGTTTCGCTTACTAAGCTAACAGTTGGCATCTTGCCATTCAAACCAATGGGATGGGGTGGTGGCACAACGAGCTAGCATGTCAACTAACATCTCCCTCCGTGTCCCGAAAACGGTTACATTCGCTGACAAGCCCGAACTTGCAAATAAAAACACTTGTGCAAGTTTATACAAGTTAAAAATCAATAATAATTTATTTCATTTGAAAATAACTTCATTCTTTTACCTGCACCGTCAGCCATGTTTTTTTAATTATTTTTCTGTGAGAGAAGAGCTGCCGCACTGAATGCTGGGATTGCCTTGATCACTAAGGACGCTTCCGATGCTCACTCGTTCTTGAGTCAAAATAACATTTAAATTTTAAGATGCCTAACTAGACAGCATATTAAGGCATCTAGGATTTCAAACAGCCTCATTCTTGGGAGCGCACGTAGGATGACGTAAAATGCTGTCTATGTAGAGAGCTCACTAGCTTTTCGAACACACCTATGGTCTTTACTTTCTGATGAAACAGGAGAAACGTGCTGAATGTAGCGGAGAAAAAGTACAGCTGAAGTATCGATCCCATCACACTAGTATCGATTCGTTTCCAGTACCAACGTTGGTATTGATAATATCGATATTTGGATCGATCCGCCCACCCCTAATAAATCGATTGTTATCCAAGTCACCAACCTTGGTTTAGTTTGCCTCATTAGTTTTTAAAAAGTCAGTTCCAATAGAGATTTTTTTTCCTAATTACATGCATTGAAAACTGAGAATTTACTTTAATGCTTTGGAGTGGTTACAATCTTAGAAATGTATTTGGTTTATGATGACAACAACATTTTAAAGTAATTAGCTGAACAATAACTAGCATAATTAGCTATTATGAACACTCTGGTTTTCTATTTAACCAATGTTAGCTATTTTAATTGGTATTTATTTTACATGAACGATTGCTTTTATAGTAAATAACTGTCAGGTTTGTTAATTAAACTAAAATACAGAAGGATGGAGCTTAAAGGTCTTTTCCACAACACCACCAGATGGTAGCACAAGGCTTGCTAAGCAAACCTCAGCCTACCATAAATAAATCTGTCAAAACCTCAAAAATCCAACTAGCCATACACTTACATTAAATTAACTTTAAGTATATCAACAGGAACTACACAAAACAAGCCTGTATATAAAACAGGAGCTTAAATGTATGAGCAATCAGTCAAAACGGCACTGATGCCTGCTAACTGAGTTTCTTCACCCTGTCCTCTTTAGCCTAAGGGACGAAACGTAGCACAGCCTGAACATAACAGATTGCTGCAGCTCAGAACCTATCCAGCTTTAATTGAGAATCTCTATTTCGGGCAGTTCAATTAAAGTGTCGTTCCCTAAAATTGGAGAGAAAATGTCTTTGTACAGACAGTGGCAGGACTAGCCTTCCTGTGGCCCTGAGCTACATTCACATACGTCCAACTTCTGCAGATGTATGCAAGTTTTACCGTGACTAAATGATTAGAACACACTTATTTGTATAAAAACTGCATTTAAGTTGACATGGCACTCTTATTAATGTTTATGATTGACTACAGCTGGTGACTTCTCTGTGTCAGTATGAACAAGGCTAGTATGACTACACTTTTTACAGTTGAGCAAGCATTACATGACTGTTGTCATAATGCCTGAAGTACAAGGATAAAATGATGAGCACCAATCTTCAGTTGAGCTTTAAGGTGCTGGTTTTGGAGCAGGGGCTTCTTTCATGCATTGCTGCCCTCAAGCATGAGGTCATGTAAAGTGACTGTGGACAGTGACTGTTCCAGCAGCTTTTATTTTTGGGTATTTCTTGTAGGGCGGCTCGGTGGGTAGCACTGTCGCCTCACAGCAAGAAGGTCCTGGGTTCGATCCCCAGGTGGGGTGGTCCGGGCATGTTCTCCCCGTGTGCGTGTGGGTTTCCTCCGAGAGCTCCGGTTTTCTCCTACAGTCCAAAAACATGCAGTCAGGTTAATTGGAGACACTGAATTGCTCTATAGGTGAATGTGTGCGTGTGTATGTGTGTCTGCTCTGCGATGGACTGGCGCTCCGTCCAGGGTGTTACAGTGTGCCTTGAGCCCATTGAAAAGCTGGGATAGGCTCCACCACCCCCCTGCGACCCTAATTGGATAAGCGGTTAAGAAAGTGAGTGAGGGTATTTCTTGTATAGCATCTGATCATCTGGACAAATTATACTGTACTTTCAGTTTTGGATTTCTGATTTACCGGTGTTTCATGTACCCACTTAAAAGAGAGATTAAATCGGCAGCTATGGTAGCTCAACAGTAAAGAATAATAATAAACAATGAAGAACAATAAAGGACTTGTAATTAGGAGGTTGGTGGTTCAAGCTTGTTGCCACCCTCAATTGCTTGTACTGTAATTAGCCACAACTGAAAGTCACTTTGGATAAAGGACTCTGCTAAATGCCAAAAATGAAATAGCTGAAACAGAAAAGTCACCAGTTATAGTGACTCACCAATAAATCACACTAAATCATTTCAGATAACTTAGCAAAACATGATCTTCTTTAAGTAAAAAGAGTTTATAAAACATAACATAATTTATTCAGGAAACAAAGCTATCTAACACCCATTCAGTTCTTGAGAAAACCCTTAGTTATTTATAACCAGTGCACTTACATGGATTGGTAAGCCAATTTAACTAAAAGAACACAGCCAGGCTTGATTCATGTCAGCCCTGTGGAATATAAATCTTACACCTATACAACCTTCTTATGAAATTCAAGCAGTCACCTACAGTTAGTACAGGAATAAAGCCACAATCATTGAATGCGTGTTGTTTATGACCTTACATTATGAAAGAGACTGTAACGTTTGCAAAATCAAATAAAATATTGTAATTTAGCAATGCTTTGTCTTTTTTTATATGTAGGAACCTTCTTAGGCCTACAGATCTCCAAGTGGTTCTTTATTCTGACACAAATAGGAAGGAGTCGTTTCCCATTAAAATTCCATGTTAAGATCACCAACCTTATCAAGTGTCTCTCCTGCGGAGTAGAGTGTCACCCCAAAAAGCCATGTTATCAGACTCAGGATTTCCTGCTGACCCCAACTACTTCTGAGCTCAGTCATGCCAGAATGAACGTGACCTGATCTTGATCTGCTATCAAACGTGAGGACGCACGGAATGTGTAGCCTTCATGATCAAGTGCTGGCAAAGCACATAATCAGAATGAAGGTCAATCTGAGTGCCTTCTCCCTGTTCGGTGTCTCTATTTTAACGACACCCTCCAGTTCACCTTGCCCTACTTCATCAGATTCTGCACCTACAGCTCTCGGTGAATATTCCATTTCTCCTTCAGGTTCGAATGCTTAGAAAAAAACCTCTGGTGACGTGTGACCGACTGGATGGAGAAGGGTGGGGGTCTGGCTTGGGATAAAAATAGAAGTGGCATGGCCCTGGTAGAAATCGATGCCAATCAGCTGTGTAATCTGTGGCTGTTAACCACATCTGTTGCCTGGCACCCATGTGCAGTTGGGGCTTACGCTATTCATTAGCGCTCTCTAGTTGCCACTCTGGACTCTTGGTTTCCCTCAGGTAAGGGCTGCAGCACAGTGGGTTAGAAGGTGGACATTAAGCAAACTACTACAGCAAGGCAATCATGGAAGACCCACGCATGAACTTCAGGGAAATCGGGACAATAGTCGAGCAGAGAATCAGAAGTTGGGAGGTGCTGAATTGATTAGTTTCACGTTGGTGTCCTGGATCTAGCAAATTTGCAATGGCATTTGATCTTGCAAATGTGGACAGTGGACTAATTGGAACTTTTCAAAGCAGTCTCAGCATTCTGTCCAAACTCCTTACTAACACAGACTGGTGGCAACTCATCCAGAAAGTCACAAATGACAATGACATCATAAACCGCAGCAGTTTTTGTTTGCCTTAGATAGCCTCAGCATTAATAATTCTGCTGTAAATAAAATGGACAAAAATCTATGGGAGTGTTGCAATGCGAAAAGTGACACTGACATGGTGGTGGTGTGTTAGTGTGTGTTGTGCTGGTATGAGTGGATCAGACACAGCAGTGCTGCTGGAGTTTTTAAATACCCCACTGTCACTGCTGGACTGAGAATAGTCCACCAACCAAAAACATCCAGCCAACAGCGCCCCGTGGGCAGCGTCCTGTGACCACTGATGAAGGTCTAGAAGATGTCCAACTCAAACAGCAGCAACAGATGAGCGATCGTCTCTGACTTTACATCTACAAGGTGGACCGACTAGGTAGGAGTGTCGAATAGAGTGGACAGTGAGTGGACACAGTGTTTAAAAACTCCAGCAGCGCTGCTGTGTCTGATCCACTCATACCAGCACAACACACACTAACACACCACCACCATGTCAGTGTCACTGCAGTGCTGAGAATGATCCACCACCTAAATAATACCTGCTCTGTGGGAGTCCTGACCATTCAAGAACAGGGTGAAAGCAGGCTAAAAAGGTATGTAGAGAAACAGATGGACTACTGTCAGTAATTGTAGAACTACAAAGTGTTTTTATATGGTAAGTGGAGCTGATAAAATGGACAGTGAGTGTAGAAACAAGGAGGTGGTTTTACTGTTATGGCTGATCAGTGTATTGCATAACAGTTCTTCCTTTAATTTTGTGTTTTAGTCTGATGTACCATTTTGTAAGAATATAAAAAATGCACACAGAGAGAACAATAGGAGGGGGTAAATACTTTTTATATCACTGTAAGTTGTATATAAGTTGTTTACAAGAACAATAAATGACGCTTCAAAGGTGCCTTTTTTATAACAACCAGGGGCCACATTTCAGCAGGTACATAATTCAGTCCAATGTATTATAAACTGCCTCAGCCCACACAAATAAATCTGCCCTATTAGTTTTATGATGCTGCTTGCGAGTAATGGCAGGTTAGCAACACCGCTGGGGCCACCATGTCAAAAAACTAAGATTTAATTGTCTTTAATCAACCCCAGGCAACACTGTTTCTGAGTTTCTCATCTTTCTCAGGTTCCATTCCATTTTCACACGGTCAGAAACTACTCCACAGAGATGGATATATTTTCTATTTGGCAGCTACTTTTTAGCCTCTCGCCCCCCTCCTTTTTAAAAAGTCCATTGACCGTGGCCTGGAATATAAAAGAGTTCTTCTCAAACTTTGCCGTATTTCCTTGATGGCTTACAGTTCGAGCACAATGGTATGCAACGGACAATGTGGGCAGCGGTGACCTTGATGGTTGATTTATAGAGCAAGTGCCTTTCCAATCAATGATAATAGTGGAGTGTGTACTTCAGCAGTGTGGAGAGCGGCATATGCTTGTTATTGGTTTTAATATGACACCTTTTTAACAGGGTCTGTCTGTATTCTTGCCTAACCCAAAATCCAAAATTATGTCGACACCTGATCATAAAATCATATTGTTTTAAGACCTCGCTGACTGTTTCAATCTATCGTCTTCTGGAGAGCATTTCCACAAGATTTTTGGCTTTGGAAATTTGAGTATTTGCAAGACTTTTTGAATGAGACTAACCCTAACCCTAACCCCAAATTATCTCGTTGTTGTGCTCCTCAAACCATTCCTGAACCATTCTTGTTTTGTGGCAGGGCGCATTATCCTGCTGAAAGAGGCCACAGACTTCAGGGAATACTGTTTCCATGAAAGTGTGTACATGGTCTGCAACAATGCTTAGGTAGGTGGTGCGTGTCAAAGTAGCATCCACATGAATTGCAGGACCCAAGGTTTCCCAGCAGAACGTTGCCCAAAGCATCACACTGCCTCCGCCGGCTTGCCTTTTTCCCATAGTGCATCCTGGTGCCACGTGTTCCCCAGGTAAGCAACACAAACGCACCCGGCCATCCACGTGATGTAACAGAAACCATGATTCATCAGACCAAGCCACCTTCTTCCATTGCTCCGTGGTCCAGTTCCAATGCTCCTGTGCTCATTGTTGGCACTTACAGCGGTGGACAGGGGTCAGCATGGGCTACGTAGCCCCATACACAACAAACTGTGATGCACTGTGTATTCTGACACCTTTCTATCAGAACCAGCATTAACTTCTTCAGCAATTTGAGCTACAGTAGCTCGTCTGTTGGCTCGGATCACACGGGCCAGCCTTCGCTCCCCACGTGCATCAGTGAGCCTTGGCCACCCATGACCCTGTCGCTGGTTTACCACTGTTCCTTGGACCACTTCAGACCAGGAACACCCCACAAGAGCTGCAGTTTTGGAGATGCTCTGACCCAGTCGTCTAGCCATCACAATTTGGCTCTTGTCAAACTCGCTCAAATCCTTACGCTTGTCCATTAGTCCTGCTTTTAACACATCAAGTTTGAGGATAAAATGTTCACTTGCTGCCTAATATATCCCACCCACTAACAGGTGCCGTGATGAGATAATCAGTGTTTTTTACTTTACCTGTCAGTGGTCATAATGTCATGCCTGGTCAGTGTATGTCCACATATTTGAGCCATGTAAGTCCAAATGCCGAGAGTGAAATCCCACAACTGCCTGACATACTTTTGACCTTAACTGTACATAGCTGTCCGTCACTCTTTGATCAAATCTTCTCAGATTTTCTCTGATCAACCGACTTCAAAAGCTTTTCTGGCAAATACTCAGCAAGTTTTGAAACAGCAGTTCTTTGGTCATTACTCAGAACCATAAAAAACTCTTCCCACCTTTTCATTTACTTCTGCATATTTCGCTCAGATTGAACTGTTGCTGCCATGATTGATTATCACTGAACCCAAAGGCTAATCGATAGTGCAAAATGTCAGGTACCTACTGTACAATTCAGCCTCTGAAATATTTATTTAAAATGGTCAATAAACAGGTCTCCTACCCTGACAGACATGTCCAATGATGTTTTACTTTCTTTCTTTCATTTTTTGAAATTCAGACTGAACAGTGCTCCATGTTAATGGGTTTATAAGTTGTGTAAGTGTTTCTACTACCAGTGGTTGCTGTATATTTGTTATAAATAAAAGCAACAATTTAACCATTTATATATTTATATACACTGATCAGTCATAACATTAAAACCACCTCCTTGTTTCTACACTCACTGTCCATTTTATCAGCTCCACTTACCTGTAAGTCTGTAGTCCATCTATTTCTCTGCATACTTTTTTAGCTTGCTTTCACCCTGTTCTTCAATGGTCAGGACCCCCACAGGACCACCACAGAGCAGGTATTATTTAGGTGGTGGATCATTCTCAGCACTGCGGTGACACTTACATGGTGCTGGTATGAGTGGATCAGACACAGCAGTGCTGCTGGAGTTTTTAAATACTGTGTCCACTCACTGTCCACTCTATTCGACACTCCTACCTAGTTGGTCCACCTTGTAGATGTAAAGTCAGAGACGATCGCTCATCTATTGCTGCTGTTTGAGTTGGTCATTTTCTAGACCTTCATCAGTGGTCACAGGACAGTGCCCACGGGGCGCTATTGGCTGGATATTTTTGGTTGGTGGACTATTCTCAGTCCAGCAGTGACAGTGAGGTGTTTAAAAACTCCAGCAGTGCTGCTGTGTCTGATCCACTCATACCAGCACAACACACACTAACACACCACCACCAGGTTAGTGTCACTGCAGTGCTGAGAATGATCCACCACCTAAATAATACCTGCTCTTTAGTGGTCCTGGAAGAGTCCTGACCATTGAAGTAAGAAGTCTCCCAAAATCCATTTTATACACTCTCAATAAATAAGTAGTAAATAAAAATCCAATAATTGAGAAATCATTGTTGTCTGGTTTACAAATATATCACTCACCTGAAGCTGTGTGCTGCTACTGATATTACTTTAGTTCAGTAAATTGAAGGCTCAACTTGTCTTAGCCTTTTCAAAGCATTCTAAATTCACTCAGTAACTTCATTTCCTCTGAACTGAAGGTTTACCTCTGCCTCTGTGGAATTTTACTGCCAGAAGGAGTGTAAAACCTAATCTGATTGTACCTTTCATGTATGTGTAATGTCCCACTATTCCATTACTGGAATAAAATCAGTTTATAATCTAAAAAACAGTTTATAATATGTCCAATGCTGTGATTTAAGCCTACAGAAGCATGTTATTATTGTAGAACTTATGTTTACCACTGAGAATTTCCTGGTCTGGAATTTCCAATTATGTTTTTGCCTTTTGGTATTGTAATTTAGTTTAATTAGATTAGTTGTGCAGTGTTGGTGCCTCACAGGGTCCTGGGTTTGGTTTTAAACTCTGGTTTCTGTGTGTGTTAACTGGGGTGGCATTTTACTGTGTCTGTGTGGGTTTTCCTCCATGTGCTCTGGCTTCTTCTTTACATGGCTCTTGTGTTTCTGGAATGAATTTTGGAATAAAACGTAACACAATAAAATGCTTACCTAAGATGTCTGAGTGACACAATGGTGCATCGGGTAGCATCAGAGTCACAGCTTCAGCATCCAAGTGATTAGATGGAGGCAAGTGGATGTGTGATGAGCTGCAGCTGACTGGCATCCCGCCCATAGTGGATTTTTACATGGTTTAGGACCAATTGCAAGCATGACCGGGATAATGCATCTCCCAAAAATAATTTAATGAATGACCATAAATCAGAGTAGAATTTTGGTGCAGCATGTCCCTCATCCAGTATTTTCCAAAATTTGCAAGCACCACTATGGCACAACAAGCAGTGGTAGTGCCTGGCAGACCCGGGTTTAATCCTATACTGGGGTTCCTCCTTGAGTAGAGTTTGCCATGTCACTGTTTCTGTCTAGGATGAGAATAAAGAAGCTACCAAGGAGAAATTAATAAATGCTACAGGATCCTCATTTCTAAGCTATGATTTGGTTTCTTATGCTCCCACCAATTCTCCTTGGTATGGGTAAGAGAGGTGCCGGAACATTTCATCCAGGCTACTGTAATCCGGACCAGGTTAATGTGGTTTCTAAATAGGAAAATGAATAAATAGATTCTACCCTATTGTACCTTATCCCATGCTATACTATACTATTACTTGCCCCATGGTATGAGTGAGTGTAAACAAGTGAGTGCGTGATTCCCTGCCAAGGCCTGGCATTCTGGGATAGGCTCCAAACCCACTGCAACCCTGAATTAAGTAGATGCTAAAGATCAATGACTGAAATAATGATTATAAATCACTAAAAGTTCAAAGACGAGTGTCACCTTGGTCCTGTCTGCACATCAACAATAATTTGCCATTAATATTTAGGATGCATACATCATGAGCAAGGTCACGTCATGAGAAAAATGCTGTACAAGGAAGCCCATACCAGAACTTGACTGAAACTTTCCTTCCACAAACTACTTATTTATTTTGCTAAACATGGCTGTCACACTGAACACAGGAAATTTCAGCCTGATTGGGTTTATCATGGTGCTGCCCTTCTATCTGGACGCCCTCAAAATCAATTATTTATTCGCTCGTTATGTGTGACAGCTCATTGTGCCTAATGATGACTCTGTCTCTCGTGTTATGGAGGCGTTTCAATAGCAGCCTGACAACAAAGATGTCTACAGGGCTGAAAGCCTTAGCTGCTCCGAAATAACACAAAGGTACTATACACAAGACATACTAAGACTACGTCACTGCATCAACACAAGCACTTTTTAGATTAAAAAAGGATTTTTATTCTTGAACAGTTTCTATAAATAAGAGATAAAGGATTAAAAAAGTGAAACAGTTACTTCAACTACATGAGCAAATGTATTTGGAGATTTAGCTATTTAATCAATAGCTTTTGCAAAGACTTCATTCAGCCATGAAGTCTTTATAGCTGTAGATTGGCAATGCATTATACATCAAATACACACTATAAAAATTAACAATATAAATTCGAAAAAACCAGCACAAACATAACCAAGATTAAAGTTAACCTGAGTTTGACATATATTGCATAACTACAGAGCCGTTATTATTAATGATGAGGATGGATTGAGTGTAAATAAACAAATGGAATTAAAAGTGCAGGAAGGTGCAGTTCCAAGTATACAGTATATGGTACAGATTAAATATAGATTAAATATTAAATAGTAAAGTGATATGTGATGAGTATTGCACATTGAATTGGGCCAATATAGCCATATCTATATATACATCGACTAACGTACGCATGTGTATGAATATACTTAAGTACACATATATATATGTACATAAACATACATACATGGCTTCATGTATCGAGCATATGTGGGATGTTCTAGACAAACAAGTCCGATCCATGGAGGCCCCATCTCGCAACTTAGAGGAATTAAAGGATCTGCTGCTGACATCTTGGTTGCCAGATACCACAGCACACCTTCACTGGTCTAGTGCCTTGATGGGTGAGGGCTGTTTTGGCAGCAAAAGGGGGACCAACACAATATTAGGAAGGTGGTCATAATGTTATGCCTTACCAGTATGCAAAAAAGTGCTAAATTAAATTGCAAAAACTAAATTAATAAAATTCAATTATCAATTGTACAGTGAATTTATTTAAACTGTATTAAAATACTTGAATTAAACAACTGTGCCAGGTCACTTGTGCACATTAGAAATAAAAAAATGCCACTTTAGAAAATGATTAATGTAATAAAGTGCTAATTATTACGTATTTTGTGGGCAGCATAACTCCATGCTGAACTGAAACGTCTGAAGTGCACAATTTAAGACATCACTGGAGGGTCAATTCAATTCTACCCGAGCAAAGCTAATGTCTAACCTCATGAATACCAAGTCTGTTTTATGTCATTTTTCTCAAGGGCTTCTGAACAAGGTGGAACATACAGGTCAAGTGTTTGTATGGCTTAGAGCTAGTTCAGTTTCAGTATGGTTTTTATCATCGATATATACTGTATATCATACATCTATGTTGTTTTTAAGACTGAGTACTGACTTTGATTGCAAGCCAGGTCTTCTCTTCTAAAGTTTCAGTGCATCCCAAAAGTGTTCAGTGGAGTTGAGGTCAGGGCTTTGTGCACTTCAATGCAGTTTCTCCACACCAAACTCATCAAAACCAGGTCTTTATACTGTAGATCTTCATTACAAAAGCAGAGTCATGCTGCATCAGGATAGAACCTTTTCCCAAACTTTGAAGCATATCATCCATTTAACTCATTAGATGGTGAAGTGTGTGGCAGGAGGTCATTAAGGCTTTACATTGCTCTGAAAAAAAAATGCCCCCTCAGGTGATTACACAACAAATGTTAAAACTTTTGCATACAGTTATAAGACAATCATTTATACATGCAGTCTTATAGATGATGATTGGCAGTAAAATGGGTCTAAGCAAGCTGGCATTTGTTATAGTATATCATGGGTCACTTGCACATCTGTGAAGGCAGAATTAATGCTAACGGGTGTATACGCATATTGAATCAACATACACCAATCAACCATAACATTAAAACCACCTCCTTGTTTCTACACTCCACTTACCATATAGAAGCACTTTGCAGTTCTACAATTACTGACTGTAGTCCATCTATTTTTCTACATACTTTTTTAGCCTGCTTTCACCCTGTTCTTCATGGTCAGGACCCCCACAGGATCACCACAGAGTAGGTATTATCCACCACCTAAGTGGTTCATCAGTGGTCACAGGACGCTGCCCATGGGGCGCTGTTGGCTGGATATTTTTGGTTGGTGGACTATTCTCAGTCCAGCAGTGACAGTGAGGTGTTTAAAAACTCATACCAGCACAACACACACTAACACACCACCACCATGTCAGTGTCACCGCAGTGCTGAGAATGATCCACCACCTAAATAATACCTGCTCTGTGGTGGTCCTGTGGGGGTCCTGACCATTGAAGAACAGCATAAAAGGGGGCTAACAAAGCATGCAGAGAAACAGATGGACTACAGTCAGCAATTGTAGAACTACAAAGTGCATCTATATGGTACGTTGAGCTGATAAAATGGACAGTGAGTGTAGAAACAAGGAGGTGGTTGTAATGTTATGGCTGATCAGTGTAGTGTACATTAAGTTCTGCTGAAGGTCTTGTGTGATATAATTTTTCTTCACCACATATTTTTTACTGTCACCATATTATAACCTATTCACCTTGCTCCAACAATCCTCTCGCCAGCAATTATATTATTCATTTAAACAGAAGAAGAAAAATGGTTCACGCTGGTCTACGAAATAGTAGCTAATAAGAAATTTTATGGCCGTTTCTGGACATGAAGCAATACCATATCTACACCATACTTTTCTCCTCCCTGCTTTTTGACACGTTAAGGGAACAAATGGGCTCTATGTCATTACATGCTGACAGGAGGCTCCCAGTTGGTACACTAATGTCTCCGTCTCCAGGATTCTTGAAAGCTTGTAGTTCAATTGATGAATTATAAATGTTCTATTCTGTTTTTGGAGTCTCTTCTGTGTGTATGAGTGATTGAAACTGTGTAATATTGGTGTAAAATAAAAAGTAAAAAAAATACATCAGACTCTGATGTCAGTACTAAATGTTGAGCTGGAATCTGGATCTCACAAGATTAGTAAAACATCTTGGGTGTGTTTTCATGCTGCACCATAAACCGATCAGCCATAACATTAAAACCATCTCCTTGTTTCTACACTCACTGTCCATTTTATCAGCTCCACTTACCATATAGGAGCACTTTGTAGTTCTACAATGACTGATTATAGTCCTTCTGTTTCTCTTCATGCTTTGTTAGCCCCCTTTCATGCTGTTCTTCAATGGTCAGGACTCTCCCAGGACCACTACAGAGTAGGTATTATTTGGGTGGTGGATCATTCTCAGCACTGCAGTGACACTGACATGGTGGTGGTGTGTTAGTGTGTGTTGTGCTGGTATGAGTGGATCAGACACAGCAGCGCTGCTGGAGTTTTTAAACACCTCACTGTCACTGCTGGACTGAGAATAGTCCACCAACCAAAAATATCCAGCCAACAGCGTCCTGTGACCACTGATGAAGGTCTAGAAGATGACCAACTCAAACAGCAGCAATAGATGAGCGATCGTCTCTGACTTTACATCCACAAGGTGGACCAACTAGGAAGGAGTGTCTAATAGATTGGACAGTGAGTGGACACGGTGTTTAAAAACTCCAGCAGCGCTGCTGTGTCTGATTCACTTGTACCAGCACAACGCACACTAACACACCACCACCATGTCAGTGTCACTGCAGTGCTGAGAATCATCCAGTGAGTGTAGAAACAAGGAGGTGGTTTTAATGATATGGCTGATCAGTGTGTTCCACAGTAGCATCAGGCCTTATATAACACAGTTTTTCATTTTGAAATCATAGTGTTGCCACACCTCCAGAGTTCATTAAATAGATGTGATTTGAATATTCATTCAATTATGGAAATACCCCAGTGTTTACATAGGTTCTATTTTTCAAATATCATCACAGGATCAAGTTAAATAAAATGAAAGTGGTAATGAAAGTGATAATGTGATATATAAATGTTTGATTACATAGTTTTTAACAGTATGTCATTTTTGAAATGCATTACTTCAGTGAGAGAACTTGAAGATTAGGTGTGAAACCAGAAGATCCAGGCTTAATGCTTTAGACCTGAAAGGTATATACACAGATCAGGCATTACATTAGGACCACTTTCATAATATTGTGTTGGTCCCCCTTTTGCTGCCAAAACAGCCCTAACCCATGAAGCAGCAGATCATTTAAATCCTGTAAGTTGTGAGGTGGGGTCTCCATGGATCTGACTTGTTTGTCCAGCACATCCCACAGATGCTCGATTGGATTGAAATCTAGGGAATTTAGATGCCAAGTCAACACCTCAAACTCGTTGTTGTGCTCCTCAAACCATTCCTGAAGCATTCTTGCTTTGTTGCAGGGTGCATTATCCTGCTGAAAGAGGCCACAGCCATCAAGGAATACTGTTTCCATGAAAGTGTGTACATGGTCTGCAACAATGCTTAGGTAGGTGGTACGTGTCAAAGTAACATCCACATGGATGGCAGGACCCAAGGTTTCCCAGCAGAACATTGCCCAAAGCATCACACTGCCTCAGTTGGCTTGCCTTCTTCCCATAGTGCATCCTGGTGCCATGTGTTCCCCAGGTAACAGACGCACACGCACCCAGCCATCCAGGTGATATAAAAGAAAACGTGATTTATCAGACCAGACCAGGCCACCTTCTTCCATTGCTCCGTGGTCCAGTTCCAATGCTCATGTGCCCATTGTTGGTGTTTTCGGCGGTGGACAGGGGTCAGCATGGGCACCCTGACTGGTCTTTGGCTTTGCAGCCCCATACGCAACAAACTGCGATGCACTGTGTATTCAGACACCTTTCTATCAGAACCAGCATTAACTCCTTCAGCAATTTGAGCTACAGTAGCTCGTCTGTTGGATCGGACCACACGGGCCAGCCTTCGATAAAGAAATTGTGCACCTTCCTTTAACCAATGGTTATATGTGGGTGGGATGGCATGTTTCCATCTAAGCAAGATAAGACACCTTGCTAAGAGTGTAGAAAAGGCTACGACATTGCTTTTTTCAGGTTATTACCTAGAGACGTTTCACTGTCTGTCTCTTAATCCAAAGGACAAAGCTTAATGGATTTATCCATTAATGCTGGAGAAGCATTGGAAGATTAATCACCAGAGGTTTGTAATGGTGGGACAATCCTAGAGCATGTGAATTAATGTAGCAGGGGTCTGATGTCGCAGGTGGGATCAAGGTCGGGGTGAATTTTGGCTGCATTAACTACCGGGTAGATAAGTGGACTTATTCTAGATTGTGTATTGGACTCATTGACCTAGTGATGTTTTTTAAGTGCAAATAAATGCACATTGATTTTAACTCCTTTGACGTGATCTTATAGTAAAACATTGGAGGTAAAATGTGATATAAGCTAGAACGGCACTTCAGGTCAGTTTCTATGGCTTTTATCAATGAGTCATGAAAATGAAAGAGCTGCATCCACACAGAATGTTTCGTTCAGTGGCTATAAACCCGGCAGCACCAGAGAAAGATTCAGTCATCATGACATTTATAATGCTTTGTTGTTGTGACAGAATTTGGTGCTTTTTAAAGCAATTATTGATAGCTTTTACTTCGTGGTAGATAAAAAATAGTTTTCACAGATTTGGGTGACTTTCAGTTCTTAACCTGACCCTTAGTTAAGCAAATAAATCTCTTTTATAGATTTGTTAAAATGTGGTAAAATGTAACAAGCCACACCAGCCAGAATAACTATCCCCACTATAAAGAATGGTAGTGGTAGCATCATGTAAGGGTAATGCTTTTTGGTGGTATGGAATGGCTGTCTGGTAAGGATTGTTAGTGTACATCACACTCACTTTCTTAACCGCTTATCCAATCGTGGGGGGTGTTGCTTGAGCATATCCCAGCTTTTCAATGGGCGCAAGGCACACAGTAACACCCTGGACGGGGCACCATTCCATCCATACACACACACACACACACACACACCCATTCACCTATAGGGCAGTTCAGTGTCTCCAATTTACCTGACTGCATGTTTTTGGACAGTTGGTGAAAACCAGAGTCCCTGGAGGAATCCCACGTGGACTGCCACACCTGGGATTCAAACCCAGGACCTTCTCGCTGTGAGGGGACAGTGCTACCCACTGAGCCACCGTGCCGCCGTGTACATTACAGAAAGATCCTAAACTGGCAAATTTAATGCAACACTTCCAAACAACACTGGGGTGACACAGAGTGAAGAAAAACGTTATCCATGAACCCAACACCCCAACTTGTTTGCATTTGGGCTGCATGCATCGTGTGACTCAACTTCTATCTGGTTACTTGAACTAATTCTAGATTGTGTATTGGGCTTGTTGGCTTGATTTTTAATAAAGTGCAAATAAATTCACAACTGACTTTTTTGACTTTTGGCATTGATGTCTTTATAGACAAACCTTGTACATACTGAATAATGGATCATACTGAAAGTTAAACTGGCACTTAATCAGATCATACACAGATCAGGCAACATTATGACCACCTTCCTAATATTGTGTTAGTCTTCCTATTGCTGCCAATACAGCCCTGACCCGTCGAGGCATGGTGTGCTGGGGTATCTGGCACCAAGATGTCAGCAGCAGATTCTTTAACTCCTGTAAGTTACGAGGTGGGGTCTCCATGGATCGGCCTTGTTTGTCCAGCACATCCCACAGATGCTCGATTGGATTGAGATCTGGGGAATTTAGAGGCCAAGTCAACACATCTCGTTGTTGTGCTCCTCAAACCATTCCTGAAGCATTTTTGCTTTGTGGCAGGGCTCATTATCCTGCTGAAAGAGGCCACAGCCATCAGGGAATACCGTTTCCATGAAAGGGTGTACATGGTCTGAAACAATGCTTATGTAGGTGGTACGTATCAAAGTAACATCCACGTGGATGGCAGGACCCAAGGTTTCCCAGCAGAACATTGCCCAGAGCATCACACTGCCTCCACCGGCTTGCCTTCTTCCCATAGTGCATCCTGGTGCCATGTGTTCCCCCAGGTAAGCAACGCACACGCGCCCGGCCATCCACGTGATTCATCAGACCATGCCACCTTCTTCCATTGCTCCGTGGTCCAGTTCCGATGCTCACGTGCCCATTGTTGGCATTTTTGGTGGTGGACAGGGGTTTGCCTTTCTAATGTATTTATTTTTAAAGAAATGAAATTAGATTTTAGCTTGGAGGATTGAACATAGGTCCATGAAACCTTGGGATTGTTCATTATCAACACTGCCTGCTGTTCCACTATCCCACCTTACATCATTAAAATATTTATTCAGTCCTTTAGCATCACAACTTCTCACACAAAATCTTATTAATGGTGAAATGAGCTGGTTACTCCTCACATTATTCACTGATTAGAGCACACACTACATGGTCTAGACTCAAACAGCCCTGTGTCAAAAATAATAAATCACCTGCACTAATTATCATTCCCAATTAACAAGCTCAAAGAAGAATGATGGCAGCAAGAAAGCTTTTAATGACAGTTTTAAAGCCAAGGTTTAAGGGTGAGAATAAATTATCTAGATTGTAGAACATTGCATCCTCTTTATAAATGATAAATGTATACAAGACGAACTGAACTCATGAACAGGATACTGACGTTTCTGACTTAAATGTCCCTTCGGAACGACAAACGGTGCCTTCATGAGTACACAAATGACTTGTTTTTTTTACCATGTTTGTGTTTCTTTGGCTTTTATCACTTGAGTCTTGAAAAAAAAGGGCTGCATAGACACAGAATGTTTCGTTGTGAGGCTATAAACCCAGCAGCACAAGAGAAATAGTCAATCATTGTGACATTTATATCGCTTTGGTGTTGTGACCAAATTTGGGGCTTTTTTAAGCACATTATTGATAGCTTGTGCTACATTTAGTCGCTAAACTGAGGCTGTTAGGTTGAGAACTGAGTATTATTAAGTTTATTTTTCAGCTTTGTGTATGGTGAGCCACAACCTGATCAATGCATTATCTCCCGACTCAGCCATCAGAGGTCGTAATTGCACCAGTTATGAGGTCCCTGCTCCGGCTTCCACCCTGTATGAACAACAAACGGACGAGTTCGAAATGTCAGCTCTGGTCAGGATTGCCGGAATGATAAAAAGTGTACATTACAGAAAAATCTTGAAAGCTTAAAACCTAATGCAACCTAAAGCAACACTGAAGACTTGAAGTAAAAAAGCTATGGTCAAGATCTTAGCAACATCAAATATCTGTCATGAGGCTTCAAAATGAATAAGCCACACACAACACTTACTTAACTGTACATTTAAATTGTAGTTGTATCGAATCTCAGCTCTGCCATCCGGCTGGGCTGGGTGGCTATATGAACTACGTTTGGCTGTTTTTCATCCAGGGAGGGAGCCGGATAGGGATTCCTCATAACTGATGCAATTATGACCTCTGCTGGCTGATTGATGGTGTCTGCACAGAGAGGAGAAATAATGCATTGATCAGGGTGTGGATCTCCGTGCGCAAGGCTGATCCGCATATGAACTCGCCTCATGCAGGTGAAAAGATGCAGTCGGCTACTATGCACGTGTTCACTCCCCTCAGTTGGGACAAGGGTCAGCACCAGTAGAGAGGAAGCATAACGCAATTGGGTGAAAAATCGGGAAAAAAGGAAGAAAATGCATAAAAAAGTATTTAAATCTCAATTTATGACAGTGGTGCATTTGGGAAAATGGTTCAAAATATTTTTTTCAAACCACAGTATGTAAAAAAATAAATAAAAAAGTTATATAATGTCACGCTGGTCTCACAAGCAAATAAAATAAGTACACAGTTATTGACCCCCAACAGGTGGCTTCCTGCAGGCTGTAAGTGTATTAATTATATAAAAAGGAGACTAATAAATGAAGTGACGACTTCAAAACTGATTGTATAAATAGATCAGCTGTGGGACTTTGTGAATCCCAAATTCTCTCATCAGATCAATGCAAATTACCACGGGCACTTAAAGCAGCCAAGCCCTCAGAGCATCGAAATATTCAAAACCAAGCCTCACAAATCAGTTTAACAATAAAACAGTGAATATAAAAAAGGGCCCGTATGTGATGTGAAAAATTGCAGCTATCACAAACTTAATGAACGTTAAAGCACAGGTTCACAGTACTGAAGCTCCGTTATGAATGATAAAACTTCACCGGAGTGACTGGTAGTTCACTTATCAAAATGCAAATGCAAAAATATATTCACGGCACATAGTCCGTAATCCAGTTTAGACCTTTCAGTTTAGAGTCTCAGCGTAGATCATTCCTCACATCGTTCGTCTTGTTGTTGTGAGATAAAAAGAGCTTTGAAGAAATCCAAGAATGATTCAAAATAAATAGATCTGATCTTTAAAAGCTATAATTATAATAAAATTACATTATTTTTCCACCTGCTATTTTATTTTAAGATTTCATTTCGAATCATTAGTTATTAAAAATGGCTGGGGTAGAAAATATGTGATAATCCTTTTGGAAATATTATACAGTATTAACAAATAAAACCATGGAGGGAGACTGACTTAATCATATCATGGTGCTCATTAAATCCCTCTTGATTAATTCAAGTAGCATGTATGGGTGGGAACATTATCATCTTAAGCGAACATCATAAAAAAAGACCTTTTGATGCATATGATGCACCTTGTCTTGTAAAATTGTTTGTCATTGGTTGATACTGCTGGTAATGCTGCAATATCATTCTGGATCCCGCCATCCCTATACCCAACAACGTGCAGCAGATATTATGACTTTAAAACATTATTTGGCTTTAATCTAAATACAACCCCAAATCAGAAAAAGTTGGGACAGTATGGAAATGCAGATAAAATGAAAATGCAGTGTTCCTTACATTTGCTTTGACTTTTATTTGATTGTAGACAGTTTGAACCCAAGATATTTTATGTTTTGTCTGCTCAACTTCATTTCATTTATTAATATACCTCCATTCCTACTACCACAATACACAGTTACATGCACAAATGCCACTTAAGGCTTCTTTTTTGCACAGTAAAGTTTTATGTTATCCATTTCCAAAAGCAGCGTCGACTTCTCTGGGCTCGGAGGCATCTTGGATGGACCATCACACAGTGGAAACGTGTATTGTGGTCAGATGAATCAGCATTCCAGGTCTTTTTTTGAAAAAGGAAAAAAAAAAGAAAAAAAAAAGGATGCCTTGTGCTTCGGATCAAGGACCACCCAGACTGTTATAAACAACAAGTCCAAAAACTAGGGTCTGTCATGATTTGGGGCTGTGTCAGTGCCCTTGGCAAAAGTCATTTACACTTCTGTGACGCCGCATTAATGCAGAAAAGTACCTTGAGATCTTAGAGCAACATCTGCTGCCTTCAGGACGTCATCTTTTCCAGGGACGTCCAGCATTTTTCAACAAGACGATGCAAAACCACATTACAAAGGCATGGCTGTGGAAGAAGAGGGTACGGGTACTGGGCTGGCCTGCCTGCAGTCCTGAACTGTTCCCCTATAAGGGAATGTGTGGAGGATTTTGAAACTAAAAATGCGACCCCGTACTGCTACACATCTTAAGACGTGTTTGCAGGAAGAATGAGACAAAATAAAAGCTGAAACACTAAATCACTTGGTCTCCTCGCTGCCAAAACGTCTTTTAAATGTGGTGAAAAGGAATGGCAACATTACAAAGTGGCAAATGCTTCACTGTCCCACTATGTTAAAAATATAAAATATCGTAAAGCTCATGTTGTGTGCATGTTATGAGAGGAAGTTAGCACAATGCCCAGGCTTACAGGCAGATAAGATGATGTAGTTAAACTGCTTAGTAAGGATAAGACCTTAAATAAGAGGATTTAAATCCCAGATTTTCACCACCAGGTTAGACTCATCTCAGCCTCTGAAGGACTTTTTCCTTCGAGTTTTTGTCAGATCTTATAGCCAGTAGTGATCTAATATTTACATTATGTTATTAGCACTTAGCAGATACCTTACAGTACTGTGACAGTATACAGTCTGAGCATTGAGGGCCTTCCTCACAGCAGCAACCTGGCAGTGGTGGGGCTTGAACCAGAGATCTTCTGATTACTAGTCCTGTACCTAAATCACTAGGCTACAACTGCCTATATACACCGATCAGACATAACATTAACACCACCCTTTGTTTCTACACTTACTGTCCATTTTATCAGCTCCACTTACCATATAGGAGCACTTTGTAGTTCTTCAATTACTGAGTGTTGTCCATCTGTTTCTCTGCATGCTTTGTTAGCCCCCTTTCACCCTGTTCTTCAATGGTCAGGACCCCCACAGGACCACCACAGAGCAGATATTATTTAGGTGGTGGATCATTCTCAGCACTGCAGTGACACTGACATGGTGGTGGTGTGTTAGTGTGTGTTGTGCTGGTATGAGTGGACACAGCAGCGCTGATGGAGTTTTTAACTACATTTAAATTTAAAACTACATTGTTTCAGCCACAAGCTGTTGCTAATGTGCATTGGATAATATTTAGATCATTTCAAATTACCAGGTCATCTTGTTCAAAATTATTGCCTGAAATTACTAATTGCACAATTCTTACCAGGTAAGTAGAGGCTGTTATTGCTGTTATAGCCTATTCACTATTTTTAACCTCGACTCTGTATATTTATGTATATTTCTTCATTGATTTTTACATTGACATTCAATAAAGATTATAAAGTTTGCATCACATCTAAACACATTTAGTACTCAAAAGTAATGCAAGCGTGGTGTGACATTGATGAACCGGTATGAAATCAGTAGTTTCGGGCGACAGTCTTTAACTAAATACCGTCTCTGGCTTCCCTTGTGTAGCGCAGAATAATTTATGTTGTGTCACCATAGCTTACTATTTTTGGCATGGTTCTCTTGATGCCTAGCACCCTCATTTATTTCTCAGAGCACTACGCCCGTAACCCTCCAAATTTCAGAAGCACTTAGAGGGAAGTCATGATAAGAGACCCTTCACTGATGTAAAATGAAAGAATTTGTTCCTTCTATAAAATGACTCATGGCTCCTCATTAATATCCAGAATGTGCTCTGAGGCATGATCCTAGAAGCACAGTACACGCATAGATAACATATATTTCTTTATCTAATTGCTCATGTATAATTTAGACCATTTCCTATTCAGAGCTTTTGAATGATAACACTTGCACTCGTCTACTGAGTGACACGCAGGGTCATAGAAAACATCACATGATTAATATTTAAAAATAAAGTACAATTTATTTATATTAAAGCATTACCTATTATCCTTTTTGAAAATGCAACTTCTGGCACTTCTGAGCCAGACTAATTCACAACAAGTGTTTTTAAATAATGTCTAGCGGCTGGCAGATACCATACCTGGACCTGTCTAATGTACCTTAGTCCAGTGATGGGTGCTGGACAGCTTTTTCCCTGCAATAAATAAAATGTTTGTTCAAAATATATTTAGTGATAATTTATGTTGTCTTTGTCTTATGTTCAGTTTTTGTGTAAATATTGGGCAAATACTGTTTAATAGTACTGTACAATGTTATATAAACCATATTTGGATCTTTTGGATATTAAATTAGCCACATTAAACCAGTATTTCAAATAAATGCAATGGCTGTCCATGTAGTAAAATAATGCATTCATATATAACCCATGTGCTACTTTTTAAAAGTACATTAATATCTCAGCTTCCGATTGCTGTCACTGCAATAAATTTAATTCAAATGAATTCAAAATTAGATCTCTTTCAAGATTTACCCATGACAGGGGAAGTATATTTTAGATGGAAGGGATTTTGAGAAAATGTGTCCTGTCCTCAGGATATAGGGATTAAAGCATGAGGGAAATCTAATCTTTTTTTTTCTTTACTGATGGACAGGCCAATCTCCCTTCATACTCACTCTGACAATCTGGATATGCCAGCCATTTCTCATATTTTTTAGTCATTTATTTTCAATTGTTCCTTGGATAGTGGGGGAAAAGTAATATGAAATTAAGGTTGTGGAATAGCGAAAAGGTTACGCACTGTAAGAGAGATATATTTCAATTTATAAGAAATTGGGCCCCATACACTCTACTAGTACTACTGAAACTACTGAAAGTATAAAACAATATCAAAATAGAAAGTCAAACATCTTTTAAACACACTAAAAATCTGAGGAAATGAAATTCATACTTACATCTGTAAAAATGTACATGTAACTTTTTCACTTCAACTGTATTTTCTCAGACTGAATTAATAACTAGTGATTTCCCCCAGTGTGTTGGGGAATATATTGTTTTTACTATACATTAACATAAAGGCTGCTTGTGATTGGGATAATAAACACATTTTGTTACGGCCTTGGGTTTAGTTAGGTGTGTTATGTTTGTAATGTAATAAACCGTGGTTCTGAGAAATTGTTAGAATCAGCTTTTCTGGGTCTAAAATGCTTATCGTAAAAAATAAAGTGCAGGTTTTATTGTATTTTATATTAATTTGAACTGTTTTTCAATTGCCTTAGGTGTAGTTAGGTGTGTTATGTCTGTAATGTGATAGACTGTGACCCAGATCAGAACTAAATAATTACTAAAATAAATAATGAATTAATAAAAAAACAAATCAGGGCAAAACATATGTCCAGTGGTACCTTGTAACTCGACGTCCCCTAAACTCAACGCATTTCGGGGAGAAATTTGTACCCTTGAACTCGATGCTCCCTAAAATTTGAAATGCTCAGCCTTATAAAAAATTATTTATTTTGTTTCAAATTAACAATGAACAGCCGCTTTGTTCAGCGCTTGAACGGTGCGGTAAGCGTCACATTTAATTGTGAATATACAAATAACATCAAATCCACTCTGTGTTTAGCTGTGTACCTTGTGTTATAGTGGAGGGTTCTAAGAAATTGTTAGAATCAGCTTTTCCAGGCCAAATGCTTGTCATATAAAAATAAAGTGCAGGTTTTATTGTATTTTTATATGAATTTTAACTGTTTTTCAATTGTATGTCGGGGAGAAGATGAGGTTGATTCTTTGTTGATCCCGGATGAGCCCCCACTTGTTACGTCCCTTCCTGTACTAATGTCTTGCAGCATGACATCATGGTTACTTCGGCACTTCCAATCAAACAGCTTGCTCACCGAGTCAATGCAGTGAAAAGAGAGATCATGTAACAGGAGGTGGGTTATTTGTTAGAAAATGGTCTAGCAAACAGATTACAGACGGGTGTTTTTTATATTATATTAGTGTATAAGTGTCAAAAACGACCTCATTATTTTAACTTAGCCCAAAATATGTGCAGTTCCTCAGGACCATGGAACGCATTAACAGGTTTCCTATAAATAATTATGGGAGAAAAATACCTTGAAACTCAATTAACGTCGAGTTTCAAGGTACCACGGTATATACCTTGGAATGTATAACATTTGAATATTTGAATTAGTTTAACATAATTCACAAAAAATATCAAAGCCTACTATGGGTCAGTGTTTGTTTAAGTATGTTCAAAACATTTAATACGTATTTAATACTCTGTGCAGTTTGAGACACCACCTGTAGCACTGGCGTATTCCTGGAGCGTACTGTGTAGTACAGAAGTACAGGATTAAGACTCACTACGACAGGAATCACACTATTCTGGTGTACTTGTTAGTATGGTAGTATGGTAGTATGCGGCTTGGGTTACAGAGCTCGCGCGAGGGGAGTGCGCGAGGGCAGAAATGAGCGAGAGAGCGCGCGCGCGCAAGAGAGAGAGGAATAGAAAGAGAGAGAGAGAGGGGATGGAGAGAGGATGGAGGAGTATGATGGTAGCAGGTGTGCTCGACTTTTTACTACTTCATTTCGCTTTCATGGAGGTAAGAGAGCCGGAGGAGTGATGTAGGAGTGCAGGACTGCAGAAATGACACGGTACCCTCGTTCCAGCTCCGACTTTAAATCGTGCGTCGAGCCCAAACATCTTTCCTCTTTTTCTGTCTCGTCAGTTTCCTCTTTAATTTCCTTTTTTTTTTCTTTACCTTGTTTTCTTAT
Organism: Trichomycterus rosablanca; assembly: GCF_030014385.1. NCBI lineage: Eukaryota > Metazoa > Chordata > Actinopteri > Siluriformes > Trichomycteridae > Trichomycterus > Trichomycterus rosablanca. The sequence continues at coordinate 6,363,837 of NC_086011.1, forward strand.
TTTATTCGGTCCAGAACTGCTTTATGCTTGAAGAAGGACTTTTATTTATTTACTTATTTTTAAAAGTGTTGCTTTGCACAGAAACATCTCGTCTCTTTTTTCCTGCTTGCACTCTTACTTTGGGTGAGTACCACAAGTCCGACTCTGTATCTCCAAATACTGTCTACTGCAATATGCCACTTGTAGACAATTTATTAGTTGTATTTACATCCTTTATTAAAGGAAATATGCTTGACAGGTTTACAGGTTAACACTCTCTAATTTGGCATTTAATAATAGTGGAAAAACTGCAGTTTGGACTGTGACTGATGTTCAGTACAGATTTATACAGGTACAGGTTTGCTTCATGGCTCAACAGGTATTTATTTTATTTATTTATTATGATTTAACGTCATGTTTTACACTGTGGTTACATTCATCTCATTACACAAGATTCATCAGTTCACAAGTTTAATGTAGTCAATTTGGTATCTCCAGTTCACCTCACTTGCACGTCTTTGTGTGGGTTTCCTCCAGGAGCTCCGGTTTCCTCCCACAGTTCAGACACGGGGGTTCCTGGAGGAAACCCACACAGACACGGGGAGAACATGCAAACTACACACCTGGGGATCGAACCCAGGACCTTCTTGCTGTGAGGCGACAGTGCTACCCACTTAGCCACCTTGCCGCCCCTTGGACGTTGCTTTGTTCATGGTGCACGGTAATGAAACTGCCGACACCTGTTAGCGGTGGGTTTGTTTGTTTGTTTGTTTGTTTATTAGGATTTTAACTTCATGTTTTACACTTTGGTTACATTCATGACAGGAACGGTAGTTACTCATTACACAAGGTTATATCAAACACAGTCCTGGACAATTTAGTATCTCCAGTTCACCTCACTTGCATGTCTTTGGACTGTGGGAGGAAACCAGAGCTCCCGGAGGAAACCCACGCAGACACAGGGAGAACATGCAAACTCCACACAGAAAGGACCCGGACCGTCCCACCTGGGGATTGAACCCAGGACCTTCTCGCTGTGAGGCGACAGTGCTACCCACTTAGCCACAGTGCCACCCCTTGGGCATTGTAATGAAACTGCTGACACCTGTTAGCGGTGGGTTTGTCTGACACTGGGTAAAAAGTAGTACCCATTTGTCTAAATATAAATATAAGAGGAACAAACCAATTTTGTCATTAGCATTGACATGGCAAGACATTTTATACCAAGAGTAAGTGTTAGAGTAGGAACAGGTTAATTGTAAGAGACATTGTGATTCTCTATGTGTTCTTCTGTGACTGAGTAATTGTAACAGACTTTACTTTTTTATTTGGATTTATTTATTTGTATTTAGTCTGTTCTGTTAAGACATACTGGGTGGTAAATTGCAACCCAGTCAGAAAAAGTTAATAAATCTTATATTTACTTTATCATCAGTTAACATCATCTGTTTGAAAGCACATGATTAATTAGTTTTTTTAATCTCAAAACTAGCCCCTAATTGCCCTCGTCTCAACTTATTTTGTACTGTGTTGCAGGCCTGATAGGCAGGGATGAATGTATATTAACAGTGAAATATATTTTTTATTTGCATTTTCCATACTGCCCCAGCTTTTTCTGATTTGGAGTTGTACGTACAGCAGCTCTGTTAAGTGATGTCCACAATCCACAATAAATGCACAAAACAAGCTCTGTTAGGACAAAGTTTGACTTGTGTGTGGAATAACTTTAGTAGCCTGCACTGGGCTCCGACCACAACTGAATTATTCCCTTTAAAATAAATTGGAATATCGACTGTGAGCCAGGCGTTTTTATCCATCAGTGTTTGACCTCACAAATGCAGTTCTGTAGGTGTCCAGGTGACGCAGCGGAATATTCCATATTCCACAAGCACGCCAGTGAACTCCTCAGTTTGAAACTCTGTGTTGCCATCTAGTGGGCATAATTGCCAGTGTCTGCAGCGGACACGTTTCTGCTAGGGTGGGATGACCGGACTATGCGGTCTTCAATCGCTGTGTAAGGAGCCCGATTGGCAGATAGAGAGGCTCCTGTGCAGAATGCATGGGTGAAAAAGGATTCCGCTAAGTTAAAAAAGCAATATACAGTGATCCCTCACTTATCGCGGGTGTTACGTTCCAGGACCACCCGCGATAAGTGAAAATCTGCGAAGTAGCGACGCTATATCTATTTTAATATTTATACATTATTTTAGTAGTTATACACTATTTTAAGTTTTTATAAACCCTCCCCACTCACTTATACACTACATAACACTTTCCCATTCCCTTAATAACCTTTCCCACTGTACCTGTTTCTTTTAACAGCAAAAATACCGCGATAAATATTTTACACTAATATTTAAGTGAAAACCCGCGAAACAGCGAGTCCGCGAAAAGCGAACCGCGAAGTAGCGAGGGACCACTGTACCCACCTCGCCTGCAATCAGGGATCTCCCAGCAGCGAAAGACAAATTGACTACACACAATTGGGAGAAAATGGGAGAAGATGCAGAAATAAAACAGAAAAAAAAAAAATTTGTTTTGCCTGAATGGGCACAAATTGACACAGAAATAATTCAAAGCTTCATGAAAAGCCTTCCTAAAAGAACGGAAGGTTTTAACCGCATAAGTGGGGCAACTTTATACTAATGCCTATTGGTTTTGGAATGAGATGTTCTCATGCTTACGCTCTCGTGTCTACATACTTTTGGGCAGATTGTGTAGTTTGGCATGATTTTATGTTAATGAAAACGAGACGTTGCAATATTATATGTGATGGTATGCTTTTAAGATCAATATGGGCTGGGTATGTGAGCTGTGAATACTACTATGATAAGGCCAGAATCCTTTTTCAAAATCATTAATTTTAATTGAACTACAATGTAAAGAATTAAAAATATATTTATTAATGTCTGGCACAATCTGTCATGTTTTGGGTAGTGAAATGTATTATTACATTCAAATAATTATATAATATTTACTAGCAAATATTCATGACACTGAATATATTATCATGCATATTTCTTTATGCCAGTCAGACTAATTATGCTTCTTTTTATCTTCCCGAATAGATGATGGCAGATTTTGAAGAGGCCTTTATTTAAAGTATCCCATGTTGCATTAAACATGGCAACCGGAGTAGCAGCGTGGCTTCCTTTTGCCCGCGCAGCTGCCATCGGCTGGATGCCAGTGGCCAATTGCCCCATGCCTATTGCACCCATCAAACATACCAAGAAGCAGGATGAGCTGATTGTTCTTAATGTCAGTGGGCGACGCTTCCAGACCTGGAGGACCACGCTGGACCGTTACCCTGACACCCTGCTTGGCAGCACTGAGAAAGAATTCTTCTACAACGAAGACACCAAAGAGTACTTCTTCGACCGTGATCCAGATGCCTTCCGCAGCGTGCTTAATTTCTATCGAACTGGGAAGCTACATTACCCCCGGCATGAGTGCATCTCGGCCTACGATGAGGAGCTCGCCTTCTTCGGGATCATCCCAGAGATCATCGGTGACTGCTGTTATGAAGAATATAAGGACCGCAAGCGGGAGAATGTTGAACGCCTCATGGACGACCAGGAGGAGAACAAAGATACTAAGCTTCCCAATATGACCTTCCGACAGACCATGTGGAGGGCCTTTGAGAACCCGCATACTAGTACCATGGCCCTGGTGTTCTACTATGTTACCGGTTTCTTTATCGCTGTTTCCGTCATCACCAACGTGGTAGAGACTGTACCGTGTGGCTCTTCGCCAAGCCAGAAAGAAGTGCCATGTGGCGAGCGCTACACCGTGGCCTTCTTCTGCATGGACACGGCATGTGTGATGATCTTCACTGTGGAGTACCTGCTTCGCCTGTTCGCCGCACCCAGTCGATACCGCTTCATGCGCTCAGTGATGAGCATCATTGACGTAGTTGCCATCCTGCCCTACTACATTGGCCTGGTCATGACCGACAACGAGGACGTCAGCGGCGCCTTCGTGACGCTTCGGGTCTTTCGGGTCTTTCGAATCTTTAAGTTCTCGCGCCACTCTCAAGGTCTTCGCATACTAGGATACACACTGAAGAGCTGTGCCTCTGAGCTTGGGTTCCTACTTTTCTCCCTTACCATGGCCATCATCATCTTCGCCACAGTTATGTTCTATGCTGAGAAGGGATCAAGCTCAAGCAAGTTTACTAGCATTCCTGCGTCCTTTTGGTACACCATCGTTACAATGACCACACTCGGGTAAGTTCAATGCTAGTAAGATTTTGCTGGTTGTAAACACCCAGGGGTTTTGATCTTTTTCAGTTGGCTCTGATTGGTTAACAGTCTTTTTTGATGTTTTGTGCATCCATAATAGGGCTGCTCCTCAACTACAGTACAAATGTACACACCTCTATTTCATATATGGCTGTATGTAATGAAGCCTTATTGGTAAGTGCATGTAAACGAGGGAAGTTACACTCAGCCCTTTTCCACCGATGTAGAACCGGCTCTGTTCTTGTTCACGAACTAGATTTTGAACCGGTTCAGTGTGTTTCCACCAAGAAAAAAGAGGTTCCAAACTGCAAACTTGGCATGTCAAGCTGTAAAAGGCTACCAGAGCAAGTGAAAAAAATGGCAATACCGACCAATATAACGCAAATTATGTTTTCATAAGTGTGTAGCCATTTATAGAATGCATTTTGGTAATTTCTGTTGGCATGTGTAGACAATATTGGATGGATAATAATCATCCAGAGGTGGCCCCCCTGCCACAATGCCTCCTGATCAGTCTGCATTTGTTAGTAATTCAGAGTAATTGCAAGTAGTTTTACTAGGTGGCAGTGAGCTCAATGATAATTAGGGATGTAACGATGCACCACAAGACAGTTAAAAATCGATTCACGTGTGTAACGATTCAAGTCGGTTTACATGTATAATGAATCGATATTCACTTTAAACAGCAGAGGGAACTGGCACTATTCACCCCGCCTGGTTGACGTCACTACAGGGTTGCCAGGTTTGGAATTTTCCAGCTAAATGTATTTATGTGAAGATACTTTCTTTATTTGTTTTATTCATTTATTTATTTAATGTGGGATTTCTTTCATTTCAGTTTGTTTTTACACAAGAAGGGAAATGTGCAGCATTGTTTTGCATACCTACCTCAGAAATAAAAGGGCGTTCATTATTTAGATAAATAAACGATAAGCACAAATACAGTATTTTTTTTTTTTTAAGAGAAATAATAAAAGGAAACTTTGTCATAATTTGTCTTCAATTTCATTTTGTTAAAAAAAAAAAAAAAAAAAAACAGGAAAAAAATCGTATCGTGAACCCAGTATTGTGAATCGCATCGCATCATGGGTAGAGTGTATTGTTACATCCCTAATGATAACGTAACCCATTGTGCTAAAGTTTGTGGTGTAAATAGCTTTGAGATTATTCTTTTTAGATCCATTTAGGTAGTTACCCTGTTGACCGAAAGAACTTTGGTTCTTGAACCGGTTCTTTTCGGGCTTCTTAGAACCTTGGTGCTTTTTACGTTTCACTGAACCTGTACCGCTCTGTGGTGCCCTGTACCGCTGAAATGTCATCGAGCAGGTTTTGCTTTATTTTTCACATTAAGCGTTGTTCGTACTGCCTGGATCACCTCTACCACGCCATATCAGGGCAGTGATAGCTCAGTGGTTAAGGTACTGGACTAGTAAACAGAAGGTTGCCGGTTCAAGCCCCACCACCACCAAGTTGCCACTGTTGGGTCCCTGAGCAAGGCCCTTAACCCTCAACTGCTCATCGTGTTCAACTTATTGTGTAAGTCGCTTTGGATAAAAGCGTCTGCTAAATGCTGAAAATGTAAATATCAAATATCAAATAGTTTGTCTCATTGGAGACTTGAAAATGACAATTCATTCAGGTGAACTAGAGTAAGGAAGCGCAGCAGCACGCTAAGCGGCACCGCCACACTCCATAGGTAACGATGGCACAGCAGTGCAAAAGTGGTTTTGCAGCTTCTCATGTGAAAATACTCATGTGAAATCGAAATTTTGCTTTGACTGAACTACGGTTCTCATCTTTGCACCTCTTCAACCCACACCTTTAACCCCGTCATTAATTAAAACAAGAATTGGGTTAGTTAGCCCAAAAGTTTACCTACTTTCCAATCTGGACTGCAAACGATTGATTAAGCAATGTGTTTGTACAGATATTTAAACACATTTCCGGGCAATTAATGCAGAAGTCCAGAATATTGCAAAAATCCCACTAACTATTACCCACAACTCAAGGATCTGTTATTGATTTGCTGATTCTAACATTTGTTTATACACACTGCTTACTGTTGTACGATTGGAAAGTGGAAAATGGAACGGGGCCATGATAGCTGTGAGTAAGCAGGAGCTGAGCGAATGCAAATGCTGTGGCTTCATGAACGCTCACTTGGTATTAAAAGCTGTCAGGTTGACTAATAGTGGCTACCACTACGTCAGCTGACAAATGTAAACCTTCATGATATCTGCCATTTATGCACGAGCCAGCCAAATAAGGACAGAAGGACTACAGTGAGCTAGAAGTTAGTTCTGTTTATGACTTAGGCTTCTTAATTTCCCAATCTATTCAATTTAAATTCCTCACTACTATTTTTCTCCATGCTGCATACAAGCACCTGTCTCCTCCGACATGAAGAGTTGCTGGTTGCTTCTTTAAACCATCCAGCAGTGTGTTTTCAAAGAGAGCTGTACTGCATATGGAGAGTCACACGACACTGATCAGCCATAACATTAAAACCACCTCCTTGTTTCTACACTCACTGTCGATTTTATCAGCTCCACCTACCATATAGAAGCACTTTGTAGCTCTACAATTACTGTCTGTAGTCCATCTATTTCTCTACATACCTTTTTAGCCTGCTTTCACCCTGTTCTTCAATGGTCAGGACCCCCACAGAACCACCACAGAGCAGGTATTATTTAGGTGGTGGATCATTCTCAGCACTGCAGTGACACTGACTTGGTGGTGGTGTGTTAGTGTGTGTTGTGCTGGTATGAGTGGATCAGACACAGCAGCACTGCTGGAGTTTTTAAATACCGTGTCCACTCACTGTCCACGCTATTAGACACTCCTACCTAGTCGGTCCACCTTGTAGATGTAAAGTCAGAGACGATCGCTCATCTATTGCTGCTGTTTGAGTTGGTCATCTTCTAGACCATCATCAGTGGTCACAGGACGATGCCCACGGGACGCTGTTGGCTGGATATATTTTTGGTCAGTGGACTATTCTCAGTCCAGCAGTGACAGTGGGGTATTTAAAAACTCCAGCAGTGCTGCTGTGTCTGATCCACTCATACCAGCACAACACACACTAACACACCACCACCATGTCAGTGTCACTGCAGTGCTGAGAATGATCCACCACCCACATAATACCTGCTCTGTAGTGGTCCTGGGAGAGTCCTGACCATTGAAGAACAGGGTGAAAGTGGGCTAACAAAGCATGCAGAGAAACAGATGGACTACAGTCAGTAATTGTAGAACTACAAAGTGCTTCTATATGGTAAGTAGAGCTGATAACATGACAATGTGTGTAGAAACAAGGAGGTGACCAAACTTTAAAGGAGGCAATAAGAAGAAACCCTGTCCCACCAACTTCTCCCAGACATGACCAGTTGACCAAGCGGGTACCAGCTCAGACTCTAAACCAGTTAAAAAGGTATAAAAGACACTTATGCCAGGGAACCGCAGTGACCTGCCTGCTTCAGGCACACAAGTCTGTCTATTGAGGTTTTTTTATCAAGCTGTGGTTTAAAGTTGGCAAGCTGTCATTACGTGTCTTGAATTTAGCATGTCAGCTCTCATTTTCTAACTGTATGATGGAAATACTTAGTGAAAAGAAATGAGCAATTGTGAGGAAATTGGCAAATGAGAGGTGGGAATAACAAAGATAAAATGAAATAGGGATTTAATAAGGATTTAGAAGGATTTCATCGAACGCCCTGATTATCTGGCTTTAGGTGTTCAGTAGTGCTATATTAAATGAGTTTTCACACCGTGTCTCTAGCATATCCTGTGAATGTAAATCTGTCGCGGGTAATTCCACATAACCCGACGCTTTCAATAGGATTAAAGATTTACGTTCTAGATGAAATGTTGCAGACTGATTGATTGCTGTGATCCATTCTAATGCAAGCACACTGAACCAGGAAATCACTTTCCACAAATTCTATTTGCATTTCTGTCTGGAAATAAACATCTTCCTTTAGCGTATCTAATTACCCAATTGCATTACGCTTCCACTCTACTGATGCCGATCCCCGCTCTGATTGAGGAGAGTGAGACTGACACACACCCCCTCCGACACGTGTGCCGTACCGACTGCATCTTTTCACATGTGCGGATCAGCTTTGTGTACGGAGAGACACACCCTAATCAACGCATTATTCCTCGACTCTGTGCAGGCCAGAGATGGGTCAGAGAGTCCGAGTCGCACATAAGTCGCACACAGCGACTTCAGACTCGACTCGGACTCGTTTGAAATGACTTGTATACAACAAAAGTCAGCATGTGTTAACATAAGTTACGAGTGACAATTATATTTATATATGTATATGATCCGACATCATTCTGATCGTGTCATTTTCTTCTCTCTAATAACGCTCCAGCCGTTTTAACCCGCAGCGCACGCAATGGGTAAATGTTCCAGCCAGCTTCCGGCATAGTGATAAAGCGTCGCTCCTTACTCCTTCCTTTGGATTGAAATCTCACTTAAAATGGTGGAATACCCTACGTAGTGCACTTCACTGGAACGGCTGGTGTGAATGGAACGCTTCACAGAATTGGCGCTAATGGTTGGAAGAATCTCTTTCTGAACCAATCAGACCTTCTGATTGTAATTTTTAGTAAGAAATGCTTTTATTTGTATTTATTTAGTTTGCAGCGTCACACAGATGATGCGTCAATGAAACGCTCGATTGGCTTTCTAATGAGTTCGTGTTTTCACAACCGGGAAAAGTTTGGAGGTTTTTAATTATATGTACATTTACAAACTAACGGATTATATTCCTAATGGGACACACGGTTATAAATATAATAGCATCTGGAAGTACAGACGTTAAGGTAAGCAGTGTTATGGATTTTTTTTTGCTGTGTTTTGGATGTTGGCCGCTCTGCCTGATTTATCGTGCGTTTTTGTTTTGCAATGAAAACAAAACGTATCAGTTTAAGCTTTTAACTGGTGTCTAGGAAAGTAAAGGCACGAAGTAAAACGGCAAAATACAGTCGCTAATCTGTTGTTGTTTTTGATCTGAACTTAGATATTATTTGTTTATTTCCAATATACTGTATGTTTTGTGTTTATTATATTGACTCGTGACTTGACTCGGACTCCAGCCTAAAAACTCGTGACTTGACTGACTCGTATTTTGTGACTTGTGAACATCTCTGGTGCAGGCTCCATCTATCAGCCAGCAGAGGTCGCAATTGCACCAGTTATGAGGTCCCAGGCTCCCACCCTGTATGAACAACAGCCAATCGTTGTTCATGTAGGCGCCCAGCTCAGCCGGATGGCATGGCAGAGCTGAGTTTTGAACCGACGAGTTTGAAATGTCAGCTCTGGTGTGCTAGCGTGTTTTACCGTTGTGCCACCTGAGCGTCTTACGTACCTATTTTTCGGAGTTGCTTGCAATACTGTTTTATTACTCAACATATTACTGAACATAAAGTTACTTTTGTAAGGTTTTAAATCGTGGTTGTAAGGTTGCATGACTAACAAAATGACCATATGACATCACTTAAGTGTAAAATAAGTATAATCCATTTAGTTGCTCTAGTATTTTAAATCTCGCCACTGCCAGGTTGCCACTGTTGGGCCCTTGAGCAAGGCCCTTAAACTTCAATTGCTTAGACAATATACTGTCACAGTACTGTAAGTCGCTTTGGATAAAAGCATCTGCTAAATGCCAGAAATCAGACTCCTCCACCCATGCAGAAGACTATCAATTAGACTAGTAAAGTCATAATTTTAACTAACTTTTAAGTATTTAGCATTAAGAATTAACAATCCTAGTGGATTGATGTACACCCACACACATTCATGTAATATATAAAGCATCCAATTTTTGAACTCTAGGGAAATAAAAGGCTCAACAAAAATCTAATGAGTAAAAATTCTCTCAAGCCAGTTGAACTTACCTTTGCCAAGCGGAATGAAGGACTGGAGGAAGCAGGAGTGGCTACTCAACTGTATCTCCACCATCTGCCTTTAAATCGGATTTTACTTCAAGCAAGAGCAGGGATTTTAAATGACATATACTGCATTTAGATAATTTTATTCAAAGTGAATGAAAAATTGTGAATAATAACTACAAACCGAACAGCCATAACATTAAAACCACCTCCTTTTTTACACTCACTGTCCATTTTATCAGCTCCACTTACCATATAGAAGCACTTTGTAGTTCTACAATTACTGACTGTAGTCCATCTATTTTTCTGCATACTTTTTTAGCCTGCTTTCACCCAGTTCTTTTATGGTCAGGACCCCCACAGAGCAGGTATTATTTAGGTGGTGGATCATTCTCAGCACTGCAGTGACACTGACATGGTGGTGGTGTGTTAGTGTGTGTTGTGCTGGAATGAGTGGATCAGACACAGCAGCGCTGCTGGAGTTTTTAAATACTGTGTCCATTCCCTGTCCACTCTATTAGACACTCCTACCTAGTTGGTCCACCTTGTAGATGTAAAGTCAGAGACGATCGCTCATCTATTGCTGCTGTTTGAGTTGGTCATCTTCTAGACCTTCATCAGTGGTCACATGATGCTGCACACGGGGCGCTGTTGGCTGGATATTTTTGGTCAGTGGACTATTCTCAGTCCAGCAGTGACAGTGAGGTGTTTAAAAACCCCATCAGCACTGTTGTGTCTTATCCACTCATGTCAGTGTCACTGAAGTGCTGAGAATCATCCACCACCTAAATAATACCTGCTCTGTGGTGGTCCTGTGGGGGTCAGAGTGGAGGGTGAGCCATTTCACAGCACCCCTGGAGCAGACAGGGTTAATGGCCCAACAGTGGCTACATGGAGCTGGGTCTCAAACTCTCAACCTTTCAATTGATAGCCCAAAGCTCTACCTACCAGCCTACCCGTGTCCCCTGTTAATAAAAATATTACTATGATTTTAGTAAATGTATTGTAAGTTTGAAGCATTATGGTTAAACCTGTGTTTATTTTATCTTTGTATAATTTGGGAAAATGCGGCTCATCAGAATACCATGTTTGCTTTGGCTAGTTTAGGAATGACCATACGACAAAACTGGTTTAGGCTCACTCAGGCCCTGAGCTCATTTTTCAGTCTGCCAATGTTGCAAACCAACTCAGAACAAATGCTGCAAACATAAACGCCGAAGGCATCCATTAAGTGTAGACGCAAGTCTTCTTGCAGTGACTAATATTCATAATCTGTGCCATCACTGTTTGATAATATAAAATTAAATTAAATATTAAGTAAAAAAAATGCAGCATCCAAAGCATTTAAAATATAGAAATGTTAATTTGCAGTGACTGATCTTACAGACTTGGCTCTGCTTTTTCGAGCTTTTGAGAATTTGACGTGCAGCCAGAGGCAGCTGTTTAAGCAGGAAGAACGTGTGTGGATTCCTGCCATCTGTTGTGAAGCGGCATCCTGAAGACCACACTCACACACACACATCTGATCTGAGAAGTAACCCAAAATTGGCAGCGTTTCAAGTAGTGCCACCAAGGGAGTGTTTTTATTTTCTTCTTAGCAGATCAAGAAATCAGAGCCGCCATCCACCAAGAGCATATCAGCATAACACAATTAAAATAATTATGAATTCATATTTTATTCAGCTCCCTGGCACGGCGCTTGTTATTCCAGTCACACACAAATCCTTAGCAGGCACTGCGTCTCGACCGAGGACTGCTGGAATAGCACAGAGCACGATCTCGCTCGACTTTGCGGTGTTTATTACAGACACATCATGACGACCTTGGCATGATGCCCATGTTATTAAAAAACGCTTAATTTTTTTGCACACTTTCTTGTGTTGTGGATTAATTGTTTTAGTAGGTATAATTGCCATTTTTATCATCGATCTACATTTAATCACCTACAATAATGAAGTAAAGTTGGTTTTGGTCTCAGATTTGTGAATAGATATTAGCGTTGAAAGAGGGAGTAGATGCTGCATTTTAATAATGAGAGCTAATAGGTAAAGGAGGTACTGTGGCATAAAAAGCATTTTGTGAAACATGCAAATCATCCTTGGAACAAAGTCAGTGTTGTCTTGCCTGCTTAACAAACTGTTTGACCATTTTGAGCCTTTAGAACTCCACTGAACCACAGCGAGAGCCATCTTCTCTAAACGAATTGCACCGTCAGTCAAGCAGTCAAGTGTCTACAGGAACACTATGCCTAGACATCCTAAAACTGAACAACAAAGCCATTATGAGGCTTTAAGACTCCACTGGACCACAGCGAGAGCCATTAGCTCTAAATAAATTAAAAGTGAAGCACTAATGAGTAGCCACAAAAGTCATATAGGAAGTCAGAACAGATCCCAGCTACCTTCGGTAGGAATTATAGCCTCAAGTTTACACACCTGGATTGGGGCAGTTTATCCCATTTTTAATGGCAGATTCTCTCAGATCCATTAGATTTAATGGCAAGATTTCTGAATGTTTAAATCAAGGCTTTGGCTGGGCCACTCAAAGACATTTAGAGACTTGCTCCAAAGCCATTTCGCTGTTGTATTCTTCACTCTTCATGGTAATATGTCATGGTCATGGTAAACTCTTACACGTTTAATGAAAAAAGTTCATTTCTTGTGGGTTGCATAATGCTGTGGATTATTAAGGCAGCTTAGCCTTTCATGTCCTGGTTTACTTGCCAGTTCTTCTATTTTAGTCTGTGTGTAAACAATAATTTCTAATGTATCAAAATGTACAAACACATGATGTAATGGTGCTTGCCCAGTGGGCTGATTCGAACACCGAACCCCTGTGTACCACACTAGTGTCTTAACAGACAATTGAACTCAAAAATAAAATACTCTCCGATACCCCTTTTCCACAGACACGGTTCCAGTTCCGGTTCCGTTCCAGTTCCCGAACTAGATTTTGAACTGGTTCCACGTGTTTCCACTGAAAAAAGAGGTCCCAGACAGCGAACTTGGATTCTAATCTGGCACCACAGAATATTTGGTTTTTCAGCGCGAACCGTGACGTCGTCAGTAATAACGGAGAGAAAATGAGTGTTTGTGTCGTACTTTTAGTACATTAAGCCACGTTACGCTTCATTTAGGTGAAGCTTTTTGTGGATTCAGAACCCCGAGCTGCATAAACACCACACGTGAAGTAAATACAGTTAAACACAGATACATGTGGAGCTTTTAGACTGGATTTGATGGTTATTTCACACAGATGGATGTTCGTGTTGTAGAACTGAGCAACTGAGCGCTGAGCAAATCGGCTATTTACGTCGAGAGTCAGGGTGAAAGCAAAGCGCAAAACGTTTCTTACTTCAATGAACCAAAGAAAACAACAACTGTGACAAACATGTCTACATCTTATCACCAATAGCTGATCGATGCTTTTTGCATAAAAATGAACATCTGTAACAGCAGCACAAATGCTTGCATATAATCTACACGCTCCACCATCATGTTACTGCTCTTTACTTTCTTGTGCAACACCCACCATTGACGCAGGCTTGGTTCCCAAAAACTGGTGGAGATGTGGGTCGGTTCTCTACAAAACACCAAGGTTCGAAGAAACCTGAACAGAACCGGTTCAAGAACCAGAGTTATTTTGGTGGAAAAGCGCTACGAGCGGGACTTGAACCCAGGCTGCTGCGTTACTGTCCGAGCACTCAACCACTCAGCTAATCAGGCTGGTTCAACTCAGGTGGGTTAAAACCCAATAAGCTTAAAAAGATACTAAAGGGAAATACAAAAACCACCTGTTTTGGGGGAAATGTTTGAGCGGGAAAAACTGAGAACAAAGGACTGACGGGGAAACACTAGCCACCTCAAGATTCATAAGGAAAAGATAAACGGCTTTCCCAACAGAAGAGCAGAACTACAACAGATTAACTGAGAATATGAAGAACTAATATTTTTATATTTACTAACTAATATAAATATATATATATATATATATTCTTTTTGCAAGAGAGAGGAACTTAAAACTAGAGAGAAATGAGGGTGAGCGTGAAGGCTCTCAGTCCTCTACCCAGAATACCGGCTGTGTGCGTTTGCTCAACCCGAGACAAAGACCCAGCAAGTTCTGCCTGCTTCTCTCCCCTCTTTATAGACCTGTGCACAGGTGTTGTGCTTTAGGCCTGATTGCCGGCTCACTGTTGACCCCTAATGGCCGGAGTCTGTCCAGCCCCAAAGCCAACCCTTACACATGATCAAACTAAGTAATTTATCTGAGTGGGCTGACTGAGGTGGATCAAGATTTATTGCATCATCTATAAATATACTGTGCAGTGTTTAAATTACAGAGCTATAGCAGAGCTGCCATGAGTGTGATGAGTGTTGCCCACCCATAACCAACAATACACATAAACAACTTAGATCAAGGCGTTTGTGAAATGTAATAATGTATTATTTTAGGACTCACTTTTATGCTGACAATATACAGTACATTTAGCCAAATTCAGCAGTCCCAAACTGGTAAATGGAACACTTTGTTGAAGACATCCAACTGTAAATAGAAAGCACCTAAAATAACTGTATTATAGTGTAAATTATTGTCTTATTTAAAAACCACACACACAGTTAAGTAGCACTTTTTGCTGGGTTTTCATTTAACCCTATAACGGCAAGCATATCATATTTGATACATGAGACCTCTACATTGTCAGTAGGTGTATTATTTTCCTGAAAAACCTGATGTATACAATTAGATACATGTCTTTCTGCCCTCTGGTTTATTCATGTACTGCATGCACCAGAGGACCTTTTAATAAATACTGCAAACAGTGGCTATGATTGACTGGTTCGTGGAACAGTGCGCTATCAACACTTCTTGCTGTTCATATATATATACATATATTTTTTTCTCCCACTTTAGCGCATCCAATTTCTGCCCGCCAATCATCCTCTCACTAATGCTGGTCCCTGCTTCTGATTGGGGAGGACGAGGCTGCTCCACGCCCCCTCCGACACGTGCACAGCAATCGAACATCTCATCACCTACACTTGACGAGTGCAGTGCAGTACAGCGCTGTGTACGGAGAGCCACACCCTATACCGCACTCCTTCCCCATCTCCGTGCAGGTGCCACCAAACAACCCACAAAGGTCGTAATTGCACTAGTCTGAGAGAGAGTCCCCATCCGGCTTAATCCCACCCCACCTGAACAACAGGCCAGTCGTTGTTCATGTGGCCGCTCAGCCTCAGCCGGCAGGCAGAGCCGAGATTCGATACAATGTATCACTTTACTCTTTAGTATTTAATATTTCATAATAATTTAAGTTTTATCATAGACTGTATACTTGAAACTGCACCCCCTGCACGTTCATTTATTCTTCACTCAATTATTCCTTCCTTAATCATTGCACTGTAGTTATCCAATATATGTAAAGTTCAGGTTCCTTTTAATTTTTGTTATGTATCTATTATGTATCTTTTAAATTACATAAAATTTATGGACACAAAAAGGCGTCATGTCATTGACCTGTGTGCAGAAACAATAACCAGCTATAATTGCAACACAACTAAAAGAATCTAATAGAATTAAATCTACAGATGAACCCAAGAACATGAAAAACAGTGTAGTTGCATTTTCAATCGCTAATGGATTCCAGGTTTGTCAATGAGTAGATGCCTTATCTGCCTTCAAGGAGAAAACCTGGTGCTATTTCAACCTTTTTTCCTCTCGTCTAGCCCCTTTTGTGGCCGGTGCTGGGAAGATATTGCTTTGTTCAGTGGCTGTCAGCGGGTCAGCATTTACAATGGCACAGGAGTGTAAATCAGCATGTGTGTCAGGTCTTTAAATGGCACACCTTCCCCCTTTTCCATCTACATTTGTTCCCTGAGAGAGTCCTCTTTGCACATTTGTCCATCCAACCTCTGACTGCACTCACACCTTTGAATTAAACTCAGATAAGATCCTCAGCTAACAAATGAAAGATGGTCCAGTGTCACTGGAGGGCTCAGATTTGTAAATAGATATTGGTGTTAAAAAGGGAGTCGATGCTGTATTTTATTAATTGAAGGGTAGCAGGAAGGGAACCAATGCTAATAATGAGAAACATTATAAACAACAAACATACATCTTTTAATCGTGTGCAATATATCAGGGACATTATCTGACATTTATGGTGGTTTATGTGTGAGATTCTTGAGGGTACTTGCCATTACTGAGGGAAGATCACCTGTCTGTTAGATGAATCTGAGGTATAATTGTATTACAGATCACTATTTAAAAAGAAACTGAGGTGCAGAGCTTAGTAAGTGTCCAGTGATCGCTGTTGGATTTATTCCCACACTTTCATGTTCCTAGCGCATTATTAACCACAGGGCGAGCAGGAAATAGGAGCAGGAAATTAGAAGAAAGGAAGGCTGCTAAATTGATGAAGCATCTTCAGGCTTTTAATGATGAAGCTCAAATCACAAGCCGCTCATTAACCTTTCTCATTCACTCAGATATAACACTCATTGTTTTTCTGACAGATATTCAGAATGCTCCCAATTTATCTGCAAGGACTCACATGAGGAAACAATGGTAAGAAATGACACAGACAGGCATGAAATGCCATTTTCCATACAAACAAATGGAGCAATTATTGTCTGGAGTGAAATGACTTTAAAGTTATAAGTTATAAGTCTTTTATATTTCAGCTTCTACTATTGATGCTGTGATAATTGACTTTGCACTACAATGTTTATGCTCCTTCAGGTTGTTAGACATATCTATAACTATAAAAAAGACCTAATAAAAATTCACTGTCCCGTTGTTCATTTGTCATAAACCAATGGTTCTTAACCTTGGATTCAAGAGCACGTCCATGTAGGGTCATCTGAGACCTGTCGAAAACCTAGTAAGCTGCCTTGCTGCCTACTGTCTACCTGGGCGGCTGCCTAAGTAGAGAGAATTCTAATAAGACACCAATGTTATTTGGACACACAACTTAGACCGTAATTATGGTGATTATGTCACCACAGTTTTTGCTTACTAAGCTAACACAGTTAGCATCAGGCCATTCAAACCAACGCATTCGTCTGCCACATGACCCGAGCTTCCAAACAAGCTGGGATAAAACCTGGGATAATTTATTAACAATCAGGTTTAAAAGCCATGAAAGTTCTGCATGATTTTTAAAACCATTTATTTAACTATTTTACTATCCAGATTTGCCTCCTGGAAACGCTAAGTACAAGGTGGGAATACACCCTGAACAGGGTGCTTCTCTATCACAGGTCTAACACAGTGCCTCATGCATTCAGCCAAACATAGAAATAACTTCTCAAAGACAGTGACCTAAAACCTTATAGTCAAGTGTCCACATAATTTTGGTCTCGCAAGTGTATATGCAGTTTCTATTCATGGAAAGTTATTTGTTGTTGTGTTGCACTTCAGGTTTTGTTGACAAGCATTGAGAGGATTTCACAGGACTTCATTCATCACTGCCAGATTCAATTAGCACTGAAATCTAATCTTGACATCATTTAATGCTGCTTCCTGTTCCTGCTGTTTGCTTTCACTCGGTGGGTAATTGGATGGATGAGACTGGGGAATCAGTGGCACAGAATGAAGGAAGTTACAGTTTACAGAAATGCAGCACAGCTGTCCAAATTAACGTCCTTGTAATTTCAGACCTGTGGATTTGTTTGTTTTCGGGTTTAATAGTTGGGTTAGATGTTTCTGTCAACTTTAGGAATCTGATTTTGGGAATACACAATTATATACCTCTGTACATGTAATGGTGATTATGCATTTTAGTTAAATCAGAAGATATTTAAATGTCATTTTTACATCATACATCGTGTGTGATTGGACATGTGGCAGGTTAAACAGAGGTAATCGTGTCAAGAGCTAGAAAATCAACACAATTTTACAACTGCATTAACATCTGGAGCAAAACAGTCCTATTCTCATAACAATAGAGATAACAACAACAATTCTAATAATAATAATAATATTATTAATAATACCTGATTTGTAATGCAGCTTATATACAGGGGTTGGACAAAATAACTGAAACACCTGGTTTTAGACCACAATAATTTATTAGTATGGTGTAGGGCCTCCTTTTGCGGCCAATACAGCATCTATTCGTCTTGGAAATGACATATACAAGTCCTGCACAGTGGTCAGAGGGATTTTAAGCCATTCTTCTTGCAGGATAGTGGCCAGGTCACTACGTGATGCTGGTGGAGGAAAACGTTTCCTGACTCGCTTCTCCAAAACACCCCAAAGTGGCTCAATAATATTTAATATCTGGTGACTGTGCAGGCCATGGGAGATGTTCAACTTCACTTTCATGTTCATCAAACCAATCTTTCACCAGTCTTGCTGTGTGTATTGGTGCATTGTCATCCTGATACACGGCACCGCCATTGGATGCACATGGTCCTCCAGAATGGTTCGGTAGTCCTTGGCAGTGACGCGCCCATCTAGCACAAGTATTGGGCCAAGGGAATGCCATGATATGGCAGCCCAAACCATCACCGATCCACCCCCATGCTTCACTCTGGGCATGCAACAGTCTGGGTGGTACGCTTCTTTGGGGCTTCTCCACACCGTAACTCTCCCGGATGTGGGGAAAACAGTAAAGGTGGACTCATCAGAGAACAATACATGTTTCACATTGTCCACAGCCCAAGATTTGCGCTCCTTGCACCATTGAAACCGACGTTTGGCATTGGCACGAGTGACCAAAGGTTTGGCTATAGCAGCCCGGCCGTGTATATTGACCCTGTGGAGCTCCCGACGGACAGTTCTGGTGGAAACAGGAGAGTTGAGGTGCACATTTAATTCTGCCGTGATTTGGGCAGCCGTGGTTTTATGTTTTTTGGATACAACCCGGGTTAGCACCCGAACATCCCTTTCAGACAGCTTCCTCTTGCGTCCACAGTTAATCCTGTTGGATGTGGTTTGTCCTTCTTGGTGGTATGCTGACATTACCCTGGATACCGTGGCTCTTGATACATCACAAAGACTTGCTGTCTTGGTCACAGATGCGCCAGCAAGACGTGCACCAACAATTTGTCCTCTTTTGAACTCTGGTATGTCACCCATAATGTTGTGTGCATTGCAATATTTTGAGCAAAACTGTGCTCTTACCCTGCTAATTGAACCTTCACACTCTGCTCTTACTGGTGTAATGTGCAATTAATGAAGATTGGCCACCAGACTGGTCCAATTTAGCCATGAAACCTCCCACACTAAAATGACAGGTGTTTCAGTTATTTTGTCCAACCCCTGTATATGTGTGTGTGTGTGTGTGTGTGTGTGTATATATATATATGTATATACAGTGTATCACAAAAGTGAGTACACCCGTCACATTTCTGCAAATATTTCATTATATCTTTTCATGGGACAACACTATAGACATGAAACTTGGATATAACTTAGAGTAGTCAGTGTACAACTTGTATAGCAGTGTAGATTTACTGTCTTCTGAAAATAACTCAACACACAGCCATTAATGTCTAAATAGCTGGCAACATAAGTGAGTACACCCCACAGTGAACATGTCCAAATTGTGCCCAAATGTGTCGTTGTCCCTCCCTGGTGTCATGTGTCAAGGTCCCAGGTGTAAATGGGGAGCAGAGCTGTTAAATTTGGTGTTTTGGGTACAATTCTCTCATACTGGCCACTGGATATTCAACATGGCACCTCATGGCAAAGAACTCTCTGAGGATGTGAGAAATAGAATTGTTGCTCTCCACAAAGATGGCCTGGGCTATAAGAAGATTGCTAACACCCTGAAACTGAGCTACAGCATGGTGGCCAAGGTCATACAGCGGTTTTCCAGGACAGGTTCCACTCGGAACAGGCTTCGCCAGGGTCGACCAAAGAAGTCGAGTCCACGTGTTCGGCGTCATATCCAGAGGTTGGCTTTAAAAAATAGACACATGAGTGCTGCCAGCATTGCTGCAGAGGTTGAAGACGTGGGAGGTCAGCCTGTCAGTGCTCAGACCATACACTGCATCAACTCGGTCTGCATGGTCGTCATCCCAGAAGGAAGCTGATGCATAAGAAAGCCCGCAAACAGTTTGCTGAAGACAAGCAGTCCAAGAACATGGATTACTGGAATGCCCTGTGGTCTGACGAGACCAAGATAAACTTGTTTGGCTCAGATGGTGTCCAGCATGTGTGGCGGTGCCCTGGTGAGAAGTACCAAGACAACTGTATCTTGCCTACAGTCAAGCATGGTGGTGGTAGCATCATGGTCTTGGGCTGCATGAGTGCTGCTGGCACTGGGGAGCTGCAGTTCATTGAGGGAAACATGAATTCCAACATGTACTGTGACATTCTGAAACAGAGCATGATCCCCTCCCTTCGAAAACTGGGCCTCATGGCAGTTTTCCAACAGGATAACGACCCCAAACACAACCTCCAAGATGACAACTGCCTTGCTGAGGAAGCTGAAGGTAAAGGTGATGGACTAAACCCAATTGAGCACCTGTGGCGCATCCTCAAGTGGAAGGTGGAGGAGTTCAAGGTGTCTAACATCCACCAGCTCCGTGATGTCATCATGGAGGAGTGGAAGAGGATTCCAGTAGCAACCTGTGCAGCTCTGGTGAATTCCATGCCCAGGAGGGTTAAGGCAGTGCTGGATAATAATGGTGGTCACACAAAATATTGACACTTTGGGCACAATTTGGACATGTTCACTGTGGGGTGTACTCACTTATGTTGCCAGCCATTTAGACATGAATGGCTGTGTTTTGAGTTATTTTCAGAAGACAGTAAATCTACACTGCTATACAAGTTGTACACTGACTACTCTAAGTTATATCCAAGTTTTATTTCTATAGTGTTGTCCCATGAAAAGATATAATAAAATATTTGCAGAAATGTGAGGGGTGTACTCACTTTTGTGATACACTGTATATATATATATATATACACACAATAGATATAACAGATGGATAGATGGATGGATGGATGGATGGATGGATGGACGGAAAACAGGGGTCAGAGCTGTTTTACTGCACCTCTGGAGCTGTGAAGGTTAAGGACCTTGCTCAAGTGCCCAACAGTGGCTGCACTGCTCTACTCACTAGACTACCACTGTTAATTCTTATTCTGTAAACTGATCAGCTTTTACATTTGCTTTCAGCTCTCGAATCCTTTTTAATGAGTCTAATAAAGAATAGGTCATAGAGTTTCAGAGTACAGAGCCTCCTCCATCCCGCATAAGATTACGATTCAACAAGGCTTGACGGCAACATGAAATCAGAACCATAAGGGAGCTTTTTAATGAACTGCTGCACTCGTAGAGGTTTATACAATCTTTGAGAGAATATTGATATGCAAATCTCATACTGAGTAGCAGTGAGTTGTGGATGTGATTGATTTTGAAGAGCTTCTACCGTTCAGGAACCTCTGAATCAAAGCATTTAATATTTTAGTTCCTCTCCCAGCAAAGTCTAATACAATATTATACAGGTTTCCATCACGTAATCTGCTGCTTATTATTACAGGTCACAGTAGCTGTAGTATAGTTAGCTTAAAGTATGTGGACACATCTCCTAGGTGTATAGAATCAATTTTATCAATAGTATACTTTTAACTTTGTTTTCTGCTCGAGTATGATTGTGTTCTTGTGCTCGAAGCAAGGTCCATGGTTTGACATGTTTAATCTGGAAGAGCTTTACAAATTCGGGTTACAGTTTATAAACTGAGAGTACGGATTACTAAACCGTGGGTACAGATTTTGCTCTTCACATTTTTTCTTATTAGTGACCCTTAAGGCGCTCCGTAGTTTGCTTTCTACACAAGGGCACAGGAACAGGAAAGAACCTTCCCTAAAAACAGTATAAATAGTTTTCTTCAAGTACACTGGAGCTGGAAGTAAAATCCTGCCAAAGACAATGAGAAACTTCATCAACACCACCCACTTTCTTGTAAAATTAATGGCATAACATTAGCCTTAATGCAGGACTTTAATGGTCTGAAAGGCAGGGGAAACAGAAGGGCATGAGCTTATTACCATCATATATTTTCTTTTAATGTACAGTTTATGTTTTGCCTTCAGAAAGACTGACACCCTATGCAGGGTGCATTCCTGTTTTAACCTGGCACTGGAACCACTGCATCTCTGACCAGGATAAAATGGTTAATCAGAATAAGATGAGTTTAATATTGTCAGTAAAATGTATTATTATTCATTTGATTTGATTACATTTCTAAAACTTACTGTTTATTTGCTGATGTTATAATACAATTAACATGCTTATTTTTTACATATATGTTACTTTTTTATTGGGCGGCACAGTGGGTAGCACTGTCGCCTCACAGCAAGAAGGTTCTGGGCTCAATTCCTAGGTGGAGCAGTCAAGGTCCTTTCTGTGTGGAGTCTGCATGTTCTTTCTGTGTCTGGGTTTCCTCCAGGAGCTCTGGTTTTCTCCCACAGTCAAAAGAGCTTTTCTGGACAGGAAGGCCTGGTTTCTCCACACCAAACTTACCAAAACTCGTCTTTTGTGAGCCTCGCTTGTGTACAGATGCACAGTAATACTGAAACAGGACGGCCATCTATACGGCCATCATAACTGTTGCCACTAGGTTTGAAGCACATAAATTAATGTTGATTTTAATTACCTTTTAATAACATATTTGCCTTAAACATCTTAATAAATAGGACAGATGTTTACATGCTTTTGGCCATTTGGCACAACAGCAGATTTTTTTATTTGACTTATAATGCTGCACGTTTAAGCAAGACTGTCAGGCAGATCAGAGATGGACAGTAATTATATATAAATAAGGCAGATGGACCTTACTGACCTCATCAAGAGCGCATATGCCCCTTCAGCAGGTGAGCGAAAAGGTACCGCCCTGCCGCACCAAACGTACTTCTGTTATTTCCTCAGGGGAATGGAAACTTACTACCCTGTACCTAATTAAAATTAAATTGTAAAATTGTACCTAAATTAAAAATGTTTATAGTAGCATTAGTTCTTAATAGCAAATATAATGATTGGTTATTAAAAACGATATTATATTTATCAATTAATTAATATTTGTATTAATACATTCTTAAATGAGATAACTCTATTCAACCACATCTGAAATTTTACTTGGCACAAACAAACATTAATTCATTAATTTACTGACCGCATTACCATAGTATATATTATAAATTATAATAATAATAAGTATATTAAATAAAATACAAACTAATTAGTGGGGGCGCCCAGGTGGCGCAGCGTGATATTTCGCCATCAAGCGGGCACAACTGGCAGACACAAATTGGCCACCATGTCTGCTGTGTTGGGGAAATGACCAGACTAAGTGGATGGGGTCTTCAAGCGCTGTGGTTAGCGGATAGAGGCATCTGTGCAGAAGCACAGGCGTAAAGAAGGGGTCCGCTAGGACTGCGCACGCATCGGAGGGCACAAGAGCAGCAAAATATACCCTCCTCGAACGCAATCAGGGATCCAGAGCAGCGGAAGACATACTGACTATGCTAAATCGGGAGAAAAAGAGAGAAAATGCATAAATAAAAAATAAAAATTTTTTAATTATTTATAGACTTCCAGATGACTTGACTTAGAGAATCAACATTTCGAAAGCATATGAATGTAACAGTCTGACTTCTAGTAGAAGTCTGACTTTTTTTTTACCAGTTATGTACATTTAGCTACAAGTCCTGTGTCATTTAGCACCTCTGTCCTCTCCTCCACCTCTGTGCCATTGCAGATGTGGTAAAGGTAATGAGACGGAGAGGCTAGGGAAACTATGTAATCATGGCTCCGCTCCTGGGGAAAGAGGGTGTTAAATCAAGCTCAGGTGGCTGATAAAAGGGTTGCTATCATATGCGTAACCAGACGTCCAGTCTCTGGGACAGCAGGCTGGAGATTGATGAGCACGGATCCCCTCCCAGGTGGTTCTGCTATTTCAGGCTCTTCAGCTGTGAGATTTTGATATTATATTTGGGCCTGGCTGGAGGGGGTCTATTTTTCAGGATTTGGCTTTCATGATGGGGTCTTACTCCACAGCTGTCTCCTGTTCCACAGATGAGAGAGAGTTCGGTCCGTGGGAAGTATGAGAATGCTGTATAATTAGAATTAGACCAATTTTCCCAGCTGTAAAGGCCTGAACGTTTTCCTGAGCGGAGTGTAACTTGAGAAAAGTTATGCATGTAGGTCATGTTCCCGCCTGTCTTAATCAGTAACTATATTTAATCGACTTCAGAGTGGCGATTAGTGCTCTCCGAGTGCAATTGTTGCAGTCGTACAAATATAGGCCTGCACTCATTAAAGGTCAAGTAATTTCATTATGAAGAAGTATACGCACTGACACAAGTAGCTGGATTTGAATGGGGCATCTGGGTTGGCGTGTTTATCCATTGCAATAAAATCACAACAATAAAAAATACAATAAATGAATGTTGGGGTGAGGGCTGCACCAATTGGTGGGGCTGAGATACCACTGGTACATTGCCATACATTATGCTCTTATCCAGAGCGACTTACAGTAAACATTTCCCTACTCTAGTTTAAGTACACAACAGTCCAAGGATACAAATCTGCTGAAACTAGGTTAGAACAAAGGGTTTAAGATGCTATAGAATGTTAGTAAGTGCATGTTGTTGCTCAGGTTGGTCTTTAATCATCTTTTGAAGACAGTGAGTCTCAGATGTACCACTAAACAGGGGAGGTTTGTTCCACCACTTGGGTGCTAGTACAGAAAAGAGCCTTGATGTGTGTCTTCCTTGAGTTCTGGGTGGAGTATCAAGACGAGCAAGACTAGTGACTCGAAGGTTGTGTGGTACAGAATGGGGGTTTTATGAGCCAGGGGGTTTTGCCGTCCCTTGCATGTTGAAGTTTCCCCTCCCTCAGATATCATTCCTCTTTTTTCCAAGAACTGGGTTGTCACAGGCGGCCAGTGTAGCCTGTCATATTGTAACAACCCGTTCTCAGTTCTTCACTATCCCACTAGAGCTACTTTCTCTGTTGCTGGCTGCGAAAGTCTTGATGTCATTTGTTTGTTACTTTGTTTCTGTCATTTTGTCCACCTTATTTATTCCTAGCTTGTCTCCTATTGTGGCTTTTTAACAACAGTACTCTTCTAACATTAAGCATCCTGCTTCCGCTTCTGGGTTTACTTTCATTCTTGTAGGTCTGGAGCTGCACCATTATTGCTGTGTCCCAAACCACATACAACTGCTCTGTAGAATTAACACATGGCTCACTATGTAGTATGTAGTATGCACTTAGACACTAGTTTTAGCCTGGAGCAGTTTGACATGCTGGCTAGCTCAACATCACTAGTGCAATTTCACTTACCAATAAATTCTTAATGATTTATTTATAAGTAGCTTAATTTTTTCCATCATTTAATTGTTAAAGTTTATCATTATAACTGCCAATACGATCATGTAGGGACATACAAAGAGCAAAGAGTCTAAATATCTATATCAGTACATTCAATTAATATCTGTAGATATGCAGGTCTGTTGAGACTTTTATATACAGATTATTACAGAATAATATAACATTTGTAAAGTGTGACATTTGTAAAGTGTGACTATCCAGGATCTTGGTGGGTCCAACTCACTAGGTGAAACGTAGTAAACACCCTGTACGATCTTCTTGCTGCAAGGCGACAGTGCTACCCACTGAGCCACACATTTATACTTACATTTTATACTTAAAAACAGAAATGAGCCAATTGAATAGTCATGCTAGTTGCCAGCAGGTTGTCCAAAGTGTTTTGCATGTGCTTGAAACCTTAATTCGTCGACTCTACTGGAAATAATTTAGAAAAGTGAAATTTAAGTACATTTATGGATTTGGATTGAGTTCATTTATGTTACAGTGATGCACAGATAGAGATAGATAGATAGATAGATAGATAGATAGATAGATAGATAGATAGATAGATAGATAGATAGATAGATAGATAGATAGATTAAAGAAACATTCCTGGGAAACATTGGATTTGGCATGTTCTCCCCATGTGTATGGGTTGTTATGGGTTTTTCATTGTACTTTTTCATAAGTAAGGTTACACATTCAGTTCCAGGTTTAATTTTGTCGAACATACTCAATAAGTCTTATTTAAAAAGAAAAATGTTCCTGCTCACTCTGATACAGATTGATAAAATCCTATTTTAACAATTTAATCGAAATTTATAAAGAAAATATCTAGAGCATCTTCCGTCAGGAGCAGGAGTGTGTCTAAAGCTTGGGGTGTGAGTGGCAGCTTTCAGGAAAGATTGGCATGCTGAGCCTGTCTGGCATCCTGGGCATTCGCCATGATTCATGCTGAGGAAACAAACATGAAAAATGAGGTTAACTCTTGGTGTCCCATTGACCTGTGCTCTGTGTTTTAACATGGAGTTTTACATAGGTATTTGTAATACTCAGTATTCATAATACCCAGTCTCTCATTTGTATTTGTACTATTAGTAATACAACCAGAGTGATTATGTTAATTCTTTGTAATTAAGGCCCTGCTAAATTCACATTTTTAACGTCATGTTTTCCACCTTTAGTTACATTCATGACAGAAGCAGTAGTTACTTATTACACAAGATTCATCAGTTACAAGCTTATATCAAACAGTCATGGACAATTTAGTGTCTCCAATTCACTTCACTTGCATGTCTTTGGACTGTGGGAGGAAACCGGAGAACATGCAAACTCCACACAGAAAGGACCCAGACCGCCCCACCTGGGGATCGAACCCAGGACCTTCTAGCTGTGAGGCGACAATGCTACCCACTTAGCCACCGTGCCACCCCAATAATTAAATAACATTCATAAATTGAATGATAGAATAAATGGAAGCTACAATACACAGCACAGCCTAAAACATCCTGCATCGGTGCGAGGCTCCGTCTCAAATACAAAAATCCTCGGCCATGTTTTGACACCCCCCCGTGTCCACTTGGGTTGGTTGGGAGTTTTCCAAACTCACTTACCCGAGACGTGTTTTTAGCTGCTTTATACTTTAACATCTTGGACATTTTGACTAAGCGATTGCTAACTGAATTGCCGCAGGATTGCTAGGACTCATAGTGCAAATTAACCAGTAAACGTGAGGCACTTGAACGCTACACGAATGACGAATAAATTGCTACACAAGGCTCATTTCACTGCCTAAATTGGGTAGGGCCTTATTCATAATAAATTAATTAATATATAATGTGTCACATTGTTACTGTAATGCCTTTGTATGAAGACAAACATTTCTTTAGGCATTTTTTATAAAAATAGAATGGCACCAGGCCGCTCAGGTGGTGCAGCGGTAAAATACATCGAATACATCGTATCGAATCTCAGCTCTGCCATCCGGCTGGGCTGGGCGGCTGTATGAACAACGTTTGGCTGTTGTTCATCCAGTGAAGGAAATGCCGGATTGGGATGCAATTACGACCTCTGCTGGCTGATTGATGACGTCTGCACAGAGTAGAGGAATAATGCTGGTCAGGATGTGTCTCTCCGTGCACCGGGCTGATTCACATATGAACTCGCCTCGTGCAGGTGAAAAAAATGCAGTCGGCTACCGCATACGTGTCGGAGGGGGCGTGTGTCAGTTCGCTCTCCTCAATCAGGGGCGGGGGTCAGCACCAGTACAGAGGAAGCATAATGCAATTGGGTAAAAATTGGACGCGCTAAAAATCCACCCACCGTATATGCAAATAAAGCAGCATAATTGTCATTTGAAGTTCCATATAAAATAGGTTGAATAAAACAGGATTTAATATTTTAAACTTTCTACTCTGGCCAAATGGGCATGTTTTGGCATGTTTTCCATTATGCCTATTATAATGGCTTAGACTGGCATAGTAAAAATGTTGGCAAGCAGTGTGGATAAATCTAACTCAAAGAGTAGACAGCAAATCCTTTTCTGCATGCTCCTCATGCAACCCATGTGGCTTTTTTAAAATAAAATCTTATTACAGCTGACCTGTCACATTCAACATTTTCCCAAAAGCAGAATAGTCTGTGTAATGACAGAGATTGAAGAAGACAAATGATTATTTTCTCAGAACCATTTCCAAGAATAAAGCCTGACAAAACTGGACCAATTACGCTTCTTTATCAAGAAGAGGAGGAACTCGACAATGTCTTCCCGACCGTCTTTTAATTTTAGACGCCTCCTAGTCTTTTCTTCCACACTGGTTCTTAGTAGTTGACTTCTTTTACTGCATTCTACAGTATATGATTTTTCTCTTTTGTTTTGTCTTTCTTTGTGAAGCCTTGTGTAGTGAACAGGAGCCAGACATGTGAATGTAACTGTAGATAATAGTCCCAGTCTGTAGCATGGGTCATAAAACGGACAATGAGGGTTAATGCAAATTCACAATCCAGGGTCAAACGCTCTCAAACTAGGTCAGAACCATGTGAGAGAGGTAGACAGCACATCTCACAGCAGGAAATTACAGTTTTAAAATATGACAAACTCTCTCTTTATCTTTGTCTCTGTCTTTGTCACACTGACATGGTGGTGGTGTGTTAGTGTGTGTTGTGCTGGTATAAGTGGATCAGACAGCAGCGCTGCTGGAGTTTTTAATTACAGTGTCCACTCACTGTCCACTCTATTAGAAACTCCTACCTAGTTGGTCCACCTTGTAGATGTGAAGTCAGAGACGATCGCTCATCTATTGCTGCTGTTTGAGAAGAGCAGAATGCATTGGCGTGTACAGCGACGTGCTCTCCTTGGATGCATTCTGGTATCTCTCAGCAGCGGTTAACTGCTCTCTGTTTGTATTTGCAATTCACACAGTGTGCTTACTTTTTGAATTTAGGTTTGTAAATTTGCCAAGGGTGAGCTAGATGCACAAACTAGTGCATTGTAGTGCCGGTCCCAAGCCCGGATGAATAGGGAGGGTTGTGTCAGGAAGGGCATCCGGCGGAAAAACTGTGCCAAATCCCGCCGGCGACCCCTAACGGGAAGAAGCCGGAAATGCCGACCCCGTAATCGAAAAACTGGACAAAGGCTGAGGAACAAGAAGAAAAAGAAGAAGAAATTTGCCAAGGGTGAGACAGTTTATCATTAGGGTGCCAAGCATAGTGCTGGAATTGCTATAATAATAATATCAATATTATTAATGATCCCATAAGCAAGAGGCCTTCGTACTACATGTGCCCAGGTACAGATGCCCCCACATTAAATCTAGCATGGTTAAGCATCAGAAATGAGTCACTGGGTCAGAAAGATTAAACGTCACAGCCTTTTATTATCTGATGCATCACTGAAGATGACACAGCACAGTTTTACTGTCGACGTCTGAAACAGCTAAATGTTTCATTTTTTGTACTGACAAGAATCAACCGGTAGCAGAAAAAAGATCTAATCCTCAGTGGATACGTTGCTTCAGATAAATTTAATGGTGTGTTTTAGCACCCTACAGGGCTGCGTATCAAAATGAGCAAGCTCTTTGGGAAATTAAAAATATCCTTCTTATCTGTGCAGGAACTCGAAGCCTATTTGCTAACGCAGCCGCGGTTAATGGGATGCTTTCTAATGATAGCTGTGGAATTTTACTCAGCTATGACGGCACTTTCGTTATTGCTTAGACTCATTTGAAGATAATTGCGGATGTGTCTCAAACGTGATTTTCACGTGTAGCAGAGGTGCCCTTCCTGATTTCGAGATTGATTGTTGTTTTGTTTAAAGAAAGAAAAGGCTATAAATAAGGAACACTAAAAGTAGCCTGGCACTTTTATTTAGAAAAAAAGGCAAATCATTTAGACATATCCGACCCCTCTCTCGTTGCAATGTCAGCCTTTGCGTCACCCTGAGAACTAACCACCGCCTAGTACATGCTCCCTTTGACAGGTGTAAAGCCGTCATGATTTAATGTTTACCAGCAGAGCTGACATTTGAACATTTTGGTTCGAAACTCAGTTCTGCCATCCGGCTGAGTTGCTATATGAACAACGATTGGCTTGTTGTTCATACATTTGATTGATGGCGCCTGCACAGAGTTGAGGGATAATGCGATCAGGGTGTGGCGCTCCGTGCACAAAGCTGATCTGCATATGAACTCGCATTGTGCAGGTGAAAAGTTCAAAGACTTGAACTGATGAATCTTGTGTAACCAGTGATTACCTGTCCTGTCATGAATGTGAACAAAGTGGGTAAAACATGACGTTAAAATCCTATTAAGTAAATAAATAAATAAACACTTGCACTTAATTTGTAGGGATGTCTAGATATTTGGCTGTAAGTTGTAGTTTAAGAACAAGCCTACAAAACTTCATACCACAGAGAGATTAATTGTAAGAGCTTGTCTAGATACTAATGGAATTAGAAACCATAACAGGATTGTCTTACTGTAAAATTACATAAGATGAAAATGTATTCTGAGCATACACCGATCAGCCATAACATTAAAACCACCTCCTTGTTTCTACGCTCACTGTCCACTTTATCAGCTCCACTTACCATACAGAAGCACTTTGTAGTTCTACAATTACTGACTGTAGTCCATCTGTTTCTCTGCATGCTTTGTTAGCCCCCTTTCATGCTGTTCTTCAATGGTCAGGACCCCCACAGGACAACCACAGAGCAGGTATTATTTGGGTGGTGGATCATTCTCAGCACTGCAGTGACACTGACATGGTGGTGGTGTGTTAGTGTGTGTTGTGCTGGTATGAGTGGATCAGACACAGCAATGCTGATGGAGTTTTTAAACCCCTCACTGTCATTGCTGGACTGAGAATATCCAGCCAATAGCGCCCCGTGGGCAGCGTCCTGTGACCACTGATGAAGGTCTAGAAGATGACCGACTTAAACAGCAGCAATAGATGAGCGATCGTCTCTGACTTTACATCTACAAGGTGGAGCAACTAGGTAGGAGTGTCTAATAGAGTGGACAGTGTGTTGACACGGTATTTAAAAACTCCAGCAGCGCTGCTGTGTCTGATCCACTCATACCAGCACAACACACACTAACACACCACCACCATGTCAGTGTCACTGCAGTGCTGAGAATGATCCACCAACTAAATAATACCTGCTCTGTGGTGGTTCTGTGGGGGTCCTGACCATTGAAGAACAGGGTGAAAGCAGGCTAAAAAGGTATGTAGAAAAATAGATGGACTACAGTTAGTAATTGTAGAACTACAAAGTACTCCTATATGGTAAGTGGAGCTGATAAAATGGACAGTGAGTGTAGAAATGTATTCTATCCTCAGTGTAATTTACCGCTTTGATGTTGCGTGTGTAAATATTTTGAAGACAGTACTTTTGCAGCTGTATGCATAAACAAAGTGAATTATATATTTAACAGAAACACTGCCTGCAGAGATAACGTCGACGACTGAAGCTGAGCCGAACATTTCGGGAGACGATTACATTTCTACACGGTGTTTCTCAGTGGGAGGGTTCATCTACAATCACCCTGTGAAATGCGCTAATATACGGCGTCTATTCCGCTTCTACAGATTCCGTTTCAGTTTAATAACATTCCAGCGGACGCGACCGACATAAGGTCTCACCGCAGTTACGCTTTGTGACAAATTAGCCGAGTCGGTTGATATGTTATCGAGCGTTAAAGTGTAATTAGATATTCATTATGGGAGATTCAACATGCTCTGAGCGGAGTTGTGCTAATGTGCCGTTTCTTTTTAATTTGCAGTGGCGTGGCACGAGGTGACAGCGAGGACGGCGTAGGATGTACTTGTTGAATTTGTGTGCAGTGTTTTGTACCCTGTCACCTCCTGCTGTACACAGGACACACGGCTTCATAGCAGTCATGAACTGGGGTGTTTGTTTATTCCATCTGACGAGTGAATACTCTGGTGGTGTGTTTAAATTAAGAATTCGTCCTCTGCAGCTAAACCTGACACAAACAGCATTTATAGTCTTTCCTGGTAGACATAAAAGCGTATAAATATGGAGCAACTTTGAGATGGTTGAATTTTTAATTATAACCCCAAATCAGAAAAAGTTTCCTTGAAGCTGCCTTCAAGACGTCGTCTTTTCCATGGACGTTCATGCATTTTTCAACAAGACGATGCAAAACCACATGCTGCACACATTACAAAGGCGTGGCTGTGGAAGAAGAGGGTACGGGTACTGGACTGGCCTGCCTGCAGTCCTGACCTGCCCCCAATAGAGAATGTGTAGAGAATTTTGAAACAAAAAATGTGAAAACGACGACCCTGTATTGTTGCACATCTTAAGACGTGTTTGCAGGAAGAATGGGACAAAATAAAAGCTGAAACACTAAATCACTCGGTCTCCTCGGTGCCAAAACGTCTTTTAAGTGTGGTGAAAAGGAATGGCGACATTACAAAGTGGTAAATGCTTTACTGTCCCAACTTTTTTTGGAATGTGTTGCAGACCTGAAATGCAAGAATGGATGTTTATTAATAAATGAAATGAAGTTGACCAGACAGAACGAGAAATATCTCAGGTTCATACTATCTGCATAAATTACTGATCAAATCTGATCTGATCCTAATACAGCTTTTAATGACAGACTTACTAAAAAGTCAGGTGTTCATTACTTATCAAAAAGAAACGTGTTTAGAGTTGTGATGGCACAATGCCTGCAGTTCCTGACCAATCCCCTCTCACGCTTCTGTCCGCTAATTCTCTGCATTCAGGAAACCACACTATGGACTACAATTCACAGGAATCAGCAGGCGAACATGTGACACCTGCTTATAAAAGTCTACATTTATTTATTTTATATATTTCATTAGGATTTAATTATCATGTTTTAAACTTTGGTTACATTTATGACAGGACAGGTAGTCACTGGTTACACAAGATTCATCAGTTCAGTTCTTAACCTGACAGACACGGGGAGAACATGCCCACCTGGTAATCAAACCCAGGACCTTCTTACCGTGAGGTGACAGTGCTACCCACCCATAAAGCTCCACAAAAGGTCCATGTAACCAGCGTACTATAATGTTACACATTAGGAGTGTTGAGGTTGTTTAACATTGGAGGTGCAACAAAACAGGTGCTGTGGTGAGCTATTACAGAAATGAGCAGGACAAGTTACCAAAAGTTTATGAACACCTTGATGTTTTACCTAACAATTGGTAAATTCAGTGTTACATGAACAATGCTCTTTTTTCCATTTAACAAACCAACAAACAAAAGGTTCTTGGACTGGACCAGCAGGCGAAATTGGCAAGCTCTTGCACACTGACATACTCCAGCCTTGTGTTCGCTCATTAAAATTCATGAGTCCAGTAATAAATGTGCTCCACAAATTATGCTTACTGTCAGTCAGAGCCAGGCGTGTTACTCAAACCCTCTGTGTCGTGGCACCCAATAATTCATTCGCAGACCTGTCGCCTGGTAACAAATTGACCTCATCATGGGGTTTTAGGTGATATTAGTTGTGACAGACCTACATTTTTAATCTTGTCCGCTGTTAGGATTGTTAGAAATGAATTTAGGTGAAATGTGCCGGTTCAAGCGAGGTTTGTCAAAAATCCAGACACCTGTGGGAAGGTCCAGGACGGATCAATTACTATACCTCAAATTATTCAAGAAGTGCTGTCTCCCTGGAGAAACTCACTTTAAACATATGAATACAGAGGGATTATTTATCAATGGAATGTATACCATCTTACCAAACGTTTGTGGACATCTAAGCATCACCTGAACACCTGCCAATAAAATGGAGGACTGGGTTCACAATCAGTGTCTCAATTCATCCCAGTATTAGACTGGTTTTCGGGTCAGGGCTTTATCCAGGCAAGTGAAGGCAAAATTTTTTACAGACCCCAACAGGTCTATTCCAAACCAATAAAACAGCACTTGACTATTATTACTTTCCATTCAGAATTTACACCTGACACTAAACATTTGGGTGGCAGCATTCTCCTGGCGACTGGCAGACCCACATTCATCTGTTAGATGGAAAAGATGCCAGTTAAAATGTAATTTATCACTACACAGATGTTTCAACAGCTTCAGAGATCATTTCAACTGGAGCCTGGTATTGTGAATGATGATGTTAATGCTGTGTGTGGAGCTTGTCCATGGAAACTTGATTCAAGATGCTTCCATTAAATAGTTCTGTAAATTGCCATTCTCCTAATTTTAGCATAGCCGATCAGTCAAAGAAGCTCTAAGGGAAAGAAGATTTTCATGCGATGATGATGTGAAAGATGATGTGATTGTCTTGAGAGCTCCCTCATTATTCATTCAGTCAGAATATCGCTCAGAATAAGGCACCTCAGTAGGCTTTTAAGGTATCTAAGAATTTAGACAGCCTTTCTCTCTAGAGCGAAAGTAGGTTGACGTAAATGCGTCTATGTAAAGAGCTCAGTAGTTTCAGACAGACCCAGGGTTGTGAGTCTCTTATCTCCCTACTGAACTGAAATAAAAAAGGTACTTCACTAAATACCAGCCTCTCTGCGGGCGGCCCTGAGACCCAAACACTACATGGACTACAAGAGCACTAATGATTACTCCGTTTTGATTCCTCCTTTCAATCTTTTCAATAACACATGAGTAATTTATAGAACGACCGATCAAGCCTTCAGTCTGCGAGCTTTATTAAAACGTAATGCATGCAAGCATGGGGCTCGTACCTAACAAGCAACCCTCTGTGTCAAGGACAACCTGCTAGGATTGCCTTCATCGCCAAGAAAGCATCGTATGCTCTCTCATCATTCAGTCAGGTTATAGCTTCAAAATAAGGCACCTTAGTAGGCAGCGTTTTAAGGTATCTAAGAATTTAGACAGTTCCTGTCTGGAGTGCATAGGATGCCATAAAATGCGTCTATGTAGAGAGATCACTAGGTTTTCAGACAGACCCATTGTCTCATTACAATCGCACCTTGGAATGGGTGGGATATATTATGCAGCAAGTGAACAGTTTTGGAAGCATAATGTCCTTGATTGACCTTGTCAAGGGACAGATTGTGATGGCTAGACAACTCATCTACAAAGCATCTACAAAACAACAGGTCTTATGTGGTGTCCCTAGTATTCAGTGGTTAGTACCTACTAACAGTGGACCAAGGAAGGACAACCGGGAAACCTGGGACAGGGTCATGGTCACCCAAGGTTTACTGATGCACATGAGGAGCAACACTTAGCTCATTTGATCTGATCCCACAGAAGAAAAACATGTAAGAGTCTCCTTTTTGACCCCTGTCGACCATTTCTGTCCAGCTTCAGAACTGGATCATAGAGCAATAGAAGAAGGTGGTCTGGTCTGATGAATCACAATTTTTTTATATAGGGGAAGGCTGGGTATGTTTGTATTGCTTACCTTGGGAAGAAATGGTAGCTAGATGTACTATGGGAAGAAAGCTAACCGGTAGAGGTAATCTAATGCTCTGGATGATGTCTTGTAGGGAAATCTAGGGTCCTGACCACACACCACCTATCTAAACATTGTTGCAAACCTCATTCTGCAAGATAAGGTGCCCTGCCACAAACCAAAACTATTAAGTAACGGTAAGAGTAATGTGACTATTAGTTGAAGGTGTTGACCTGGTCTCTAAATTTCCCAAATTTGAATCCAAACAATCATCTGTTGCAGGTGCTGGACAAACAAGTCCAATCCAAGTTGGCCAAAATTGGCATCTTGAAGCCTAGCTGAAGTTTGTTCCTGACCACATAGACATAGACCTCTTGACCGACAGGTTTTTTATTTGCACATCTTTATTTATTACACATCCAGAACATGCTCATAATACAAAATAATGTAAACAAGGATCTTCTACAGTCAAGTTATGCCAAGTTCACACTACACGACTTTCTGATTTGTCGGGTCGCTGTACAGTTCACACTACACGACTGAATCTTTTGCACTCGGGAGTCTTTCAGTCGGTGTATATTTCACACTACACGACTGATCGGCAATAGGGGGTTTCACACTACACCATCTATCACCAACTGGAATCACAGGCGAGCTTCTCTGGTCTCCCAAACTACGTTTTGTCATGAAAACAAACGCGAGAAGTGACGAGGGGTTTAATGATACCACGTCCAAAAATGCACGTCAACAAGTAGCGAGTGATCAAAGTGTTTCTGCGCTGATGTGCAGCGTAAAATCAAGGAGGAAAAATAAATGAATCTGAGTGGATTTGGCAACACAAACAGTATGGATTGTTCTATAATAAGGTGGAGGTTAATGAATATTTTTGCAATGCAACGTTGGTGTTTTGTAGAGAACGATCAAGTCAGAAATACTGTAAAGCTTGTGTGTGTGCCGGTGTATTCTGATATAAACTATATTACACCCCTGTCTATATTATGTCCGGTACCCTCCTCTCCTGCGTTTTCCCTCACACCGTATCTTGTGTTCTCATTGGCTGTTCGACAGAGCACTCATTGCCAGACGTGCAACTGAGATCAGATATCTGACATGCTAGATATCTCAATCCGGTCGCCGAGCGCTCGGCGATCAAAACTCGGCACTCAGTCGCTATGTGTGAACTATCCAACAACTTGATCCGACCGGCTCGCCGAGTTGCTCCCGAGCCGGCAAATCTAGCGCCGACCGGTCGCCGAGCGAAATCTGGCCAAAAATCGTGTAGTGCGAACTAGGCATTATAAGCAGTAAAATAATTGTGACTGTTTTATGTAATACAACAAAAAGAAATACGTAATCTTCCTTGTATTGTATAAATGCAGTCCACGATACTGGACTCTGTATTATATACAGACTTTCTTAAATAGGCATTGTTAGCTTTCTCCAAAAGGGCACGCAAGCCCTGCGTGTTTGTTTATGGTGTACTGTCTACACTGTTTTTTTAATATTATCTCTTTGCATAAATAGCAACAGACGTTCACTGGGGAAACAGGCAGTTGTATAAGTGTTCCACTGACTTACTTCTGAGTACATAAACACAGCCAGTGTACTGTACAAGCGGGAGGCTGCTGGGATATATAAATGATTTAGAAATAATTCAAAATGAAATACACAGCACACTAAAGTTAGCAAAAATCAAACAAGGATTCTGAATAATGATTAGTGCCATTTTTAGTGAGCTAGTGCGGCATCCTGGGATGGGCTCATTTTTAGTTTTGGTTAAAATACCCCGGTACTTTTCAGAGTTAATCGTGTAACATTAATTAAAGCTGCGAGTTTATGTATAATGCATTATATTAGATTAGGAGTTCGTTTTAAACAAGGCTCTGATTGTCTGGCCGCATTCCCATAATGACTTATTCTATGGCTGTGTTCCAATTCCCATAAAATTACCACAAATACATGAAAATTAGATGTTTTAATCCATCCAATAATTCCCACTAACGTACTGTCTTCTATTTCCAATGTTTTGCATCTTTACTACATACATACTACATAGTAAACATCTAAAACTATATATTTTGAAATGACTTACTTGTGGCAGATTTGGACAGCATTTATTTAGCTCCTTCTTGCTGTTTCCTGTCCTAAGTGCTTCTCTAATACTTCAGTTGCTTCAGTGAAGTTTGTTATAGGATCAAAGAAATATGACTGAAGCCTCTATTTCTACTTCCATTTTATTTTGTTAAGACAGTGAACAAAAGATATTAGTCATCTATCCATCTATCAACCATCCATCAATGTATTCATCCATCCATCCATCCGTGTATTCATCTATCCCATTCATCCATCCATCTATCCATCCCATCCCTCCATCAATGTATTCACCCATCCATCTATCCGTGTATTCATCTATCCCATTCATCTATCCATCCATCAATGTATTCATCCATCCATCCATCTATCCGTGTATTCATCTATCCCATTCATCTATCCATCCATCAATGTATTCACCCATCCATCCATCCATCCGTGTATTCATCTATCCCATTCATCCATCCATCTATCCATCCCATCCATCCATGTATTCACCCATCCATCCATCCATCCATCCAGCCATCTATCCGTGTTCACCCATCCATCCATGTCTCCATCCACCCATCTGCCTATCCATCCATCCATTCATGTATTCACCCATCCAACAATCCATCTATCCATCCAGCCATGTATTCATCCATCCATCCAGCCATCTATCCATCCATGTATTCATCCATCCATCCAGCCATCTATCCATCCATGTATTCATCCATCCATCCATCCATCCATGTATTCATCCATCCCACCCATCCATCCATGTATTCACCCATCCATCCATGTATTCATCCATCCATCCATCCATCCATCCATGTATTCATCCATCCCACCCATCCATCCATGTATCCATCCACCCATCCATCCATCCACCCATCTATCTATCCATCCATCCATCCATTTATCCATGCATACATCTATCCATCCATCCATGCCAGTTCCACATCTGTGAAGCCTTCCCATAACAAAACACTACAGTATGGGGTTGTTCCCTTATTGGATTTACACCACACATATTGCTTTAAATTCGGTCATCAGATTAGACTATTTGCCACAGTGTTGGCAAGTCTATCAATTTTCAGTTTGTAGTAAAGGCTTCTTCCTTTTAACTTTCTTATTGGCGGTTGACTGTTGGTGTCTTAGTAGCTTTTCTAACCAACGTCTCATTGAGCTGATTGACTAGGTTAAAAATGGTTTTAGAGTTGTAGTGTTATATTTAACTTCTGTTTAAGTGAACTGAACCTAAATGGGTATCTAATGCCCTTGAGACGGTTTTGTTTTCTTCACCAGATCTGTGCTTTTCAATAATTAGATCTCTGAACTGTTTTGAAATATTTTGACTTCATTTTTTGTGAGCAGTTTATACCATAATGAAGGTCACTACAGGATGATGTATCCCACACATCTCTTACATGGGTCTTGATCCAGTACTTTGTTGAAAAACCTTGGACTTTCTTTAGAAGAAACCTACTGGATGTGAAATGTGCATACTCGAAACAATAAACCCTGCACATATTATGAGGAGCTGAATGTAATAATAAAATGCACTCTCCCATCCAGGTACATTCCTCATATTATGCTTTCATGGCCACTGATCAGGAACATAAAGCTTTGTGTCAAAACACATTTCTTGATTTTTAGAGTCCTGCTTTTCTTTTGCTCGTCTGGGTTATTTAGCTTATTTTAATATTACCTCAGTATTACATCGTTACTTTTTTATTCAGTGCTGTACTTTCCATATGCTATCCACTGAGATTTATTCCTACATCAATACTTCTGCTTGTGCACAAGGTTGCTGGCTAATTACATTTCGCTGTGCTTTTAATAATGTCTCAGTGTGGAGAAAAACATGGTTACTTAGAAAGATGTTTTGAATATAATGTCTTAGAGAGTTAATTTCTTGTTCAGATTTTGCTTAAGTTAATTTTGGAGCAGCGCAGTGTCACAGCAGGTAATGTACCCAGTGTATTTGGTGCTGGATTCACCATGGCTGTACTGTATATTGGTTAGTGGGTACTGTAGTGTTTATCTAGAAAAAGTACTGTTAAACACAGCAGTCTGACTCTTAACCCCATAATGACTGTATGTATCTGTAACATGACCACCTGCTATGGAGATTGACAGGGGGCATGACTTATGGAATCATGCCCATCTGCTATGTCATTTATGGCTGCCATTTTTTCCTTAACTGGCAGTCACAGGCTTGTGGGTTGTAACAACCAGTTTTCATTCTTATTCTTTCACTTTTTATTGACTTTCCAATGTGATCCATTACCCACTGTAATGTTTAATTACATTGTCAGTGCCAGTGTTTATGAAAGGGCTAAACAAGTCTCAGAAATGGGCCATTAAAGGCAATATGCATCAATTCACAATGTACTGGTCTACATGACATGAATGTTTTAAAGTGCAATCATATTGCTGGGTTCACATAGTGGTCTGGATTTCAGTAGGCAGAAAAAACCTGATGTTCAAGTGGTCCAAGTGGTCCAAGCATCAAATCCTGATACCCTAAAGGCTGTTTATTTAAGGCAATTTAATAGCAGAAGAAAAAAACATCCTTGTTTTAAATCAATTACACTCCGACTGCTAACATTCGAAGACTTTCCACCAAATCAGAAAGGTATTACCAACAACTTCCCCACCTCCACGTTATTAAAAGGCGTTCCTGTGGCAACTTTCAAGTAATTTATGAGCTCGGGGCAAAAAGTGAAAGGTATGAACAAGTCATGTCATCGGATCTTGGTTCTCTGGCGCATGAAAATGCCAGCTGTTATCAGGCTCTTAAATTAATGACTGTCCAAATTAAATAATACGTTTTGAAGAAGCTAAATGGCGAGAATGGGCATTGTTGACATTATTCCGGTAATTGAGGTCAGGACAGAATGTCACCCTCTGTGTTGCTCATTAAGATTCCGGATCATTAGTGAGACTGGCAGTGTTTATGCGTGATAACTGTACTGAGCTCGCATTTCAATGAAAGTTGACATTAGAGACAATTATGGAGACAAGAGAGAGATGGTATGATTTTTAATTCCATATTAGTTAGAAAAATACACTATATGCTCAAAGGTGTATGGACACTCTTTGTTATTATGGGTTCAAGTGTTTCAGCCATGCCTATTGATAACAGGTGTATAAAATCAATTTAATAAAGTAAATTACATTTTCGGCATTAAGCAGATGCTTATATTCAAAGTGATGGTATACAGTCTAAGCAATTGAGGGTTAAGGGCCTTGCTCATGGGCCTAACAGTGGCAACCTGGCAGAGGTGAGGCTTAAACCAGCAACCTTCTAATTACTAGTCCAGTACCTTAACCACTAGGCTACAGCTGCCCTTACGTTCTTCCAACTTTGTAACAACAATCTGGCAAAGGCCCTTTCCAAAGCGAAGTCTATAAATAGTTTGGTTTTGAGAAGCTCCTGTGACCAGTACAGAGTTCTGACGTCAAGCAAACCAAACCAATTTATCTTCCAGATAAATTGCGATGTTGATTGCATGTGACGTCTTTCATCCAATATCAGTCCTAACCTCATACATGCTCTTTAACTAAATGGACACAAATTCCCACAAACAAACAGCAATTGTTCATTAAAATATATGGTTTATATTAAAGTCAGTAACGTTTTTTACATTTATGATGAGACTTTAGTCGATGGTTAAGCAATAACCGACAAACTTCTAATGACAGGCGGTTATTACAAAGGCCCTACCTAATTCACGTTTTGGACCATGACCAGTTTCCCGTGTAAAATGCAATTTGCTGTCCTACGGCAATTCAGTTAGCAATCATTTAGTCAAAATGTCCAAGATGTCAAAGTTCAAACTCCCAACCAACTCTGTGGACGCATGGACACAGGGTGGGGGGGGGGGGGGGGGGGGGGGGGGTGTTAAAACATGGATGAGTATTTTTGTATTTGAGACGGAGCCTCACACCGTCACTGGATGTTCTAAGTTTACATTCAACCATTAAGGTAGGCTGTGCTGTGCTGTGTATTGTAGCTTCAATTGATTCTATCATTCAGTTTATAAGTTTAAGTTTATAAGTTTATGAGTTTATGAGTGTAATTTAATGACTGCAGTGAAATGTTTCAGTTTTCTTTAAAAATCTGTGATATCTGTGATTTTTGAACAAGAGGTTCATAAAATTAAGCACAATTTCCCGTGAATTTTGTAAAGCCCTAGTTATAGCTCAAAAGAGATTGGCAAAATTTGCCTCCCTATATCACATGTAAGACGTTTATCTGCCTCTGTAATGCAGAGATGAATCTGATGGTGACGTTTGAACAATGCAGTGCTTCTAAATGTATGTTTTCATGAATAACATACACATATTCATTTCCTTTACGTAGAAACCATTTCTGCTTCATTTGAAGGGAACCCGAATCTCAGAGGCATTAACAAAACAAAGTAGATTTGTATTAGCGTGGCCATAAGGGCATGTTAGCAGAGCCGTGGCTAATATATGCAGATGATAAAGGTCACAGGAGATGAGTGGGGCACTGAAAAGGGACTTACAAATTGAAATTAAATTTAGAATATGGCTTTGAATATTAAGTCGTGTTGTTTCTGGGTGGGACGAGATCTCCAGGTCATTCAGACACACGGCTTCACACTGTTCGTTGTGAATGATCTGGCGTGTGCTGGTGTAAATGCACTGAGGTTTGTGTGGTTTGGTGTTCAGTACATGTGGCCAATCTGGACGACCATTCCATATTCAGTGGTACCTTGAAACTCAACGTCAGTTGGTTCTGGGAGTGGCGTCGAGTTTAAAAGACATTAAGTTTCAAAGTATTTTTTTCCATAAGGATGTTTGGGAAACCTGTTAATACGTTCCATGGTCCTGTGGAACTGCATATATTTTAGACTTATGTAAAATAATGGGGTTGTTTTTGACACTTATACACTGAAAATAACACAAATAGAATATGAAAACACTAAAATACAATTGAAACAGTTAAAAATAAATAGAAAATACAATAAAACCTGCACTTTACTTTCAGTTCTTTATTGTTTCCTTATGCTTCTTAATCGTGGAGATGCTTAATCTTGGAATACCGTATTCCTTAGCGAATTTAAGGGTACAAATTTCTTGACGAAGGGCGCCAAGTTTCAAAGATTTAGAGTTTAGTGGACGTGAGGTTACAAGGTACTACTGTACTGAGTTCAGGTCTTTCAGCCACACCCATTTATACAAGGAAATAATGTTAATTAAATGTTCATGAATTAAGGAATTTTTTTTTCAACTGACCTTACAAAGGCTCTTCAGACTGATTCCACTGATTCCAGACATTCCTCCCAAAAGGATGTAAAAAGCCCCCCCAGAGGAGGTGAAAACAGTTATAGCTACAAGCGAGTTGATTATTACACAGTCAACATGTGCCTTTGAAGTACTCTGAGTGTTTTTTTGGAACAGCTTCGTCCCCTATGAGTTAAGAATGAAATACACACACAGATGGTGCTTTTGCAAAACAAAACCTCTCCTTTCCAAATGTGAGTTTTTATTTCAGTCTAATACAGCAGTGTGCTACAATCTGTAGTCATCAGGTGTGCTGGGCCAAATCTGTCAAATCTGTCTTTCCAATTTAGGGGTGTTTTTGTATGTATAAACCATTAACCACTAAGTGTTGTGCATTTATAATTTCAAAAAGCTAAAATAGCTTTTAATAGCAATTTTTAATGATCTAATACACATTTGGATTGCTTGTACCTAAATAGTAACTACAAAGAGCTAGACGGGATACGAGGGCGGACACACACTAAGATGTTATGTAGGGTTTATTTATAAAGACACTACAGAAGTCAGGGTTACACAGTGGTGGGTGAAAACAGAACACTTGGCAACTCATGTTTTTGGAGTATTGTGCACATATGTAATGTGTAATGTTGTTAAAGGCTTCATTAAGATCTTCTCCCTCACATTTGTTATGTGGAGGTCAGTCATTCCCAATAGAGAAAAAAGATGAAAGGGGGGCTAATTTTGTCTAGACACACTGCAGACACCTCCTGCTGGGAGGCAACATGTAGCAGAAGCTCTGCATCATTCATCTGTAATTTGTTAACCTGAATGTTCGACCGAGAAATTTAATGCAAAAAAAAGTCTTTCTGACTTTCACTGTAACTGCAGGTTTGTTAACCCTTTCATGGCAATAATTATTTATTTATAGGGATGTATCTTGATAATTATTATTATTATGTTATTATTATTAGCATTATTATTATTATTATGTTATTATTATCATTATTATTTTTATTATTATTATTATTATGTTGTTATTATATTATCATTATCATTATTATTATTATTATTATTAATTATCATTAATATTATTATTATCATCATTGTTATTATTATCATTATTATTATTGTTATTATTAATAATATTATTATTATCATTATTATTATTATTATTATCATCCCCAAAGTACAGCAGCAGTTCTATCGGCCTGTCGGGCATCTGCGTGGACATGAAATAGGAGGGTTGAATCAGGAAGAGCATCCGGCATAAAAACTGTGCCAAGTCTGGTGTGTGGACGAGACCCACTCCAGCAACCCCAGGAGCAGCCAAAAAATTATCATTTTTTATTATTAATAGTATTTTATTATTAAATTTAGTATTTATAGTATTATTTATTATAATAGAATTATTATTATTATTAGTAGTAGTAGTAGTAGTAGTAGTAAAAGTAATAATATTGTTAGTATTGTAGTATAAAGTGATCAGGAATTCTTTGAATTTGTTCACATTCTTGCTTGCCCCCTCTGTTGGAATAAACAATATTATCATTGTATGAGTGATCAATAACGCGATGGCT
Organism: Trichomycterus rosablanca; assembly: GCF_030014385.1. Taxonomy (NCBI): domain Eukaryota; kingdom Metazoa; phylum Chordata; class Actinopteri; order Siluriformes; family Trichomycteridae; genus Trichomycterus; species Trichomycterus rosablanca. Next base: position 6,408,083 of record NC_086011.1, read on the forward strand.
TCTTGGTGACGCCCGTGGTGGCGTTCTCACTAGGTGGTACGTCTGTGGAGGGGATGAAAGAGGCTGTTGGGTGCCTGCAATTTAACTGTAATGCTTCTGGTGTAGAAAATTCAAAAGTCTTTTATGCAGCTCCACTGTGAGGAGTGGCGTCAATCTAGCGACATGTGGTTGGCATGCATGCAGAACTCAGCCAGAAGAAAGTTAGTATTGATATTCATGTGTATGAGGGTGGCCCAGCAGTATTCGTCATGTCATATCATGATCTGAAGGAGATCTGTTCAGCCCCCCCCCCCCCCCCCCCCCAACTATTTTGTATGTTGTTGCCTTAGATTACAATAAAATACAAGAATAAGCCAAAACATTGTGACCACCTGATTAAAAATACAAATGGTAATGCCTGTTTTGCAACAGTCAGTCAGGGACTCATTAAATGTTGGGCTGATAGTAGTACGTGTGTTAAATTCAGCAGGTATGTACAAGTGTAAAGACTTAGTTCAACAAGTACAACAAGAAGTGCTCATATGGAGCCGTGAGTACCTACCAAAGACATCTGACAGGGTGTTGGGCGGACAAGACTCATTGATGACGACGGACAACTTCGGCTACAGCGTCTGTGACTCACCCAAGTACAAAAGATCCCATCCTAACCCCTGTCTACCCTCAAAAGCACCTGAAAAGGGCAAGCAGACATTAAAACTGGACACTGAAGCAATGGAAAAAGGTCATCAGGTTTAATGAATGCCCTTTTCTCCTAGATCATGAGGACACCCAGACAAGTGTGTCTCATTTACGCAGGGAAGAGATGGCACCAGGTAAAAGTACATGTTGTTACTGTCCTGGTACCAGATACAACTGGACACCTTATAAAGTCCATGCTTTGGCAAGTCGGGGCTGTTTTGACAGCATAATCTGCAGGTGGTCATAATGTTTTGGCTCATTAGCGAATGATGTCATTTGTTTTTAAAATTATTAATAAATAGAGTACTAAAAAGTGCTGAAACTTGCCGCTCAGGTGGCGCAGCGGTAAAAAGTACGCTAGCACACCAGAGTTGGGGTTTCGAATACATCGTATCGAATCTCAGCTCTGCCTTTCCGACTGGGCTGGGCGGCTGCATGAACAACGATTGGCTGTTGTTCATAGGGGTAAAAAGTCGGATCATAGGTCCTCATAACTGGTGCGACTGCGGCCCCTACTGGCTGACTGATGGCGCCTGCACAGGGCTGAGGAATAATGCTGATGGGGGTGTGGCCCTCCGTACACAGTGCCCGTCAATGTATGAACTCGACTCGTGCAGGTGAAAAGTGCAGTCTGTACTGACTGTACGTGCCGGAGGGGGCGTTTGTCAGTTGAGAGGCGTCCTCAGTCAGCGGTGAGGGGTCGAATCAGTATAGAGGACGCAATCAGGGTAATTGGACACGACTAGATTAGGGGAGAAAACTGGGGGGGGGAAAGTGGGAAGAATAGAAAAAAAAAAAAAAAGAGCGGAAACTTTTTGAAGAACCCTCGTAATATACAGTAAGTAGAAGCATTACTGGGTGGCACAACCAGTTTATAAGTTTAAAGACACAGGGCCAGTTAGTGTTGGATTACTCTTTTTTTGATAAATGTATCTTCTATGCAGCAATAATATATAAAAAGAAATAAAAAAAGACCAAATACTTTTTATGGCCCTGTGTGTGAAATAAAAATGTGGATGAATCCTTGCCTAGGCATTGTTTTGTGTCTTTAGGCATTTCGGAATGTGCAAATGGTTTCGACTCTGACCGGCGATGTCTCGCAGTCTCTGTCATGATTTGCAGTTTCATTTAGAGACGCAATCAGAAGCCGGCGCCGTAAACAGATTCCCCGTGAAGAGCGTTGAGACAGTTCCCTTCCATCTTCCACTGCGACTCTTCATTCCTTCCCACTTCGCCCCTTTATCTCGCCCCCTCCGTTTGATAAAGCACCACATGCTGAGGAAATGCGTCCTGCTCCCGGGTTCATCAGCTCACGCAATCAAAAAAAAGGTCCTTATTCGCCGGATCCGCTCCGTGCTCCCTACGGTGAGGACTCGGGAGTCCGTTGGTCACCCTAAGCCATTTAGGAGTCATTTATCTTCCTCCGCATCAGGCTCCCCTTCCTGCTACCTCCCACTGCTTCAGAAAGGAATTGTTTCATGCGACCTGAATAGTTTTTCTATTTTCCCCAGGCATCCCAAGCCAAGTAAAACAAACCTGTAGTGGCAAAACTTTAAAGATTCTATTTACAGTGAATGAATGATAGAGCATCTTTTCTTCTTTCGGCTGCTGTTGTATATATATTAGGGGTCACCAAAGCGGATCTGGACTGCATACCACAGTTTTGACCCCTGATACCCTCTGTTTTTTATGACCAAATAAACTATACAGACACCAGATTATCAGTCTCTCGGACATGCCATCACACAATAATGGGCATTAATATAAAGTTGCCCCTAGTCTTCTGCAAAGGCTTTTCTTTACATTTTAGGTGTTGAAATTTGTGCCCATTGTGCCCATTCAGACAAAGGACTTTTTTAAGGTCAGGCATTGATATTGTTCAAGAAGGCCTGGCTTGGAAGTGACATTCAAATTCATTGAAAGTTCGTTGGGGTTCAGAGAGTTTTTCCCTCACCAGCTCCAACTTATCAAACCATGTGACCAAGAACGATCGTTCCCCAGATAATTTAAGATATTAAGTTGCATTTATGAGCGCTCAGGTGGCGCAGCGGCAAAACACGCTAGCACACCAGAGCTGACATCTCGAACTCGCCGGTTTGAATCTCAGCTCTGCTTCCGGCAGGCTGGGCACCTATGAGAACAATGATCGGCTTGTTTCCTTATAACTGATGCAATTACGACCTGAGCTGGCTGATCGATGGCGCCTGCACATCGGGGGAGACGGGGGATAATAGGATCAGGGTGTGACTCTCCGTACACAAGGCTGATCCACATATGAACTCACGATACTGCACACGTGTTGGAGGGCCGTGTGTTAGTCACAGCTCTTCAGTCAGCAGTCAGGTGTGGAGGTCAACATGAGTAGAGGGAAAGTGTAACGCAATCGGGTAGATGGATACGCCAACATACAGTTCTATCACATGCACTATGCTTTCACAACTCAAGTCCAGTGTTTACTCGCCTAACTTTCCGAGTTGTGCTCGTATTTCGAGCCCTGTCATTGTTTAGGATGTGGGTTTGACATGATGTCCAGATGATGATCCTGTCTCTTGTCATTTATTGCAGGAACAGATTGGCTTTTGCATCAGCTTTTGTAACCTCTTGACAAACTAAACGAGCAGAATTCTTGCATCCAGGTTTATGTCTGTCAAGGATTCATTTGTCACCTGGATAGCTGCTGTATGATTGCTCCTACACAACAGGAAGAAACTGGAGGGACACTTTTTATTTTTTGAAGGAAACCAGTCTACATGTATCAATACAATATTACAGAATATTTCGTATTTCTTCTGTTTGTCCTCATTAGTGTTTGTGTTTGGTGACAGAGTGGAGGTGCTATCAGGACAAAGAAAGTTCATTATAATGTAGCATATCATGTGGTTCCGTGCTTCTCTTTGACAGTTATTCAAACTTTAACAATGACATTTTTACTTAAATGTCCACAATCCTTATATGGAGATAATACAAATCAGCCATTTGTATTATATTTATGGGTAGTGTTTTTATGTAAGTATTTTTTACACTTCAAGTCATGTGTAAGAATTACATTACAGAACAAATTTGCCATGTAAAGCAGGGGTCACATCCCTTGGGTGGTCGCGAGCCAAAAAAATGGGTCTCAGAAAAACAATAATAATAAATAAATAATCAAATTTTAGGCACATAAGCGTGAAATGAACTTGCACACAATTGCCCCCTTGTGGAAGCTTTACATTACACCTTGTTGATTGCCACCAATTTTATTAATTAAGTATCTTTTGTGGGGCGGTACGGTGGCTCAGTGGGTCGCCTCACAGCTGGAAGGTCCTGGGTTCGATCCCCAGGCGGGGCGGTCCGGGTCCTCTTGTGCGAAGTTTGCATGTTCTCCTCGTGTCCGTGTGGGTTTCCTCCGGGAGCTCCGGTTTCCTCCCACAGTCCAAAATCATGCAGTCAGGTTAATTGGAGACACTGAATTTCCGTATAGGTGAATGGGTGTGTGTGTTTGTATATGTGTCTGCCCTGCGATGGACTGGCGCCCCCTCCAGGGTGTTACTGTGTGCCTTGCGCACATTGAAAAGCTGGGATAGGCCCCAGCACCACCCTGTGACCCTAATTGGATTAGCGGTTAAGAGTGAGTGAGTATATTTTGTGTTGCCTGGGTTGCCGTAAAAGTCACAGACGAAATGTGGGTCGCTTGAAAAACCCTACTTTAAATTGCCAAGGAGTGTCACAGGCAGCCATGAGTACCCACCAAACAAACTGCCAATAGGCTGTTGGGCCACCAAAACTCATTGATGCCAGACGACATAAAGGCTATAGGTGCTTAAAAGCATGAATGGGCTACTGTGGCTCAAACTGCAGATGATTAAATACGAGTAATGAGGTCAATTTGTCACAAAACACAGTACATCAAACTGTTTTGGGTATGTCCACCACTGGAAGCACCAACAGTGGGCAAGCCACATAAAAACCTCCACCCTGTTCTGTTGTTTGGAATCTAAAACTTAGTTCAGTTGTATAATATCTATATTTTTGTTATTATAGCCTAAGTAAGGTAAAGAACCATGCAGAAGTGTTATTTCCTTCACACTGAAAACATTTTCCACAACAAAGGGCATTTCCTTTGAATTCTGTAATATTAGCATAAGCTCTGAGTAATAGCATGGCAATGTTTTCTACTCAGAGAAAATGCGTTTCAAAAGTATCAAAGCAGAAAAACATCTTTAGCTAGTAATGCACACGACATGGGCATCACCCTCTGCAAAATGTCATTCATTCAAAGAATATTGAGCTGCCCTGCTGAGCTGATGCCTTCATACCTCAACCTTATCTCTGCCACACATGCCAGCAAATTATGTTTGTTTTAACATAAAAGGACATATTGGAATGAGCCTTAATGCATTATAATGACAGCGATTTAGAACAGAACACACTGTCTCCTACATGTTGAGAATGCTAATCTCTGTATGCCATAAAGGTGGCACATACACCAATCAGCCTTCTACTCACTTGTTTCTACACTCACTGTCCATTTTATCAGCTCCACTTACCATATAGAAGCACTTTCTAGTTCTACAATCACTGACTGGTCCATCTGTTTCTCTGCATACATTTTTAGCCTGCTTTCACCCTGTTCTTCAATGGTCAGGACCCCCACAGGACCACCACAGAGCAGGTATTATTTGGGTGGTGGTGTGTTAGTGTGTGTTGTGCTGGTATGAGTGGATCAGACACAGCAGCGCTGCTGGAGTTTTTAAAAAACCGTGTCCACTCAATGTGCACTCTATGAGACACTCCTACCTAGTTAGTCCATCTTGTAGATGTAAAGTCAGAGACGATCGCTCATCTATTGCTGCTGTGTGAGTTGGTCACCTTCTAGACCTTCATCAGTGGTCACAGGACGCTGCCCACGGGGCGCTGTTGGCTGGATATCTTTGGTTGGTGGACTAATACCAGCACTACACGCATCATACCAGCACAACACGCACTAACACACCACCACCATGTCAGTGTCAGTGCAGTGCTGAGATCATCCACCACCCAAATAATACCTGCTCTGTGGTGGTCCTGTGGGGGTCCTGACCACTGAAGAACATCGTGAAAGCAGGCTAAAACAGTATGTAGAGAAACAGATGGACTACAGTCAGTAATTGTAGAACTACAAAGTGCTTCTATATGGTAAGTGGAGCCAATGAAATGGACAGTGAGTGTAGAAACAAGTTTAGTGCTTTTTTCAATAGACATCGTCTCAAAGCAGCTTTACAGCATCAAAACCCACAGACCAAAAACCCCTGTTGAGCAAGCCAAGGGTAACAATGTTAAGGTAAAAGATGTAGTGTTACTGTATAAAATAATATTAGGTACAGTACTATTAAGTTTGGGGTAGTTTAAGGTGGGTCTAGTTGCCATTTGGAAGACCTTAAGTAAAGCATGTGGTTCTGGTATGCGGCTGTTTGAAAAAGTTTTTTCTTTTATCACAGAGCTCCAACCTCAGCCCTACTGAACAGCCTTGGAATGAACATTAATAAAGGCTTTCTTGACCAACATCAGTGCCCAGCCATATGATTTCTCTTTTGACTGAGCACAAATTCCCACAGATATACTTCAAAAAATTGTGAGAAGCCTTCACAGAAGAGGAGATGGACATGTAGTGTATTCTAATGCCAATGCTTGTTTATGGAAATGGCACGGCTGTGGATAGATGCTATGCACCTGTGTGTAAGATGTAACGTATTTTTACTTCTCTTTGTGATATCATGCCAACCTAGCTGGAGGTGACTGTTGAAAATAACACAGCCCGAAGCCCGGCACAGAGAAATGAATTTTTCTTTGATGTCTCCCAGAGCTGAGGCGCGGAACAGTGATACAGGGTAGGAGACGGTAACTTTATCTATAATGTAAAGGTGTTTCTGCTCCTGTATTCAAAGTGTGTTGTTTCTTCCACCATCTGAGTGATGTTTGATATGGAGTACTTGTGCAGCAGCATGTTTCCCACTGAGATACCCAGCATCCTGTGCTGTAGAGTTCAGAAAACAGACCCAGCGGATCTGCTGGTGATTATTTGCATCGAGGGGGGTGTCTAGCACGAACAGGCGGAACTAATTGATTGAACCGTGTGGGACCTTTGAACTTCTCACATTAAGCTGTTAATTATTTATTTATTTCTTTGTTTTATTTATGCTGTATGGCAAAAATAATATGGACACCACTTGTAATTATTGCATTCATGTGTTTCAACCACATACACGGCTAACAGGTGTATTAATTCAATTATATTAATTAAATAAGGTACCTACACTGACCACAACCTTTTAATCAATAAACACTTAATTATGTGCTTGGCCTTCTCATCAAACATCCGTGCCTGACATCACAAACGCTCATTTGACTAAGAAGGCACACATTCTTCCAGACACACTTGGTCCAACAAGCTCATGATCAGGTGTCCACATACTTTTCGCCATACCTTTGGGACTCTTGGGAACCTGAACTCTTTCCAAGCTGTAGCTTTGCTTAAGTGCCAGCTGCCTCCCCTCCCACGGTGAACCTCGGGCTCAGCCTTGCCCGTTTTTCAGCATGAAAGCAGGTGTGGAGTCAGAGACCCAGCTGGCAAAGCCAAGGTGGCACTGGTACATCGCTGAGGGGTGAAATGTCTCACGTCATCTCCTGGCATTTGATGCCATGCCCAGCCCTGCTAGTCGCCATTTGGAAGACCTTAAGTAGAGCGTGTCTGTTTCAGCGCTGATATTTTGGCAGGTGCTGGTGCAGTTGTTAAAGTTTTCACCCCTTTTCTGATTGCCTCTGTTATTGCATAATATTTAGACAAAATAATTATAGATCATAAAATAAAAGACAAGAATATAAAATGTGTATTTAAGTGAAAACAGCACAAATTCATATTTTATTTATTTAATATTCATATTACCCATGTAAAAAAAAAAACATTTAAAAAATAAGCTACAAACCCAATGGCAAAAAAATTGCCATTGGGACAGGAGTAAAATTCTAAATAAAAACATAATGATTTGTAAATTATTTTTCATGTGTTTTCAATTAAAAACAATACCAAGACTAAATATTTAACATTTCAACTATTCAACTGCAAAAAGTTGAAAATTAAAGAATTTACCTCCACCGATACAACCCTCCACTGCTGACTGAAGAGCTTTGCAACTGACACACGCCCCCACACTGGCACACATGTGCAGTACCGACTGCATCTTATCACCTGCACAAGGCGAGTTCATATGCGGATCAGCTTTGTGCACGGAGAGCCACACCCTGATCAACACATTATTCCTCAACTCTGCACAGGCACCATCAATTGCACCAGTTATGAGGAACCTCGGTCCGGCTTTTCCCACCCTGTGAGCATGTAGCCGACCAGCCCAGCCGGATGGCAGAGCTGAGATTCGATACGATGCATTCGAAATCCCAGCTCTGGTGTGCTAGCGTATTTTACCGCTGTGCCACCTGAGCAGCTAAAAATATATTTTGTAAATATAAATAAACCTTGAATGTCATGCCTGTTTCACATTTTAAAAAAAATAGGACGGGGCAAAATAACAGTAAAAGTTTATAAAATGTTGAAGTTCATATTCATCTGTTGAAGCAAGAATTTCAAATAATTTAGTTTTTTAGCATCTACCGTACATAATATTGTGTAAAGATTTACTGAATCTGCACACCTGATAAGACGTTGCTGGACAAAAACCTCTGGAAAGGCTTTCACAATATTTAGAAAGGATGTCATAAGTATCTTATCAAAGTTACAGTGTTTTTCTTATTACATTGTCCTAAAACGTTTCTTAATTTGCCGTTTTAAAAATGCAAAACAAAAAAAACTACGAAACAGGTTGAGAGTTGAGACAAATGAGAGAACAAAATGTGCTTTGCAGTGAATTAAAGACCTTGTTTGAAGTTAAGAAAATATCCGTGCTGAAGCTTTATGCCAAAAATGTAATGGGCTCCTTTGAAGTTAATTTGTGCCAGGGGTTTTTTGTTACTTTGTTTTAATATTATAATTTTTTTTATTTAAACTGCAAGTCCAAAAGTATGTAAACACCCCCTGTAATTGGCTATTTTAGTCACCCTTTTACTACAGGTACATAAAGCTGCTGTTTTTAAACTGGTTTTAAACTTGGAAGTTACCTTACAAAACTACATCGTCCATGACCCTGAGCTCAAGGCTATTCAGTATATTTTGGATATATTGGAACAGACAGACATTTTTCATCAGGTACTTACATCATGGCCCAAACTTAATAATGCTCTTGTGGCCAAATGGCCACAAATGTCATAATTTATGTTCTAAAATAAAGTAAAAAGCCATTTGATAATTTTGCCCTATTTGTGTCTCAGTGGCTTCTGCAGGTACCAGTCATTAATAATTCTAAAGTCCAGGCATTTATCATACTTGAATTTGTAGCTAACCAGTAGTTAACTGTTTAGCTACAGGTAATAGTCCAAACAAAACTTGTATTATTATATTCATATCAGGCCACATATAAAAAGAATGGCCACATTTGCCTCCATAGAAGCTGTAATTCTTTATTAAATGATAGTATATAATAGTGATAGAAGTCCTAAATAGTTTGTAATGGAATCATCAGGAGCGTTATTAGAAAAGAGGGTTCACAAAAGATAAACCAGAAAAAATCATCATCAAAGGTAGCATGGTTGTTTGTATCTCAGCCATAGTCAGAAGCCAAAGTCTCAATACCACTAGTAAAAATTGTCTGGTGTCACCTGCAGCATTTACTACTGAGTTCCAAACTGCCTCTAAGAGTAGCATTAACACAAGAACTGTCTGTAGGATGCTATGCTATGTGTCTGCACCCAATCTTTAGATTACAATGCCAAAAGTGTTGGCTGCAGTTTGAATGTGCTAGATGCCTCAAAAACAACAACTACATTATGAAGACGTGTACCTCAAACATTGCATGGACAGTTTAGGGAAGGACCTAGTGCATAAACTGAGGCCATAAAATTGCTTTACATAAATTAAATTTTGTATTAGTTTGCTTGACTGGTCTTGAGTTCAGGACTCTGTCCAAGTCATTCAGTATATTTTGGATATATTGGAACAGACAGGCATTTTTCATCAGGTACTTACATACATCATGGCCCAAACTCAATAATGCTCTTGCCACAAATGGCATCATCCATGTTCTAAAATAAAGTAAAAAGCCTTTTATTTTTCAAAAACGAAAAAATAAATCAATAAAATAATGCTGATGGATAGTTATAAATTACTGCTTGTTGCCTGTAATTTTCAAAATCATTCTACTGGATTCTGTACAAATACGCTTAAGTAGAATCACAAGATCTATTTACTCTCCTGCCACCTTTGAGATACAATAACATAAACCTAATGAACTTTATTAAAATGTCACTGTCAGAATACATATGCACAGAAAATGGGCAAATATTAGTCCAGCCATTGAAGCACCACATTTGTTAGCTCTGCCAGCTGCTACGTTCATCTAATTTGTCCTCTGCTCTGAGTAAAAAAAAGCCACAGGGGAGTAATGCCAGCAGCTTTGTTTCACTTTTCATCTTAATCTAATAAAAACCGGCGTACTCGTACTTTCAGCAAGGATGACACAGGATACACTGCTGGAATACTAATGGTGTGCCATCGTGTGCATGTTGGCTCGTGGCGTTTTACCCAAAAATTTTCATAAACACAGATTTCCTGCCATTTAGAAGAACATTTGGGGTTTAATTAGGAACCCATGTGTGAGGAAACGTTCCTGAGGCTGAAACAGACGCATCTATAGAAGACGTGTATGAAGATTATTGATGAGCACACTGTCCATTATTATTGATAGAGTAAAAATGTCCAAAGGATATAGATATCTGACCATGACTGTTGGACTATCCAATCATTTGGATAACCTCTTCCTTACAGCTATAATAGCCTTCACTCCAATGGGAAGTCTTTCCCATTATATGCTGGAGTGTCACTGTGGGAATTTGTGTCCGTTTAGTCAATACAAATGGGTCTTTAACTCAATCCTTTTTAACCCTTTTGTTCAGTTGGATTGAGGTCAGGACTGCAAGCCAATTAAGTTCTTTTTGGACCTCATGTTCACATTGGTACAAACAGGCATCAATGGGTGTGGCTGAAACACCTTAACTGAAGAATTGGAAGGGATGCCCACTCCTTTTAGCAGTGTGTATACACGGATCAGTTTTTAAATACCTTGTCCACTCACTGTCCATTTTATTAGACACTCCGACCTAGTTGGTCCACCTTGTAGCTGTAAAGTCAGAGACGATCGCTCATCTATTGCTGCTGTTTGAGTTGGTCATCTTGTAGACCTTCATCAGTGGTCACAGGACGCTGCCCACAGGACGCTGTTGGCTGGATATTTTTGGTTGGTGGACTATTCTCGGTCCAGCAGTGACGGTGAGGTGTTTAAAAACTCCAGCAGCGCTGCTGTGTCTGATCCACTCATACCAGCACAACACACACTAACACACCACCACCATGTCAGTGTCACTGCAGTGCTGAGAATGATCCACCACCTAAATAATACCTGCTCTGTAGTGGTCCTGTGGGGGTCCTGACCACTGAAGAACAGCATGAAAGGGGGCTAACAAAGCATGCAGAGAAACAGATGGACTACAGTCAGTAATTGTAGAACTACAAAGTGCTTCTATATGGTAAGTGGAGCTGATAAAATGGACAGTGAGTGTAGAAACAAGGAGGTGGTTTTAATGTTATGGCTGATCAGTATATATACTATATATGCTATATGGACAAACGTATTAGGACATCCATTTTTTGAATGCATGCTAACAGTGTAATAAATCAATTATATAAAGGAATTATCTGCACCCAACTTTGGAGCAATAGTTTAGGGAAGGCTCTTTTCTGAAGACATGAAGAAAAGCTTGGTTTAAAGAAATTCCATTGGCCTGCACAGAGGTCTGACCTCAACCCAACTGAACAGCTTTAAAGGCTGGAATATCAATTAAAGCTTTCTTGACCAACATCAGTGCCCATGCATACAAATCCTGTTTTGACTAAATGGGCACAAATTCCCACAATGACACAGTGGCTGTTGTTCACATAGAGGTCACATTAGTTTTTGAAATAGGCTGTTTTATTTGGTCTTCTGGTTTAGGTCAGAGATCATCTTTTGAGATCTTCACCCACCATCCAGCACCACAATTCACCCTGCATCCAAAATTCCCTCTGAAGTAGAAAGTCATCTTTCGAAAACTAAATCTCAGCGCTCTCCTGAGCCTCACCGGTAGCCTACTTCTTTTTTTTTGTCTGCAACCTACTTAGTGGCCTTTTTAAAACCCAGGCCCAGAGAACCTGTTCATTTCTGGGCTTCCACTGCTAGGGCCGATTGAAGGGAGGGGTGCTTAATTAAATAGCAGTGATCCTGGCCCAAAGTAGAGCGGGCAGCTCCGGCGAGACTAGGCTCGTTGAGCTCGTAGGTCTGGAATGGTTGTGATGGAAAGTTGGAGCATTTAAAAATGTGTTTCATGTAACACACAATTTGGCAAAAATATGTACACACCTGAACATGAAGTGTCCAAAACCATGGCATTAATATGGGACGTTTTCTGCTATAGCGGCACATTTTTATACCATTTTAGGAGTGTTTCCTGGAAGTTGTGCATGGATTTAGTCAAAAGTGCATTTGAAAGGCCAAGTATTGATGTTGGACTAGGAGGTTTGGCTTGCCGTCAATGGTCCAAATCATCCTAAAGACATTAAATTGAATTGGAGCTCTGGAAGAACTACAAGTTTCTCCACACCAAACTCATCAAACCAAGCTTTTATGGACCTTGTCTTGCACACGGTTGCTGTTGCCACCAAGCTGAAAGCAGGTCATTCATTTTATAGAACTGATTTTATACACGTTAGCAATAATTAGGGATTAGGGAAGCCATCAGAGTCACTAATGTTTATCCACAGACCCATTTGTGTGTCTTATGCCTCCATATAAGTGTCATTTACATTTACAATTTGGCATTTAGGAGACGCTTTTATCGACAGCAACTTACAGTACTGTGACAGTATACAGCCTAAGCAATTGGGGGTTAAGGGCCTTGCTCAAGGGTCCAACAGTGGCAACCTGGCATTGGTGGGGTTTCAACCAGTGATTTTCCAATTACAAGTCCAGTACCTTAACCACTATGCTACAACTCATTCTCACTCACTTTCTTAACCACTTATCCAATTAGGGTTTGGGGGGGTGGGGGGCTGTAGCCTATACCAGCTTTTCAATGGGCGCAAGGCACACAGTAACACCCTGGACGGGGCACCAGTCCATCGCAGGGCAGACACACATACAAGCACACACACCCATTCACCTGTAGGGCAATTCGGTATCTCCAATTAACCTGACTGCATGTTTTTGGACTGTGGGAGGAAACCGGAGCTCCCAGAGGAAACCCACGCAGACACAGGGAGAACATGCAAACTTCGCTCAGAAAGGACCCGGACCGCCCCGCCTGGGGATCGAACCCAGGACCTTCTTGCTGTGAGGCGACAGTGCTACCCACTAAGCCACCCCTTATTAATGATTAATTATTATTAGGTCTGTTTTTAAACCCACCCCTATTCTTCATTTCATTTCTTTTCATGTCCCCTAAGTGGGTTAGCTACCACAAACGATCACAACGGATGAGTAATTGTGCATAAGTAAGTGTGTACTGTCTTGTAATGAACTGCTCTGTATTCCCACCTAGTGCCCAGTGTTTCTGGAACAGGTTCCAGTCCCTCTACAACCCTGATCAGGATAAAGCAGTTGATAAAATTAAAATAATAAATGAAGGGTCTCTGTGCAGCTTTTTGGCAGTGGTTGCTCAGCAGTTAAATTACTGGATTATTGACTGAAGTTGGAGCGTTCCAACTCTGGCCACCACCAAGCTGCCACTGTTGTGCTTTTGAACAAAACCCAAACCGGCTGTTGCTTGGATTTTATATTCTCACAGTTGGTCACTTTGATCAGGGTTTTTTTGTCCCGATATTCATTATAAGGATACATTTATCCAAAGGATGTTGTTTTTAAATGTTTGTTTGGATCCAACATTAGGAAGAGCAAAATTTAAGGACTTTAGGTTGTATAAAGAAACCCGAGGTAGAAACTTTTGATTTTGTCTAATGTGTGCAAGATTCAATTATAAAATTGCATTCACTTCATTGCAATAGAATAAAAAGCCCTAAGATGAATCATTCTTAAGCAATTTTAAATGAAAAATGTCAAAATTATGCACAGATTTCAAGACTTTATTTCTAGCCGGATTGCCATCAATTCAAAAAAGCTCGGCTTAATGAAATCAAGTACTCTGCACTCTTGAAATAAAGGTAGCCAGTTTAATTATTTAATCACCGTTCTTTCTCTTCTCTCTCAAGTTTGGTTTGTAATTATTCAAAGTTCACTGTTCTTCCATCTCCTAAACCTCACCTACATGTATAGATTGTCGATTGCTTGTTCGAACACCAGAACAATTCATTTGTTTTCAGTTTATAGCACTGAAATTATTATTGGCTTTAGCTCTGTATTGTTTAGGATAAAGAAAACTTTTTGTGCCAGAATATGTGGACACCCCTCATAATTATTAAGTCCAAGTGTTTCAACTAAACCAACTGCTATCAGATACAAATGATATGCTTCCAACATCTACATGGAAAAGCCTCTTTCTTGTTTCAGCATGACTGCCCCTATGGAAAAGCAACAATGTCTACGTGAACAGTACTTAATACGAATGTCTTACTGTAAATACGAACTGTCCAATGTACTGATCAACCATACAACAGTCTAGAGCAGTGGATCAAACTGTTATATAACATTAAAACCACCTCCTTGTTTCACTGTCCATTTTATCAGCTCAACTTACCATATAGAAGCACTTTGTAGTTCTACAATTACTGACTGTAGTCCATCTGTTTCTCTGCATGCTTTGTTACCCCCTTTCATGCTGTTCTTCAATGGTCAGGACCCCCACAGGACCACTACAGAGCAGGTATTATTTAGGTGGTGGATCATTCTCAGCACTGCAGTGACACTGACATGGTGGTGGTGTGTTAGTGTGTGTTGTGCTGGTATGAGTGGATCAGACACAGCAGCGTTGATGGAGTTTTTAAACACCTCACCGTCACTGCTGGACTGAAAATAGTCCACCAACCAAAAATATCCATATGAAGGTCTAGAAGATGACCAACTCAAACAGCAGCAATAGATGAGCGATCGTCTCTGACTTTACATCTACAAGGTGGACCAACTAGGTAGGAGTGTCTAATAGAGTGGACAGTGAGTGGACACAGTATTTAAAAACTCCAGCAGCGCTGCTGTGTCTGATCCACTCCTACCAGCACAACACACACTAACACACTACCACCAGGACATTAAGAGGACAAACTGGTATAATTGGGTCTGGTTAGCAATATGAGCCGGGGGAAGGAAGATCTTGACATTGGGGCACATCTTCAGAAATATATATCAGCTCAGTGTGACTGGAAACATTGTTATTGTTTTGTTATTTTATTATTACGCAAAAGGAACTAAGACTCAAGTAGGCTTATTAAGTGTGATCAAATAAACATAAACTGTCGGTGTTTGGAAGGCAAAATGCATTCCAAAAAGTTCTTTTATTTTAAAACCATTTTGTTGATTTAAATCGTTCTGTTAGTCTCTTAATGAACAAAAGTAGTTTAGGCCCTGATGATACATTCTCCACCATACTTTAAAGTTAATCAAGTTTTCATATTCTTTATTTACAGACATAGACAGTTCTGCTAAAATATTTGTCAACTTAAACTACGTCGTCAAATGTACGTATGTGTATCCAAGGTATCCGGCCATGAGCTTGTTGGGCATCTCACGTCAACATCATAGACATTAATTTGTCCAAGTTTTAAGGCTGTGGCTGTTTTCTCTGCCCACAGAATAGACCTGTGCTGTAGAATTTATAAGTGTTGCAAACTGAAGATATGAAGAATTGGGAGTTTTTTATGTTGGTTTTCTCTGTGGAATTCTTCTATTTTTGCTCATTATTTTGCATATAGTAAACACAAGAGACTTGTGGCCTTTTCCAGCTTCATAAATCTCTACAGTTCATATATTAATGGCCTCTAAAATTTGTTTAAATAAGGGCATGGTGCACATGAACAGATGTTCTAATACTTATTAGATGGGCCAGAATGTGTTTGTCAGTTTTATGAATAATATTAAAGAAAACCAAGTAATGAAAGGGTTTTTGGTGTTTAGTTTTTCATTTATAATTTATTCTTTAGATGCTATATTAGTTGTTGATTAATGATTAGATAAGCATAAAATCTTTGGAGTGGACCAGCGCTTTTGGACTCTATAGAAGTCTATAATTGCATTTGCTTGCTTGTGTACTTTTTTTTAACTAAATGATGAATGAGTCCGCATTGCAAAGCTGAACGAGTCATATAGCTCATAATCCTCCCACTGCTCATTAAACAGCTCAGTGACAAAGCCAGGATCCTTTCTCTGTGTCCTCTGCTTTGTATATCCCTCAGCGTACACAACCTTGCACTTTTTTTTATTAGAAATTAAAAGGCTTTATGCATTCAAACAGATGATCTGAACAGGTTGCTTCATGCTTAAGGCTATGCAGCATTGCCTGCATTATATATCCTTCCTTTAATGGCTGCAGTTTATGCTTTTGCAGTCTTCCTGCTGTACTCTGAGCAATTATTCTGAGCTGTACTTTCTCCCGATTTTTAGTGTGTCCAATTTTTACTTCGTCTCTACTGGCACTGACCCCGGGCCCTGATTGAGGAGAGCGAACTGACACTCCCCCTCCGACACGTGAGCAGTAGCCGACTGCATTTTTTCACCTGCACCAGCCGAGTTCATATACGAATCAGCCCTGTGCACGGACAGCCACACCCTGATCAGCATTATTCCTTTACTCTGTGCAGACGCCATCAACCAGCGAGCAGAGGTCGTAATTGCATCAGTTATGAGGTCCCTATCTGGCTTCCTAACCCTGTATGAACAACAGCCAAACGTTGTTCATGTAACTGCCCAGCCCAGCCGGATGGCAGAGCTGAGATTCGATACGATGTATTCGAAATCCCAGCTCTGGTGTGCTAGCGTATTTTCCATTTTAAAGTAATATCAATCAGCTGGAAATGAGCAGACAAAAACCGTTGACTTATGACTTCCCCTGTGACTTCTCATGTGTCAGGGGGTGAGGGCAAACATGTGGCCCCTTCTTGATCAGCTTGGGGGTTGTGCAAGTGGCAATGGAATTACTAAATTAGAATGGGGAAAATCAATTATACAGTCATGTGACTTCTATAGACCAACAGTGGTAGTAAAACAAGTCGTTAATAATTAATAATTCACTGACCTGTTGTTGCTTAAACATTTACCATTTACAGTCACACTTAGTTAGCAGGGCAGATCTTGCAGGCCACCTGTGGATTTTCTCCTAATCTAGTCAACTTGACCAGACTGTAGGAGACGCTGTTGCAGTAACACAATGGTAATTCCCCATATGGCCTTTCCTTCCTCAGACATGGTCAGTTGTGCCTGTAGAGTGCCCAACCAACGTTGGCAAATGGATTGGCACATCATGGATGGATTGGGAGTTGGCACATCATGGGGCCAAGGTACTAGGATCTCCATCATAATCTGTTTAGAGGATGCATAACTATAACTGGATGCCCACTGTTTGGAAGGTTGGTCCATAAGGGCACTTGGGTAGTGCAGCCGTCTCATGCGTTATCCCACCACAGCTGAGATCTTAAGTTCAAGTGCCCACACAGACACAATTGGCCGTGTCTGGCAGAGGGATTGGTTGATAGGTTTCCTCATTGCTGCTGGCTGGTCAAGGCACCTGCATGAGAGATGTCTGATTTATGGATAATCTAGATGAAAAAAAAAAGGTTTGGGGGTAAAAGGGGGAATATGGAAAAATCCATTCTGCATATTTTTAGATGTGGTTTATAAATTAGCATGCATTAATCAGATATGCCTTGCCTAATTTAAAAGGCTGTCACATACATATAGTTTTTCCATATCTCATATCTTGCTTGTACGTTTCATGCTTTGGAAGTTGAGTTCCGCTTCACCCCCTGAGGGTCTAGGCAGAAATTAGCCAGCTCCCTTGATTCCATCTCACCATGAATAGCTCCACTTTGATTTCACCTCTCTCATTAGATTTCCCTCTCAGCAACCCGTGGAGCTTTTCCACAAGTTTTACCAGTCTCTAGATTCTTCCAACGCGTTAAAATGTCGCTTTCGATTCAATGAGACAGCCGATATCTCTGTGGAAATGATTGCCAATCTGGAACGAGTCATGAGTCATTAGCGCTGACGTAGTCCGGGGCATGGTTGTGAAATTATGATATAATTACCTGTTCCTCATCTATCTTCCTCAACCCGTTATGGTTCTCGATTTTCTAATGGAAAGTTCATCAAACTTGCTGATTGTAGATATTTTCAGCCTTTGTCCCAGACTCGAATGGTTTGTTTACGTTTCCCTCTATTATCACAATTGCTGATCCGGTTTATGTAATTCATTGGCTATCAGTAGACAATCGATACAAATGTGCTGGAGAGAATTTCATCCTTGTTTTGAAAGCAATTGCAGACGCTCTTCCAATCGAGACCCGTGCAACCACAGCAGAGAGAAGAGATTTCCTTGAAATTGATTTTCTGTTGCTTCTCATTCTGCTTTGTCTCTTAAAAGAGGTTTCAGTAACAGTAAAAGAACAGTAATGCAAGGGTGCAAAGCTAAAGATGCTCAAGACAAGGAGGTATGTGTGGCACACCAAAAAAATTAATCAATTAATTTGCTTAAGCAGCTAAAGTCTCTTCTAAATGTGCATGTTTACTAAAGTGTTCATTTAACAGGTTGACGTCACTTAAAACATGGGTAAACACTTTGCCTGTACTAAGGCAATTCATTTATACAGATCAGTGTTCACTCAGGACTCTAAATCGACTCTCGATTGATATGTGTGAACTGTTCAACGACTCAATCCAAGCGGCTCAACAAACGCTTGCAGACTTAGGAAAAATATCCAGCATGTTAAATATCTGGACATGTCGGGGACTCCAAATCCTGTACTCTGAAAGGTTGTGATATGTTTTGATAGGAAACCCGGCGGAGGAGTTGTGAATGTTTGGGGCAGGGGCATACACAAGCTTTACAGTATTTGTGACCTTATCGTCCATGCCAAACCATAATACCAACATTGCATCGCAAAAAAAATGACCTCCAACTCTCTCTGCAGAACAGACAATCCCTGCTGGCAGCGTAGCCCAACCACTCCTTCACCCAGATGCATTCAATTTTCTACTTGCTTTGACACTACATATCAGCACACAAACAACTTTGATCGCTAGCTTCTTGTAGACGTGTATTTTTTGACATGGTATCATTGAAGCCCTTGACACTTATCATGTGTTTTCATGACAAAATATAGTTCGGAAGACCAGACAGACTCGTCTGAGATCCCCCCTGGTGATTGATCAGCGATATGGGGTCGCACACTACAGGATCATATCACTGTTAAGCTGGCTTTGCCTGACCCCACCCTACCTTCCCTTATTTGTTTCTTCCTCCTCTATTATCTGGAATATTTTGGTGCTGCACTCTTTTTACAGTGCTTCATTGGGTTTTACCAGTTTTAGAAAGATCAGACACCATAACCCGATCATCTCCACTGGTGAGCATCCTGCTGTCATTTCTACCACTTGATGTATTGCATGCTGTCTCCTGCCCTGTCCCATAGCAACAGTCTGGTTCACTTGTTTACCACATACTTATTTATAACAGGAAGCTGACACACAAAACGAGGAGGTAGTGAAGTCAACTGTTTGAAAGTGTAACTTTTTTAGACATGCAAGGTACATGTTTTTATCTGAACAACAATCAAACTGACAATCAACACTTTGCTGAATTTTGCAATCTAGTCATGTCCAATTCCCCGATTGCATTACACTACCTCTCTACTGATGTTGACCTCCACTCTGACTGAGGAGAGCCGTGAGTAATACGAACGTGTGCAGTAGCCAAATGCATCTTTTTACCTGCACAAAGCGAGTTCATACAGTGTATCACAAAAGTGAGTACACCCCTCACATTTCTGCAGATATTTAAGTATATCTTTTCATGGGACAACACTGACAAAATGACACTTTGACACAATGAAAAGTAGTCTGTGTGCAGCTTATATAACAGTGTAAATTTATTCTTCCCTCAAAATAACTCAATATACAGCCATTAATGTCTAAACCACCGGCAACAAAAGTGAGTACACCCCTTAGTGAAAGTTCCTGAAGTGTCAATATTTTGTGTGGCCACCATTATTTCGCAGAACTTCCTTAACTCTCCTGGGCATGGAGTTTACCAGAGCTTCACAGGTTGCCACTGGAATGCTTTTCCACTCCTCCATGACGACATCACGGAGCTGGCGGATATTCGAGACTTTGCACTCCTCCACCTTCCGCTTGAGGATGCCCCAAAGATGTTCGATTGGGTTTAGGTCTGGAGACATGCTTGGCCAGTCCATCACCTTTACCCTCAGCCTCTTCAATAAAGCAGTGGTCGTCTTAGAGGTGTGTTTGGGGTCATTATCATGCTGGAACACTGCCCTGCGACCCAGTTTCCGGAGGGAGGGGATCATGCTCTGCTCAGTATTTCACAGTACATATTGGAGTTCATGTGTCCCTCAATGAAATGTAACTCCCCAACACCTGCTGCACTCATGCAGCCCCAGACCATGGCATTCCCACCACCATGCTTGACTGTAGGCATGACACACTTATCTTTGTACTCCTCACCTGATTGCCGCCACACATGCTTGAGACCATCTGAACCAAACAAATTAATCTTGGTCTCATCAGACCATAGGACATGGTTCCAGTAATCCATGTCCTTTGTTGACATGTCTTCAGCAAACTGTTTGCGGGCTTTCTTGTGTAGAGACTTCAGAAGAGGCTTCCTTCTGGGGTGACAGCCATGCAGACCAATTTTATGTAGTGTGCGGCGTATGGTCTGAGCACTGACAGGCTGACCCCCCACCTTTTCAATCTCTGCAGCAATGCTGACAGCACTCCTGCGCCTATCTTTCAAAGACAGCAGTTGGATGTGACGCTGAGCACGTGCACTCAGCTTCTTTGGACGACCAACGCGAGGTCTGTTCTGAGTGGACCCTGCTCTTTTAAAACGCTGGATGATCTTGGCCACTGTGCTGCAGCTCAGTTTCAGGGTGTTGGCAATCTTCTTGTAGCCTTGGCCATCTTCATGTAGCGCAACAATTCGTCTTTTAAGATCCTCAGAGAGTTCTTTGCCATGAGGTGCCATGTTGGAACTTTCAGTGACCAGTATGAGAGAGTGTGAGAGCTGTACTACTAAATTGAACACACCTGCTCCCTATGCACACCTGAGACCTAGTAACACTAACAAATCACATGACATTTTGGAGGGAAAATGACAAGCAGTGCTCAATTTGGACATTTAGGGGTGTAGTCTCTTAGGGGTGTACTCACTTTTGTTGCCGGTGGTTTAGACATTAATGGCTGTATATTGAGTTATTTTGAGGTAAGAATAAATTTACACTGTTATATAAGCTGCACACAGACTACTTTTCATTGTGTCAAAGTGTCATTTTGTCAGTGTTGTCCCATGAAAAGATATACTTAAATATCTGCAGAAATGTGAGGGGTGTACTCACTTTTGTGATACACTGTATGCGGATCAGCTTTGTGTACGGAGAGACACACCCTGATCACATTAACCCTCGTCTCTGTGCAGGTGCCATCAGTCAGCCAGCAGAGGTCGTAACTGCATCAGTTATGAGGAATCCCCTCTGGCACCCTCCCAGGAACAACGAGCCAGTCATTGTTTGTGTAGGCGCCCAGCCTGCTGGTAGCAGAGATGAGATTCGAATCGTCAAGTTCAAAATGTCAGCTCTGGTTTGCTAGCGTGTTTTACCACTGCGCCACCCGACCGCCCCTTGCTAAAACGTACCACTGTAAAAACACTTATATATTTATAAAATTCTAAAATAATATAATATATAATATAATATAAAATGTACTTAGATGTATTGATTGCACACCAATTGGAAAGAAATACAATAACAAGGGTGGCACTGTGACACAGCTGGTAGCACGGTGGCACAGCTGGAGCGGGTGCCATGACACAACATGAGCCCTGGGCACCAGAGTTCAATCCTCTCCTCTAATCACTGTCTAAAGAGTTTAACATGTTAATCATGTGTCTGCATGGGTTTTACTTGGGTACATTGTATATGCAGGTGGTGGAGTGACAACTCTAAGTTGCCCTTTGGTGTGCATGAATGAACTTTGAGGTTTGTGGTGCCCTTCAATGGACTGGCACTCTGGCCTGACATGTATTCCTAATTTGTGCATAGTGTTTTAGGTGAGAGTGTGTCTCTGGGGAGCCTCAGCTGTTTTCCTGTCTTAGGCTTAGTGTTTAGAGGTAGTGCCACAGCAATCGAGAAGTACTACATATAAAAAGAGTGAAAGGTTGGAATCATGGCCCATTCTAAACGGATCATCTGAATGCTATGGGATGCTGCCTGATACACCAAAGTGGCTAGATTTTTTAAAATACTATTACAATCCGTGGGCAGAATGGTGGGCCCAATTCACAGAGTAATATTTGTTTTGTTTTCTTCTCTCCTTGGCAAAGGACCATATGTCAAGGCTGTAGAAGCCGAAGGGATGATATCATTAATGCCATGACGGGTACTTAAGGGAGACTCTGTTCACCTGATGTCACCCAAATGAGCTGGTAATTCACTGTAATGTAACAGACCAAAAATATTTCCCCTTCATTCCCAAAACTCGGAATGATCCAAACTTTTAAGTTCCTGTGTGAAGAATCTCTCAAATGGATCCCATTTTACAGCACTTTCCTTTCAAAATGACTATTTATTTCGCAAAATAGAAGGGAAACAACAACACAAAACCTTTTGTTTGAATAAATCACCAGCAGAATCACAGATTGTTTTATTTCCGATGTTTCTCCCCAAGTTGATGGCAGGTCTGACTCTAGTGTGCCCTTTTTTACCAAGTAATCTATCACTGGAGTATTGAACTGCAATAGAGTTTCTTCTCCAAATAATGGAGAAATCAAGCCAATTTAAAAGACCCTGTATTTTCTGCACCTGCTGTTTTGCCTGCAGTTATTGCTTCTGGCCTTTTGTTAATAAAATGTGTTCTGTTTTTTATCCAAGTCACACAAATACAAACCACATTTCTGCCAAAGTTGGAAAATTTTGTAAAGTGCAACTAAACAAGAATCAGTAATTTGTTAATTGTCTTGAATTGTTTTTTAACTGATATAAACATAGAGAGAAATGGCCACTCAGATGGCGCAGCGGTAAAATACACTAGCACACCAGAGCTGGGACTTCAAATACATCGTATCGAATCTCAGCTCTGCCATCCAACTGGGCTGGGCGGCCACATGAACAACAGTTGGCTGTTGTTCAGGGTGGAATGAGCTGGACCTCATAAAGGGTTCCTTATAACTGGTGCAATTATGACCTCTGCTGGCTGATTGATGGTGCCTGCTCAGAGTTGGGGAATAATGCTTTGATTAGGGTGTGGCTCTCTGTGCACAAGGCTGATCCGCATATAAACTCACCTCATGCAGGTGAAAAGGGGCAGTCGGTACTGCGCAGGTGTCGGAGGGGGCGTGTGTCAGTTGCGAAGCTCCTCAGTCAGCAGTGGAGGGTTGTATCGGTAGAGGTAAAGCGTGATGCAATCAGGGTGATTGGATACGACTAGATTAGGGAGAAAATTGGGGGGAAAAATATACAAATAAAAAATGAATACTTATGTTTGAAACACAGTAAGCAAGTGAATTAGTACAAGAGTTTTAACAAGCAAAGATGGGTCACCACATTCAAGTCAATCAATCAAGTCAAGAAACTAAGAAATGCAAAATAAAAAAAAATTTTAAACATTATTTTCTTGTGAGACCATTAACGAGTTAATAGTGGAAGTTCTTTACTTGCAGTCAGTAGGACAAAAAAGGCCTAAATTAATATTTTGTATCTAGATTAATACATTTACATTTCTACTACACTAAAACTTAAAAAAAGATAAGAATCAAGTCAAGCATGCCAGAGACTGTCATTAAAATAGAATCGTAATAGCTGAAATTCTGAAGTGTGACATGGAAGCAAAGGCAAAAGACTTTATTAAATTGTGTTGTCTCCTCCACTTGCTTTTTCTTTCCCTATTTCTTTTATCTTTGTTTTTACAATAGCTTAGACAGCTTTCAAAAGAAAGAACGGGAGCTAAGATTGATGGAACCCTGTGCTTATTATTGGCTCACTGACTTGTCCTGGGTTTTACTGATGCACCTATTGTTTGGTCTGAATCGAGTTGTTTGTACTTTACTAGCAAAGGGATAAAAAAAAAGCCTTCAAAGCAAATCCATAATTAATCATGCCATATCTTTGTGTTTTTTCTGGCATATAATCTGGGACTTTTTTGACATTCAGACAACTCTTGGCAGAATAATAGTACACCATTACTTTAGTGCAGTGAGCGTGAAGAAACTGTAGTGAATTCGAACTGCAGATGAACTGTTTTGTTCACCTTGAATAACGCATACAGGAGCGATTGTGGTATTTCTGTGGTTGCCATTCCTTTAGACTAATTAACATCTGACAAGGTTAAGTGATGTACACAGCTGATTTAACATATCTACATTTACAACGGTAAGTTCCTTCGTACTCCTGCAAAGTCTGTTACAAGTGTTACATATTAAAACCTCAGTCAACGTGTTCAATATAGTCAAGACTAGTTTGGACAGTTTACCTTTGCATCATTGTTTTTCCGCACGGTTTTGGATTAATGGGGAGTGTGTGGAGAGGGTACCCAGCTTCAAGTTCCTGAGGGTGTATATGGACGCAGACCTCCAATGGAGCTCTAACACCTCGGCGGTAGTGAAGGGGGCCCAGCAGCGCCTCCACTTTCTGAGGATCCTCAGGAGGCTCAACCTGAAGAAAGAACTGCTGACTGTTTTCTACCACTGCTCCGTGGAGAGTGCTGACTTATTGCATCTCTGTGTGGTTCTCCAGCTGCACCACGGCACACAAGAAGGCCATACGGAGGGTCATCAACACCGCCCAGAAAATCATTGGGCAGCCTCTCCCATCCCTAAAGGAACTCTACAGCACCCGCTGTCTCAGGAGGGCACACAAAATTAAAAAAGACAGTACACACCCAGGATACCGGATGTTCGAACTGCTGCCCTCTGGTAGACGTTACAGGCCAATTAAAACAAGGACAAATAGACTGAGAGACAGTTTTTACAACAGGGCCATATCTCTCTTAAATACAAACATGTGACACATCATGTGTCATTTCAATGGGTCTCGTGCAATTTCATATTTCACTTTTAATGGGCCAATGTGTAATGTGCAACTTATAATTTAAATTGAAAAATGTCAATGGGACATGTGCAATCACTTCTGTTCAGCTTTTGTTTTGTTTGAGTGTTGATTGTATTTGTATATAGTGCTAATATTGTTTGCTGTTGTTGTTTTCTTGCACCGAGGGGGGGAGGGGGGTTGCACTTCAATTTCGTTGTGCAAGTGTACAAGTACAATGTGCAATGACAATAAAGGTTTCATTCATTCATTCATGGAGAATTAAGTTTTTATTGATCATCTTTCTGTTGTGTATTTTTCCCCATTAGTCCTAATCATATTACCTGTGCCTGCTGCTGGCCTATATTATAGTAGCCTATATTGTCATAGTATTACCACCACATCTAAAGTAACTATTGTTCAGTGCTTTCTTTTACAACATTTTCATATAAGTCTTATATAACCTTTTGGTGGATATGGTTGATCTATGAATATCACTTCCAGTCACAGCCACCTACAGTATTTCCATTATTCAGTCGTAGCTACCAAGAGTTTTTTAACCAGTTTCTTAGATAAAATTTTCTTACTTTTTTTTTTTTTACCTTTTTTGTCTCAACATATCCAATTTTACATGACAACCTTCACACCACCTCACTAGCCAGTGCAAAAAAAAACAGCCTAGCAAACGCTTTCCTCTTGTGCAGTTTACACAAGGAGAAACTGTCTATGCTCTCAGCAAGGAGGTACTTCCCCGTTTAGCCTTAAACATGACCAGTTGTGTCTGCAAGGGGCCTGACCAGGCCAGTAGTTCTATTGAGACTTAAACCTTGATATTAAACCACTGCTTTACCAGGCCTCTTAACCAAAATTATCTGGTTCAAATGGCAATTCAAATTGCAATTGTCAAAGAAATGGAATCATAATAGCTGAAATTCTGAAGAGAGACATGAAAGATATCTGCAAGAGTGAAGGAGAACGTTTTCAAGACAATGAGGCTTTGAGGCGCTAGCACTGACAAAAAAAACCGGACAGAAAGTCTTTTAGGAGTGACAAGGATGGACAAGATCAGAAAGGAGTTAGTTAAAGGGACAGCGCAGGTAGGATGTTTTAAAGAGGTGAGATTGAGATGATTTGGGTATGTGCAGAAGAGGAATAAGGGCTGTATCAGGAGAAGGATGAAAAGGAAGGCCAAAGAGGTGGTGTATGGATGCAGTAAGGGAGTAGTGCTCAAGAGAGGGCAAGATGGAGAAGATCCATCTTCCGCTGTGGTGACCCCTAACAGGAGAAGCTGAAAGAAGATATCATCTGAGCCAGATGTCATCTGCAACCGGATATCAAGGAACATACAGAACAGCATAGGTTGAGATGGTTTGGACACGTGTAGAATGGATGTGAGCCGCAAAACTTAAACCAGCAATAGCATGGAGAAATGTGGCCGAGCGTGTTAAAAATCCTGTCACCCACTGCAGCGTACTGGTTACAAAGACTCCACCCCCTTAGACATAAGCTAGGTTCCAGAGAAAGAGACTTTTATAAAACAGATACAAAATTTACACAAGGTAAAAAGTTTTACACCATAGCTCATTTTTGTGTATAGAGGCTGTGTATATATCCAAAATGTATGCATATGTCATATATCCAAAACAAATGCCCCAGATTTACAGCATGTACACCAAATAATAAAAATCATTTACTCCCATCAGTATTCTTCAAGCACCCCTTTGCTTATCTCAGCAGGTACTTCACAAAGTTAGCCCCTGGCATCATTCCATACCAGCTTGTACCTGACAGCTCTGATAAGGCCTCTGGTTTATAAGAGCTCATGCCACTGCACAGATGTCCCCAGTCTGGGCCTGGCATGGAAATCAGCTGGCATACTGTGTTACACCAGCTCTGTGCTCTGCAGATAGAAACCCAGCTCCTTGACTTTATGCCTCTGCATCATAGTGTAAAGTCTCTGGAGTGTGTGTTTTTAAATTATGAAATGACTGTAAATATGGTGTGGAATAAGCTTCTGAAGCATCATCCGACACGGTGCATCCTGCAATCCGAAAGGAAGTCTCTCAAAATCAAAAAAGGATTTGTGAAAGAGGTTTGTGTCTTGACTGAAACTAATACCTTTTTGTATCATCTCTTTTCATGTCCCATGTCTTTCTAGCATTCTAGCTTTCTTGTCATGCTATTTTTCCACTCTCTGTTCCCTTTAGTTATGGAGACATGGTGCCGAAGACGATTGCGGGGAAGATTTTTGGCTCCATCTGCTCCCTGAGCGGGGTTCTGGTAATAGCCTTGCCCGTGCCCGTCATCGTGTCCAACTTTAGCCGAATATATCACCAGAACCAGAGAGCAGACAAGCGGCGTGCTCAGAAGGTACAGGTGAACACCTTTAGATACTCGCCGAGCTTTGCCAAACTAACTGGGTGGAGCGAAGGATGCCCAGTGTGCCAAAAACAAGGTTGTGAACGCTTTGGGATCACCTGCATGACACATAATAGCTTCCTTATAACACATGCTCCCTTAACTGAGAAATTGTACATTTTATGATTGTAATAAACCCTTGATTGTTTACTTATGGTTTAGACTGTACAGGGATGTGAACATCTCAGCTACCTACTAACTAACAAAGTCAAGTTAGTTATTCCAGAGAATAACTAAGAGTGAAGGTATGAATGTCCTGTGCCATCAAAAGAAACTTAATTTGTAAGTCTGTTCTTTTTAAAAAGGGGTCTTTAGTAATGTCTTGGAGGAGACATCCTGCAAAGATCACACCAAGAACACAACGTGCACTGCTGAGGTTGGCCAAAAGAGTTAACATCCAGAGAATATTGCTGTACATCTTATGTTGGATGATCTTCACTGGACAGATGAAGTTTAAGTTTAACTTGTTTAAGGTGCATTGCACACCATACTTTTTCTTGTATCTAAATGTGTTCAAGACTAAAAGAGACAGACCGGTCCACCTTTGTTCCCCACCAGCCCAGATGAGCGACAAGCATGGCATGCGCTGCACAGCTGTGACTGGCACAATGGACCATGTGATGTCCTTGGATTAACCAACGACACACGCTACCAAATGGTTGTTCATTCAAAGCATCATTAGCTTAATGGTGATGGCAGATTTGATGAGTAATGGCCTCTTTTGATGAAGGGCAGTTAGGACTGATTTCAGGTTCTCAGCAGGGGAGATATTTGTCCTTTACACAGATTAGGTCTCTCACATCAGGAGCTCACAGGTGTGTATGGTTGACGTACCGTTAACGAACATGTCTGTTCTAAAAAACGTGCATGAGTTTTATTATTTTGCAAAAGACCAGTTGATACTGGACATGTTTCGGAAGCTTTTTTATGCCTTCAAAAGTAATGCAGCGCCCATTATTGTTTATCTTAAGTTTATGCATTTATTTTATGTACAAACTTGTCATCCGAGTGTTCAAATTAAAATAAAAACAGTATGTGGGAGCTTGGGCATCACAGTAGTCTATTACACCTGTGACTACCTGCAGCTACTTCTATAGACTTTATAATAGCTTGGCACTGTCTTACAGGTCTTATATTTTAGAAATATAACATTTCATACACTAATTACTTGTGTTTTGTAGGATAAGAAAGCCACAGCTTTTTTATCCCTTTAAATTAATATGATCTATATGGTATTTTCCCAAGAGCACTTGGTACGTAAAATGGTATGTTATGCTTTGGCTGGACTGCTGGATTATGCTGCGCTTTATTGAACATTTTGTTATGTTTCTGCAGAATCTAATTATTTTAATAAGAAAACTCAGTGAAATAAACCCCTCTAGTAAAGCAGTCCCCACAGTGCTTATGCTGCTGGAATAGAATGTGTGGTGTGGTTGCCAGTAAGTGTGTTTATTTTTCCATTAATTTATAAGAGCAATATGGCTCCATTTCCTCCCTCAATAGACTCTCAACCTGCCTCCCTTACATGCGAAACTCTCTGGTTCACAGACACTCTCACTGACCTTTCTGAGCTGGCACATAAAAAGCGTTCGAAGGCGCAGAGCCTCCGAACAAAGACAGAGTCTGAGAGTGAAATGAGACCACGGAAAGAAGAAAAAGAATGAAAGAAAAAAATGAAAAAGAGAGCATGGGGTTGGCTGAGTTCGCTTCGGGAAAAGCTTGCCCTCGGTAGTGCTCTTTTGCCTCAGATAGGTCCTGTCGGCAAGGTCTTGTAGGCAATTTGAAGTGGGAAGTTATTGTTTGTACCCTTCACACCTGTTAGAGCATAAAGGGCAGATACGCCGGTTCCCAACCCTCATAAAATCCACAGAGCTGGAACTGTTCGACAGCTCCTCTTAATTCACGCTCTTTTAAATTTGTTAGACAAGGCATACACGCTGTGTTTTATATGGTATATTAAGCTGGATAAACACAAGTCTGCCCACTAGTAATAGCTATTGTGTTAAGGCAAGGGTTCTCCATCTTTTTTTTTATATGGTAACCCATTTTAGGGAACCTTTTTTCTCCCTTTTAGCGCGTCCAATTGCCCGATTGCATCATGCTTCCTTTCCACCAATGCCGATCCCTGCTCTGATTGAGGAGAACAAAGCTAACCCACGCCCCCTCCGACACGTATGCATCTTATCACATACACTTTGACGAGTGCAGTGCAGCTCAGCGTTGTGTACGGAGAGACACACCCTGAGGGCACTCTTTTCTCATCTCTGTGCAGGCGCCATCAATCAGCCAGCAGAGGTCGTAATTGCACCAGTCATGGGAGAGACCCCATCCGGCTTAGTCCCACCCATATCTGAACAACAGGCAAATCGTCGTTGATGTGGCCGCTCAGCCTTAGCCGGCAGGCAGAGCTAAAATTCGATATGATGTATTCGAGATTCCAGCTCTGGTTCAAGCGTGTGTTTTTACCGCTGCGCCACCTGAGCGGCTTAGGGACCCTATTTTAAGTTTTAATTGGACGGGAAAATTCCACAAAGCTGGGTATTGTCATAGGTGTACAGAAAAAGGTCCAAATACATGAAAATGATCAAATGCTTTATTACCACAAAGACACTGTTGGAAATAAATAAATAAATAAATACATACATACATACATACATACAGTGTATCACAAAAGTGAGTACACCCCTCACATTTCTGCAGCTATTTAAGTATATCTTTTCATGGGACAACACTGACAAAATGACACTTTGACACAATGAAAAGTAGTCTGTGTGCAGCTTATATAACAGTGTAAATTTATTCTTCCCTCAAAATAACTCAATATACAGCCATTAATGTCTAAACCACCGGCAACAAAAGTGAGTACACCCCTAAGAGACTACACCCCTAAATGTCCAAATTGAGCACTGCTTGTCATTTTCCCTCCAAAATGTCATGTGATTTGTTAGTGTTACTAGGTCTCAGGTGTGCATAGGGAGCAGGTGTGTTCAATTTAGTAGTACAGCTCTCACACTCTCTCATACTGGTCACTGAAAGTTCCAACATGGCACCTCATGGCAAAGAACTCTCTGAGGATCTTAAAAGACGAATTGTTGCGCTACATGAAGATGGCCAAGGCTACAAGAAGATTGCCAACACCCTGAAACTGAGCTGCAGCACAGTGGCCAAGATCATCCAGCGTTTTAAAAGAGCAGGGTCCACTCAGAACAGACCTCGCGTTGGTCGTCCAAAGAAGCTGAGTGCACATGCTCAGCGTTACATCCAACTGCTGTCTTTGAAAGATAGGCGCAGGAGTGCTGTCAGCATTGCTGCAGAGATTGAAAAGGTGGGGGGTCAGCCTGTCAGTGCTCAGACCATACGCCGCACACTACATCAAATTGGTCTGCATGGCTGTCACCCCAGAAGGAAGCCTCTTCTGAAGTCTCTACACAAGAAAGCCTGCAAACAGTTTGCTGAAGACATGTCAACAAAGGACATGGATTACTGGAACCATGTCCTATGGTCTGATGAGACCAAGATTAATTTGTTTGGTTCAGATGGTCTCAAGCATGTGTGGCGGCAATCAGGTGAGGAGTACAAAGATAAGTGTGTCATGCCTACAGTCAAGCATGGTGGTGGGAATGCCATGGTCTGGGGTTGCATGAGTGCAGCAGGTGTTGGGGAGTTAAATTTCATTGAGGGACACATGAACTCCAATATGTACTGTGAAATACTGAAGCAGAGCATGATCCCCTCCCTCCGGAAACTGGGTCGCAGGGCAGTGTTCCAGCATGATAATGACCCCAAACACACCTCTAAGACGACCACTGCTTTATTGAAGAGACTGAGGGTAAAGGTGATGGACTGGCCAAGCATGTCTCCAGACCTAAACCCAATAGAACATCTTTGGGGCATCCTCAAGCGGAAGGTGGAGGAGCGCAAAGTCTCGAATATCCGCCAGCTCCGTGATGTCGTCATGGAGGAGTGGAAAAGCATTCCAGTGGCAACCTGTGAAGCTCTGGTAAACTCCATGCCCAGGAGAGTTAAGGCAGTTCTGGGAAATAATGGTGGCCACACAAAATATTGACACTTCAGGAACTTTCACTAAGGGGTGTACTCACTTTTGTTGCCGGTGGTTTAGACATTAATGGCTGTATATTGAGTTATTTTGAGGGAAGAATAAATTTACACTGTTATATAAGCTGCACACAGACTACTTTTCATTGTGTCAAAGTGTCATTTTGTCAGTGTTGTCCCATGAAAAGATATACTTAAATATCTGCAGAAATGTGAGGGGTGTACTCACTTTTGTGATACACTGTACATACATACATACATACATACATACATACATACATACATACATACATACATACATACATACATACATACATACATACATACATACATACATACATACATACATACATACATACATACATACATACATACATACATACATACATACATACATACATACATACATACATACATACATACATACATACATACATACATACATACATACATACATACATACATACATACATACATACATATGGGTCCTGACACAGGGGAAAGGTAAAGCATGAAACACATTGTCTGTTTCACCACTGCTTTGCGACTGGTGCACACATTTGCACACATACAGACACTTGGGGCAACTTGTTAGCTCCAGTTGGCCTGACTGCATGTCTTTTAACTTTTTTGGGAGGAAATCGGAGCACCTGGAGGAAATCCACGTGGACACAGAAAGAACATCAATCAAACTCAGGCCCTTCTTGCTGTGATGCAACAGCGCTACCCACTGCCTTCAAATAATCAGAAATGGTGTCCACATACATTTGGTCATACAGTGTTGCCCCTAGCTCTAAATTGATAAAGGCAGAAGTGCATTGTGGATGCTGCATCAAGGATTGTACATCATAAATTTTCATCTAATGATCGTCATGAGCTAAATGACTGTTGCTAGGTTGTTGGGCTCATCTTTTCCTGCCTCATCCTTCTTCATTCCCCCATAATGATGGGCTGCTTCATATGCTTAGTGGAATTATTGAGCCATCTGGGATTCCTGTCACACCTAAACAAGTCCCAGCAATATCAGCAAAGTCAAACGTGGCTTTTATTTCCATCCCACAACACACAGACAATCTAAAATAACGCTATTAATATTTTTTAACCACTCTTATTAAGGGTCACAACTGTCTGGACACTCACCAACACCAGAAAGCTTGTTTCCTTGTACATATCTATATATTTTAGAAACGCTTTGTTACTCTGAATTATTACCCAAGTAGACTGCGACTGGCTTTTTTATCACTGCACAAATCACAGAGCCAATTTGCCGAACCAATAAAGAGGCTGATTGTGGGTTTACGCCGCATGAGCAGAGCTCAGAGGTTTCTGTAAATGAACCATCAGTAATAGCGGCGCAAAGTCGCGTCAATGATAGAGATGCATGATGTGTGACAAGGACGCTGAGGTATTTCAAGGTGTTTTTGCAGCGTCAGCAATGTGAACAAGTACCCCTCAGGTAAGAATATAATACACTTCATGGCTGGAAGTTTGTGAATACCCAGACAAGACAATCATATGCACATGCTGCTTGGGCTTTGCATCAAGAACAATAGGAATTAATTTGAAGTTGGTGTCTTGCACTTCTAACAGTCTTTACTCTCCTTGGAAGGGTGTGAATTAGCATCCACATGTATATATGTTTAGCTGTATTTTCCTCACTGTTTCACTTTTAAACTTGTGTTACAGCTCGAGGTGCTGAGACATTTTGAAAATCAGCTTCTCCGAGAGTCTAAAATGCTTAGCGTTAAAAAAAAAAACAGGGTTTAATGTACTAAAAGAACGACACAAGAATACTAAGCCTCTCTTAATTATTACTGATCATAAGTTCTCTCCACTAATGAAATTCCTTGTTTGTTGTTGTTTTTTTGTTTGTTTTTTTCCCCCCTTTTTTCTCCCCCTTTAGCGCATCCTCTCTGTCTATGCCGAACCCTGCCCTGACCAAGGAGATCGAAGCTAACCCATATCCCCTCCGAAACATGGGCAGAAGCCGGATGCATTTTTGCCACCCACACATTGATGAGTGTGGCGCCACCTAGCGTTGCATGCGGAGAGACACACCCTAAGGGCACTCTTCCTCATCTCTGTGCAGGCACCTCTAATCAGCCGGCAGAGGTCGTAACCGCATTCTGACAGAGAGAGACCCACATCCGGTTCTTTGTCCCGCCCCCCAACTGAGTAACCGGCCAATCGTTGCTCGTACAGCCACTCAGCCTTGAACCGGTAAGGCAGAGCTGGATTCGATACGATGTACTCAGAATCCAGCTCTGGTTGCAGCGTGTCTTTTTACCGCTGTGCCACCTGAGCGGACATTGTTTGTTGTTTTAATATAATAAGTCACGTTTTGCTTTATACATGTTAAGCATTGTTCGTACTGCCTGAGTTGCTTTTACTTAATCAGATCAAACAGTTCGTCTCATTGGAGGCACTTTAAACTTTGACTCAGTTTGCCACTGACCTTTTCAATCAGGTGAACTTTGAGCGCTGTGGAAAGCTAAAAAAGAACGCAAGTCCAACATGGCAAAAGTGTGTGGTGCAGCCACACTCCATAGGAAACAATGGCACACCCAGCGCCAAAGCGGTTTTACTGCTTCTAATGTGAATGTGCCGTGAGTGTGTGTTGCCCAGTATTAGATCAACACCCCGACACTAAACTGACTCCGTCCTTGACCAGGATGAATCAGTTAGTGAAATGACTTTCCCAGCATCAGGCAGGTGTTATAGCTACATGTCTTTTAGAAATAAAGCATTTTCTTATTCTAAATGACTTTCCTAATGTGAGCAGTTCCCCTAGGAGTGAGGCTCTTATCACCCCTTTGGGGAGTTTGTGTGTGCACCAGTCATATAGTGTGTGTGTTTCAGACATGACTCTCAACTTGGATGAGAGAAAATCACTTAAGACTTATCTCCGGCACTTTCTAAGATACTTCCCCATTTTCTCACCCATTTTCTCTATGGCTGCTTGTTCTTTTTTTATTTCAGCCCCCTGATGTCTCAATCTCAGTGCTGTTTTCTAATAGAGCTTTGAGAATTCTGAGCGCTTATCAACCAGGCTGCTAAAACCCGAGCAGCCTCTATTCATTTTACACTAGAGCGTCATAACAATGCATTTTGAAATATGAGCACAATAAGACATCTTTATCTTTTCTTTCTTTATATTTCTTTATTAAAATTATACATGGTACTCAGGAGGGTGCTCGGGTGGAGCAGCGATAAATTACACTAGTCCGCTGACTGTCCCTAATCCAGGGTTCCTCAGCAGTGCTATCAACCAGTTGGGCAACAGGTGTATTAAATAAAGGGTATAAAGGAAATTATATGTCTAACTTAGCAGCAACAGTTTAGGGATGGCTCTTCCTTATTCCAGAATAACTGTGTCCCTGTGCACAAAGCAAGGTCTATAAAGACATGAAGAAAAGCAGTGACCTTAGCCCCACTGAGGAGCTTAGGAATAAATTGGAATAAGGCTTTCTTGACCAACATTAGTGCCCAGCTATACAAATGCCCTATTAACGGAATGGTCAGTGAAGTTTAATGAAAAGCTTTTTTAAATGAGTGGCTGTTATAGCAGAAAAGATCACACAAAGGTCAATCAAAGGTGTTTTAATATTATTAGGTTTTGAAATGGGATGTCAAACAAGCTCAAGGTGAGGCGTCCACATACTTTTGGCCATATACTGCTTACTAAGGCAATTATGCAAAATGGTAGTGACAGTTTATTTTACTCATTTGTTGAATTGGTTTGCTAATTTCTTTGTTGATGATAGCAAATTTGATCAAACAAGATCAGTTTTTTACTCGTCTGGTCTGACTGGCATGTTCAGCCTAGTGTGTTTTCAAGATGCCACCTTAATACAAGATGCTCCAGACTGTGAGCACATCTAATGTTCAGGGTCAGGAATAAAATGATCCAATCCTTGCAGCTACTATGTGTTGCAGAGCTGATGAGCCCAAGTAGCAGCAGGAGCTTTTAGGTTTCGTCTCTCAAGGTTTTGACTGAGTGTGACACATGGTTGAGATGGTGGATTAGAGCACAGCAGACACTTCATTACTCCTTTCACTAACCTTCTAACATTAGACCTTTCTGCCCACACAGAAAACACGCCTGGCCCGGATAAGAATAGCCAAGAAAGGGAGCTCAAACGCCTACTTGCAGAGCAAGCATAACGGCCGTCTGAACGAGCTTCTGGATCTGACCGTAAGTGCTTAATTACCTTTCACAATCATTTAACATACATGATACACTATATAGCCAGAGGTCTGTGGATACCTGGCAATGAGCTCATTGGACATCCTGAACAGCCTCCATTCTTCTAGTAAAAGCTTTCTACAGAGCTGCTCACAATCAGTGCTCTAGTTTGTGCCAATGGTGTACAGTAGGGTTAATGGCTTTGTGCAGGCCTCGGGACTTTCCTCATTAAACAATCACCTTGATTAAACAATCACTGTGCTACCAAGTTGGCCATTGTCTGTTCCAGCATGACTGTGCACCTGAGTTTTTTTTAAATCATATATACTGTAAGCAATTGCTGGGGCTGAAATACCTGAACTCAGTAATTGGGATGCAGGTCTACGCATTTTTGGCCATTTAGTGTCTGGCGGTATAATTTAAGGGTGGAACTTTGAGGGTTTGGGTTGATTATTGATGATTCATGATGAATTTTCCCCTTCCATTTTCATCTTTTACTGCCATTTTATCCTGGTCAGGGTAGTGGTGGGTCGTTTCACCAGAATCACTGGGTAGATGCAGTAACACACACCCGATAGGACACCAATTCGTCGCAGGGGCTTGGCTATCCCCCCTACCCTCAGACATAACAAATGTCTGTATGTAGACACCTGATTGGTCGACAGCACCGCTAACCCTATGGGCTATCATAATTTACCACCAGCCCTTAAGTAGATTTCTCTAAAACCTTATTTTGTGTTAGAATTGTTCTAGGTTTATTAAAAGTCATTGGTCATGGTCATCCTGGTCATGATCACAATGGAAATGGCTGCAGTATAACCTAAACCGGGCATCAGACACTCAGCAATACAAAACATTAGGCCAACATACAATAAGCTTTGAAATATATTCAAAATGTTTCTTCTGCTTTTTAAAAAAAATGGATTATGAAAATGTATATTGACTATATGGCCAAAAATATGTGGACACAGTGAATATGAGCCT
The DNA here is from genome assembly GCF_030014385.1 of Trichomycterus rosablanca. NCBI lineage: Eukaryota > Metazoa > Chordata > Actinopteri > Siluriformes > Trichomycteridae > Trichomycterus > Trichomycterus rosablanca. Next base: position 6,444,757 of record NC_086011.1, read on the forward strand.
GTTGGAACATCCTATTTCAAAACCATAGGCATTAGTCAAAGTAGTTTGACAGGCTGTCCACATATCTTTGGTGTAGTGTATCCACATTCTTTTGGCAGTGAACATTTACCATGATTATTATTTGTATTTTATTGGCTGTAGCTTTTTTTCCTGGATCATCTTGTGTACCACCTAGAGTGATTCAAGTACCACCAGTGGTACTCATAACAAACTCAGAATTACTGGAGAAGGCCATTTATATTTCCACCTGCCACTTGTATACTGAAAATTTAGTGCTTTTGTTAATGTGTTTAATAAATCAGACTATTTAAGGTGTATCTAACAAGGCTGGATATTTAAAATGCAATCTTGTACATAAGTGATTGTCTTGCAAGTAAACAAATACTCTCACCTATTTTCTGATAACGGCAAATACTAGCTATAAACAAGTCACCAAAAGTAAATAAGAGATAAGACAAGTCGATATGCTTATGCAGTAGTCATAAAACTAATGTGTAATGGCCATCTTTATCCTTTATGTCAAATCCCACTGCCGGCGACACCATTTTATTGTGCACTGTTGATGCTCCCATCCAGGTTAAAGTCATGATGAACACTAATGAAATCAGGCCAAATTTAAATCGAGCTCATTTTCCATTCTAATTAGAAGCAGTGCCGACTAAAAAAAAAAAAAAAAGAGTCTAAATGTAAATCTCTCAGAAGTGCTCGTTTTCTCTGGCCCTTTCATTTCCTACGAGTGTCACTCAAGATCCAAGCCACTGAAAATGACGCCTTTAATTAAAACCCATTAACGTCTGTTTGAGAAAAGCCTCGCACACAGTCAGATCTCACTGTCAAGCTTTCAGGGTTCACTGTACAACCACGGGTACTTTCATCCCTGTCATATCAGGTAGTGGTTCCTACTCAAATGGAAAGACATTTTGTGTAGGATTTCCGACATTTCTATTGGTAGTTGTTTTACGGGTAATTTAGCAAGAAGCAGGACGTTGTGATTAGCCTGTCAGGGATTTGACACACTTACAGGCATGACGTTTCCACCTTTCAGTAAAACTTGATGTCAACAGGAAAATACATAAGGCTTTGAGTGAAATGAATTATTGAACTGCTTTGGCTTATTATCTTGCTTTTAGGAACCCTTTCCCAAATTTATAACACTGCCTGAATCACAAATCAATCATAAACAATCACGTGAGAACAAACCTACAGCAAGGCACCACCAACAGGCCTGAATCTATGAGCCAAAACATTAGGACCACACATCTAATATGCTGTCAAAACAACTCTGACTCGGTCAGACACAGATTCCACAAGTTCTGTGGTATTTGGTACCAGGACTTTACCAGCAAAAACACCCAAAACACACTGAAGGTAAATTGGCTGCTCTGATATACTCCTAGGTATAAGTGAATGAATAGATGTTTGAGTTTGTAATGCTGTTTGATCAATTACTGCCCTGTCCCAGGAGAGACCTTGCCTTACGTCTAGTGTTTTTAGTTCCCAGAATGAATAGGGTGCAAGATCAAATTTTTACTAAATAAAGGGTCTCCAGATTCTTAAATGCCCAAAGGCTGCATACTGTAGCTTCAAATACAGTATAATAGAATTCATATATTCATTTTACGAGTATAATAAATATATCGGTGTATTTCAGAACTCAGAAGAAGAGAACATGAACAAGACCTCGTCGTTATTAGAGAGCCAACACCACCATCTACTGCACTGCCTGGAAAAGACCACCGTGAGTGAAGTTCTCAAAGGCTTGTTTACCTTCAACATTTAGATCTGTCATATTTTCACTGAGAACTGTGCTGTAAAGTAGCACAGAATCACCATTACAATAATTATGTGGTGTTATATCTGTGAACCTGCTCCAGCATACTACGTGCAATACTGTCATCATTGTAACACCAATGTGCAATACCTCTTACAAGGTAATCACTGTACTGTCTTTATATTTCTGTAGTTTATATATGGATGGATGGATGGATGGATGGTTTATTAATACTGAAAGAAATTAGGACCCCTGTAGCATGTCAAAAGTGATAGTTCACACAAAGATTCACAGTAGACAAACAAGTACCTGCATAACTACATAGTACAACAACAAAGACCTGTGGGTACACATGGAGATGCAGTTTGGTATAAACTGGTCTACGGTGCACATGCACAGATACATTATGAACCTCTTTGCACATTCAATCATTCAGATCATTTTCAGATGTCTAATAGCAATAATTGAGGATCAGATTTGTGATATAATCCCAAAGATGTTTAGTCTGAGGGTTTCATCAGTTTGTCTGAGGAATGAGAAATTCAGTAGCATTAAAATGACTCTGAATGATTCACAGTCTGTAAAGCACTTGCACTCACTCCATCACAGCCATCAATCGAATTCAGTCTGAATGATATGAACTGATATCCGACCTCATTCCTCTTCAAACCTCAAAATATTTTAAAAAGGCATAAGGGGTGTATTAGTCTTTCTTTATGTCTCTGTCCCCATCTCAGGCTCACGAGTTCGTGGACGAGCAGCTGTATGCGCAGAACTCTGTGGAGGCGCAAGTACAGCTGCAGAACTTCCCCTCGCGCAGCCCCTCCATCTCGAGTCACGAGGGCTCCGCGTGTACCTGCTGCACCCGCCGCTCGAGAAAACGGCTCGCCCTGCCCAACGCCAGCCTGTCCACTACACACACGCACGCGCACACGCAGGACCTGCAGGAGCTCAGCGCCATCCACATTCAGTGTGGCGATCAGCCTAGCTTTGGCACAAGGTCATTTATTAAGGCACTAATGTTGACAACTTTCTCATTGTTTAGTTCAGGTGTTTTACTTATACCCATTGCTAAAAGGTGTATAAGTTCCAATATAACATTTATTGTCTTCCCAATTTGGACAAGGCTTGAACTCCAGTGGCCTGCTAAAGCCCTGGCCTCAACAAACTGAACACCTTTGGTATGAATTGGAACCCTGATTAAGCCAATTTGCAATTCTATTAGAGTTCAGATAATGCTGTGCTACTCTGACATTCTTCTATAAAATTTCTTGATATAATTTTATTTTCTGCTGTATAACTGCCAGAAAGAGCTTCCTCCATCATGCTTTACAGTTGGCTTTAAAGTGGTTTCAGACTGCAAAAACAGCATTATAAGTCTAGCATTGTCTCCATAGAGCACTGTCCCAGAAACACTTACTTAAAGCTACTGGAACTGTAACTTTAAATATTTTTTAATTCATATTTACCTAAATTATTTTTCTGATTTAAATTTAATCCTATCCTCACCAATCCTAGAGTTTTTTAAATCTTTGCTTTTCTTATGACTTTTTCCAGCAATCGTTCCAGTCTCAACTTGAAGCCCAGTGAGAGGAGCCAACAGATCACCACTGCCATTATCAGTCTGCCCTCACCAAGCTCATTTAGCCCGGATGGAGACTCCTCCATCACTTCCGCCATTGCCCCCATCATCAACACCACTTCCAGCACTGGCATAGTGAAGGTCTCAGCCTTGTGAACATGGAGAAAGAAACATGGCAGAGTGAGCAGAGCCATGAGCCTCGTCTAGCAGACTCTGTGGAATTACCGGAATGGACACTGACAGTAGATAGAAGACACTGCAGATCTGGGTGTGTGGATTGTCGCCGATGAGACATGTCCGGAGTTCTGACCTGGTAGAACCTGGAAAGGAACACTGAAACATTCAACTTGCTTTGAGACTGAAGAAAAGAGATTATCAGATTAGTGTAAAACGTCTTCTCAGTTTGGTCATGTGTCATTAACCGTGCTAGGAGCACAGTACATACAGAGATTAAAGTGGTTCCATATTATGTGATATTCACAAATTCTAGTGGAATCGGCAGAATTAGGTCAAAACTTTAATGGTGCAGGTAGGAAAAATCATGCTGTTATTTATTTCAGACACAAAGAAAGTCCAGACATTCACATCAGTCTTAAAACGGTGTTTTAGTATTTTTTAATCTTCCAGTTTTTATATATATAATACACACTTTTTGTCTGTCTGACAGCCTAATTGCCATAGCAGAGCATTTCATATCCTGTGGAAGCATGTTGTCGAGCATAAAAAAGCAGGACATAGAACTGACCCCCGAGGAACCCCAAAAGTAATTAAAGATGTAAAAAACGTTTCCAGTAATTATACCAAATGTTCTATGAGTAAAAGCTCAGTGCTACATTCATTAAACCTTAATAGAGCAGGACACGTTTTAAAGAATGAAAACAGCATAATTACCCGTGTCTGAATGAGATCTTAAGTCATTTTTCTTTCAAAACGGCAGCTTGAGGTAAGGTCAGTTTGAAATAGTTATGCCATCTTTCTAATGAAAGCACAGAAACTTTTAATTCAGAGAAAGAACCACTTTTCATTCAAGATCTTTAACAAAAAACTTTCAAATGTGAGCACCTTTTCATGTTTTGCATATCCCTTCATTTGAAAAATTATCCCAGTCGGTGTAAAATCATCAGACTTCGGAAACTGCAGCGCAAAGCTTATTAAAAGTGCACTTAGTATTTCTATAGAGTGAATTTCCATCTAGCTTTGCAGAAGGGTAAAAGATTGAACAGAAAAAACTCAATGAAAAAAGCAGACTTACATGGTAAATTGAGGGGAGAATAAATAGGGTAAATTGAAGATGTTGATATTTATTAATTAAATTATATCTGTATTTAAAAATTTGGTTTTGGTTAAATGTTGGCAACCTTAGTAGAACTGTTGTCCAGCTACCTAAATAAGTGAAATGTGATGAAATGCAGTGCCACTTTTTACCTTACAGATGTTGCTGAAACAACAATGCAGCTAGTAAATGCAGAGGGTAAAACCTGGTGGTTATGCAGTGGAATTTCAACTTCACCTGATTTTTCACGGTAGACGACTGATTCTGTGGTAAAACCCTGAAACACAAAAAGACAAATGGTTCATCTAGAAACAGCCTACATTGATTTCTTGTTTTAGAAGTTTCTGCACCACACATTAATGGTAAATCATACAGTTGTTACAGATCTTACAGTTTTCAGTAACACCAATGATGAAGTAAACACAGATTAGAAGCTCAGAGATCTTTATAAGCCAGTGTAATGAAAATGTTCTTGTCTTGTGAATGTTTAGGTGAGTAGTGACTCAACTGTTTAAGAAGTAAAACTGAGGCCTTGTTTCTTGGAACTGCCATTTTACGTGTGGGACGTGTGGGATGTGTGGGACTTGATCGAGATAGTCCTCACATTAATTCATTAACATTTTATGTCCGCAATGATTTACCACAATGATTGGTGATCTAATATTGTTTCTTGTCTGATATAATGTGTGATATTCTTTGCATGCAGTAGCATGCTTTGTTGTCATTGTCTTGGTGAACCTTTAATTTCAGTTCTTTGTAAAATTGTGTAAACATGATACACCTGCTTAATTTACTTTTATGTAATCTGCTGTTTTAATAGTTTTACTTCATTTTTCCCATTCGATCAAGAAATAGGCACAACAAAAACACAGTTCATCAAAAACATGTATTTGTTGAAATGTTTTTCAGTTCTGTGCAACCTGTTTTTCATGTCTTGTACATATTCTGTAAGGTGTTATTTAATTTAGAAAGTGTATGATAAAAGCTTTAAACTACTACTGTCATGTTTTTTTTAAATGACATCAGTGATATATATTATTTTCCTCTTGGCTTTAGGTGAAATACTTGGTCTTCACCTATTAAATGTGGTTTCTGTGACAAAGGGTATTTAAACAATTAAATGACTTTTACAATTAATAGTAAATGACTAAAGTAAGTGATTTTCAATTATAAAGGACTTTTCTTTCAACATAATTTTTTTCAAAATACTGTACAAAATAGAAAAACACATGTCACCCTCATGTACATTTTGAAATCACTGTGATTTCTAACGTAGTTATAAAATGTGGTTTAATTGTTTAAGTCGTAATTAAAGACAATCAAACTCCTAATTATTTGAAACAAGGGGACAAATCTAGGACAGGAATTTGAGTAAACCCCACAAGTAGTGGGAACAGTAAAGGAGAACAGGTTTCCAATATTAATAGCAAAGCCAATTAAAAAAGTATGAATAATAAATAATAAAGCATGAAACGAATATGTTGTTGTAAAGTCAGGGCAGTGTGGTGGCCACTGGCGTTCCTCCGTACCAAACTTGTCATTATTTTATACAGTTGATTGTATTGTATTGTATACATTAGCAGTGGGTTTGGCTAACAACAACTTAATAACAACTTAATAACAAAGCGTAATAATTTGTAGGAGTGTCCACATACTTGTGGCCATAATGTGTAAATTAAATCCAATGTATTATTTCACTACAGCTGTAACTACTGTTGCTAATAAATGTGTCCCTATTCAGTCAAAGGAGCATTTGAGGTTAGACACTAATGTATAGAATTATACACTAGTGAATAAGAAGGCATGGCTTGCAATTGATATTCCAATTCATCCCAAAAGTCTTTAATGGTGCTTTCTGCAAGTCACTCGAGGTCCTCCACAGTTGAGTTGTTAAACCCTCAGGCACCAAAGGGGCTTAGTATTTGGCCCTCTAGAATGAATCTTGGTGTTACTCCGGTGGTCAGCACAAACGTTGCCTATAATGTATCATCGGGTACATTATGATGATTTTAACACGAACCATGTGGTTAAATTCAAATCCAGTTATTTGCATACAAATATTATCCGTCAACAGACGCCCATGACTTTCCTCTTTTGGATTCAATGTAGCCTGTGAGCCACTAGATGGAGCCATAATTACATCAAATCAAGGGAGATAAAAACAAACGCGGTAGTTTCACACAACGTAGAACCAGTAGTTGATGCTTGGAATTCTAACAAATCATTTATCTTCATTAACTTCTACTAACCAGGGTCTCGGTGCGTCCAGATCGCATTCTGAGAACTCTGGTCATGAGGCAGGAATACACCCTGATCAGGTCCCTTGTAGCAGACACAATGAAAGAGGTTAAACTTTGACATTTGATCCTAATAAGTTAGTCTCGAAAAAGGCAAGGAACAAGCGGCAGCTCTAAAAAATGTCTCAATTAACTGCACAAACTAATCAAGGTCTAGTTGCTGCTCATTTTCCTGGTTGGTAAAGGGGCAAATTGGGGGGCAAATAGTCCCAAATCAGTAGAAAAGCGCAACTTCCTTTTAAAACCCACTGTACTGGGACAAGCTGGAAGGAAATAGTCATATGCAGCTGGACAGGATGCAGCAATCCACACATTTACACAAGGCCAATTTCACATGTTGACCCAGCAAATTACCATGCTCGAGCTGACTTTTTAATCCAGTTACTAACACAAACACTTCTGTTTCACAAATTTAAATGTCTGTGGGAAAATGTGATTCCTGCAAGTGCCTGATCTTTACAAAAAGGGGGGCCTACATACTGTAATGCCTATGGTTTTGGAAAGGGATGTTAAACATGATCAGGTGTACACATTATTTTAGTAAAATACACAGAATACACAGAATATCAGGCTCAGAATAAATCTCACTGTATTACACACTATGGTGTTTTTTTCTTCCTCATTTTGTTTGGATGGAAATTAAAATGTTCCCTAAATAACAAGCCAGAACATGTATAAACCATGCCATGAACCTGAAACAAGATACTGCAATTGCAAAAGCTGCCTCTTTCTCCTCCCTTATCTACAACAACTTCCAAAAATCGCACTGCGGTGACTTTTCCATGTTTTATTAATGCATGCCCCATCAGCCGTCTGCTTATGGAGCATTCCTGGCTGATATCTGCAGGGACATGTGAACATGGCACAGCTGAAAAACACATGGATACCAACACACATGCATTCACTGGATCATTTAATCTGGGGGTGTCCAAAGTTGTTTTAATGCCTATAAAGACCATGCCCATGAATTGATAAAATCTGAAATGCCACAAATCAAAAGACCAAGCCATCCATACACATTCTTGTACCATCACTATGCAGATGACACTGTTTTTTTTTGTCTACTAGCTGTTCTTTCATCCGTCCATCAATCCAGAAGCAAAATATCTTGTGTGTTCCAACACACACTCCTCACAGTATGTACAATTAAAAGCCAGCTATAACTTTTACTAACAAACATACAGTGTATCACAAAAGTGAGTACACCCCTCACATTTCTGCAAATATTTCATTATATCTTTTCATGGGACAACACTATAGACATGAAACTTGGATATAACTTAGAGTAGTCAGTGTACAGCTTGTATAGCAGTGTAGATTTACTGTCTTCTGAAAATAACTCAACACACAGCCATTAATGTCTAAATAGCTGGCAACATAAGTGAGTACACCCCACAGTGAACATGTCCAAATTGTGCCCAAAGTGTCAATATTTTGTGTGACCACCATTATTATCCAGCACTGCCTTAACCCTCCTGGGCATGGAATTCACCAGAGCTGCACAGGTTGCTACTGGAATCCTCTTCCACTCCTCCATGATGACATCATGGAGCTGGTGGATGTTAGACACCTTGAACTCCTCCACCTTCCACTTGAGGATGCGCCACAGGTGCTCAATTGGGTTTAGTCCATCACCTTTACCTTCAGCTTCCTCAGCAAGGCAGTTGTCATCTTGGAGGTTGTGTTTGGGGTCGTTATCCTGTTGGAAAACTGCCATGAGGCCCAGTTTTCGAAGGGAGGGGATCATGCTCTGTTTCAGAATGTCACAGTACATGTTGGAATTCATGTTTCCCTCAATGAACCGCAGCTCCCCAGTGCCAGCAACACTCATGCAGCCCAAGACCATGATGCTACCACCACCATGCTTGACTGTAGGCAAGATACAGTTGTCTTGGTACTTCTCACCAGGGCGCCGCCACACATGCTGGACACCATCTGAGCCAAACAAGTTTATCTTGGTCTCGTCTGACCACAGGGCATTCCAGTAATCCATGTTCTCTGACTGCTTGTCTTCAGCAAACTGTTTGCGGGCTTTCTTGTGCGTCAGCTTCCTTCTGGGATGACGACCATGCAGACCGAGTTGATGCAGTGTGCGGCGTATGGTCTGAGCACTGACAGGCTGACCTCCCACGTCTTCAACCTCTGCAGCAATGCTGGCAGCACTCATGTGTCTATTTTTTAAAGCCAACCTCTGGATATGACGCCGAACACGTGGACTCAACTTCTTTGGTCGACCCTGGCGAAGCCTGTTCCGAGTGGAACCTGTCCTGGAAAACCGCTGTATGACCTTGGCCACCATGCTGTAGCTCAGTTTCAGGGTGTTAGCAATCTTCTTATAGCCCAGGCCATCTTTGTGGAGAGCAACAATTCTATTTCTCACATCCTCAGAGAGTTCTTTGCCATGAGGTGCCATGTTGAATTTCCAGTGGCCAGTATGAGAGAATTGTACCCAAAACACCAAATTTAACAGCCCTGCTCCCCATTTACACCTGGGACCTTGACACATGACACCAGGGAGGGACAACGACACATTTGGGCACAATTTGGACATGTTCACTGTGGGGTGTACTCACTTATGTTGCCAGCTATTTAGACATAAATGGCTGTGTGTTGAGTTATTTTCAGAAGACAGTAAATCTACACTGCTATACAAGCTGTACACTGACTACTCTAAGTTATATCCAAGGTTCATGTCTATAGTGTTGTCCCATGAAAAGATATAATGAAATATTTGCAGAAATGTGAGGGGTGTACTCACTTTTGTGATACACTGTATGATTATTATTTACAACTAACATCCTATCAGTGACCTCTGTTTAGATCATGCAGGTTTGCACTATAATCTCATGAAAATTAGACTTAACCTGTTAAAAGTACATTCTCATGCAGATACGTGTTTTCTCGTGGCCTTTATTTTTCCTTTCCCAGAACTACTGCGAGCCTCACCCAATCTGATATACCAGGTGTTAGATCTTTGCCAGCCAATAATTGCATTTGTACTGGCTGGTAGCCACTTGCACATCCAGCACCCTCTAAACAATGTAGAAAATCGAACAAAATAAATGAAGAAGGAATTTAATCTGGTTGTATGGTACCAATGTTGTTTGCTGTCACAGTATTCCACCACATTCCATGGGAATGTCTTATTCATTGACAAAAATACTAACATTTTAGGTAACATGTCATAATAATAATAATAATAATAATGATTTAAAATATTAATAGGGCAGCATATGATGATTTAGTCTAGTTCCAGTCTGTAAAACTTTGTAAAACCTTAAAAATTGTAATACATTTTGTGACCTGCAGTATTCAACTGTCATTTAAAGTATATTTTTGTCTTGAAAGTGGCACTAATTTAACATATCACACACTTTTAATTAATCTATTTCTATCTCTATTTTTTATTTGTATTATTATATTTGAATTTTGGCGGCACAGTGGCTCGGTGGGTAGCACTGTCGCCTCTGTTGCCTCACAGCAAGAAGGTCCTGGGTTCGATCCCCAGGCGGGGCAGCCTGGGTCCTCTCTGTACGGAGTTTGCATGTTTTCCCCGTGTCTGTGTGGGTTTCCTCCAGGAGCTCCGGTTTCCTCCCACGGTCCAAGAACATGCAGTCAGGTTAATTGGAGACACTGAATTGCCCTATGGGTGAATGAGTGTGTGTATGTGTGTATGTGTGTCTGCCCTGTGATGGACTGGCGCCCTGTCCAGGGTGTTACTGCGTGCCTTGCGCCCATTGAAAGACTGGGATAGGCTCCAGCACCCCCCAGCAACCCTAACTGAATAAGCGGTTAAGAAAGCGAGTGAGTATTTGAATTTTTAACGTCATGTTTTATACTTTCGTTACATTCATGACAAAAACAGTAGTTTCTGGTTACACAAGATCAGTTCATGCTTGCACGTCTTTGGACTGTGGGAGGAAACCAGAGCCTCCAGAAGAAAACCCACGCAGACAAAGGAACAACATGCAAACTTCACAGAGAAAGGACCCGGAGTGGCCCACCTAGGAACTGAACCCAGGACCTTCTTGCTGTGAGGCGACAGTGCTACCAGCTGAGCCACCGTGCCACCCACGTTTTAGGTTCATTTTAAATAGTAATAGGGCAGCATATGATGTTTTAGTCTAGTTCCAGTCTGCAAAACCTTTTAAAACCTTAAAATTTGTAATACATGTTGTGACCTGCAATATTCAACAGTCAGTCATTAAAAGTACATTTTTGTCCTGAATGAGTACATATCCCCACTTTTAATTAATATTATCATCTGCTATTAATTAAAAAAATAATTAAAATCTATGGCCATCTCTATTTGACCATGTGATGTTAACTTTTAACAGAAGCCTAACCTAATACAAGCTAGTGTTAGATAGCATGTTAGCATTATGAGTTTACCTGAAGTTTACATTGACATAATTTCTCACAGAATTTCTCACAAAATTGAAGCGGCACCATTTTAGAAAGATTGTTAAAATGTTGTCAGAACGTTAGCTAGTTATGTTCACACCAACTCACAACATACATAATAGCAACTTTTCTTCTCAGCTTGATAAGTGGACACAAACTTAACGTGTGACCAACTTGAATAAAGCAATAAGCCACGAGAGGCCGTACGTTACTGTGATTTTAGCACGGGGATGACGTTTTTGGCACGACGCGAAGCGGAGTGCCTAAAACTTCTTTCCCCGTGCTAAAATCGTAACAGTAATGCACGGTCTCGAGTGGCTTATTGCTTTTATAAAACGGCGGTCAACATAAAATATAATAAATACAACAATGTTTAATCATAAATGTATTTATTGTGTATAAACTTACAATAAAGCATTCTTCCGCGACGCAAGGTAATCCGATTAACAGTGTTGCTAGGCAACGTGAGGGCGAAAATAACATTAACTTTCTCTATTCAGTGGCGTATTAATATGGAATGATGTGAGGTGGTCCTAGGTGTGCGTTTATCGGGGATTTTACAACGGCTTCGAACGCGGCTCAGCCAATCAGATTTTAGGACCGGAACTATCCGTTTTATAATGTAATATTTGAGACGCTGGATAAAAACTGGTGAATGAAAATACACGTTTTTCACACCTTAATTACAACTTTGTGTGAAGGTTGATTAGCTCAGGCTAATGTAGCAGCGTCAGTGTTTCCCTGAGGAAAAGCGCGGCGTCTCTGTCAGGGGAAACGATGCGCGTGTCGTGCACGTTTATTGGCGGGAGTTAACATATATCACCCACTTTTAATTAATAATCACCTGCTTTCAATTGAAATATCTATTTTATTACTTAGCCGTTCGTTACCATCTCTATTTAACCACGTTGTTAACTTTTAACAGAAGCCTGTTAGATAGCATGTTAGCATTATGAGTTTTAAATGAACATGGACAAAATTTCTCACAAAATTGAAGCGGCACCATTTTAGAAAGATTGTTAAAAGCTTGTCAGAACGTTAGCTAGTTATGTTAGCACCAACTCACAACATACATATTAGCAACTTCTCTTCTCAGCTTGATAAGTGGACACAATGCTGTGTGATTAACTCGAATGAAATATTTGAGACGCTGGATAAAAACTGGTGAATGAAAATACACGTTTTTCACACCTTAATTACAACTTTGTGTGAAGGTTGATTAGCTCAGGCTAATGTAGCAGCGTCAGTGTTTCCCTGAGGAAAAAAGCGCGCGTCTCTGACAGGGGAGGCGATGCGCGTGCACGTTTATTGGCGGGGTTATTTGCTTTACAACGGACCGACAAACAGCTGCAATGAGACCTGAAACCATCACAAAGAAAAGACATTTACCGTCTGCAGTTCTGACCCTATAATCCTTATCTGGGAGCACTTTTAACCCGGGATATCTGCTGGAATAGACCGAGGATAGAACACGCGCATTCCTCTACATGCCTTCATGCACCGACCTGAGCTGGAAATAGAAATATGACAGATAGAGCAGAATGATTCCTAACAGCACATATCAGAAAGCATGGAGGTGTTATTACTGATATTACTGATATAATGGGATCCACTGATTTTCACCTGTGAGTGCATAAATATGGATTCATGTTTAAAGAGACTGAGACAAGAACTGGTATGTATACATTCACCATCATGTTTATTCCCTGACTGGTATGCAAATGGTTCACGCTGCTCGTCTGATTATTTTCTTGCGTTTTTCATGTGCTTTTACATATAAAGTAGTCAAACTAAATCATAATTAATCTAATTTTTAATGTCTATTTAAATATTTCAAGCATAAATGTCGTCTGCTGCTGTAATTTTCTCCTGACTGATCCAGATGCAGTACAGGGGAGAGCGGGGTCGGTTGGCACAATTTATTTCTTTATTTATTTTTTATTTAATTACTCTTGTACATTACAGACATTTATATTCAAACAACAAAATAGCAAACATAGGTAAGGCTGCAAAAATTATTTCAGTAAAAGAAGAATCAGTTAGTATTTTTTATATTTTTTTAATGACTAACTTGCTAAAACAAAAACTGCTTAAAAAAATGAAACTTTTTTCCGTAGTTTTTTTTTTATATGTAAATCTAAAGGAATGATCAATTTTCATTATTGACATCTAATTTCCCAGGACTGAGTATAAATTACTAGACATGTTGACTTCTCAGTGCCAATACAAATATGGCAAGTTTGATTGCACTTATTAGACAGGGTCACAAGAGTTACAGTGGAAAAGTAGGTCGTTAACTGTATGATGTATAATAAACTGTCTTTAAGCAGAAATTGAAATATAATTTGTGTGCTGTCCAGCCAAACTCTGTGAACCCTGTGCCAAGTAAATACATACATTTTGTTTTTTTTGGGGGGGGGGGGGGGGGGGTTAAAAACATACATAGGGCACACTTAATATTTATCTTAGATGCTTTTATAGCTATTGGCAAGGTATTGGCAACAATCTGAATTAGGGTTGGGCGCAGGGCCGGCGCTAGGGGGGGGCTGAGGGGGGCATTGCCCCCCCAAATTGTGTCTTTGCCCCCCCAAGCACAATGCAAGCAACGGCTATTTTTAAAATTATCTCTGAACCAATCACAAAAATGCATTTTGTTTTACAGTGTGAAGATATTTCCTTGCTTATTCCTGATTGGCTCTTTGAGTCATATAAAAATCGGCAGACAGTTCAGTTCGGCAGTATATGTTCTGTTAGTGTGAGCGAGAGGCAGGTATACTGGTAAACACTTTTTTTTTACAGAATTAGTATTCTTTTGTTTTCTTTATATTTTCATTTCCCAATAATATAAATATTCTCACTCATTCCTATTTCCACGTTTGAATATTCTCAGTCTGTGTGTAGGTACATTTGTCAGCTTTGACTTAAATTTGTATTAAAGCCTTTCAAGAAATAGAGTTGTTCTATTAGTAATGACAATTTAATTAAGGGGGCGTATTAAAATGAAATACAATTAGATAATCTTTTTTCTCCATTTACATAATCAACATGTATTTTTTAATCATTGGGTTTTAAGTTTAAGTTCGAAAACATGCATTTTTATTTCTTTACCTCATACATCACTTTAAGCCAGTATCAATAGCTTGGCTGTCATCATTCATGCACAAATCAAGCCTTGAATATATTTCTGGCTTCAAAAACATGACTATCAACATGCCCCCTCATTAGGTTTTACTGCCCCCCCAAGCAAAGCAGTCCAGAACCGGGGCTGGTTGGGCGGTATGACGGTATTACGGTATACCGCGGTATTTAAAAATGGTGACGGTGGGAGGGGTAGGCGGTTGGAGCTCACTGATTGGTTGTAGTAATGGGAATTATGGCTCCTTAAAGGGAGCCGGATCTTTTGGCTCGGTTCCTTTTAAAGAGCCGTTCAAAAAAATGACTCTTCGTTCCTCGGGAAGCGCTACTGGGTGAACTATAAGACACCCCCAATATTAATATCAATGATGAACAATCATGAACATTTTGCTACCTTGCCTTAAATGTAGGCCTAATTCAAACAACACTTAAATGAGAAAAAAAGATTTATTTTAAAAGAAGAGAAAAAACTACAGAGAAGAGACGTACTGTGGTTGCATCGCATTAAGTTTCAGAACAATCCTCTTTTGTGCAGAGATGTGCCTGTGTTTATTTCTGCTTTAAAACATACGCACCATGAAATAATCAGATTTAACATCATTAAACAAGTTTATTTCTTAGTTATTTGTGCTCGTTTTCTGTATGTTCTCTCTGTAGCTCGGTTACGTCTCTCTCTCTCTCTCTCTGTCTCTCTCTGTGTGTGTGTGCGCGTCTCGCTCGCTCTCCGCGATATTTAAAGTGTTTTCGGATTTAAATTTCGACAATAAACAGCTCTTCTTATGACTGACTGATTCCTTCTACTGATGCCAAGCTGAATGGGTGGATTACAGCCGATAAGAACTCCGCAGAAATAAAAAAAAAGATATACAGAGACGCATTTACACTTATGCGTGAAATATTTATTATAGATCAGATAGGATAAGCCCCCCCCCCCCCCGGTAATACCGTATACCGCGGTATTTTCTGAAGAGGGTATGACGGTATGAAAATCGGCAATACCGCCCAACCCTAATCTGAATAGACCTTTACCACCTTCAAAATGACGCCATTTAAGCACTGGTAGTACAGACCAAAAGCAAAATATACTTCAACAATACTTACAATTAGAGATGCATGAGTACCGATACTGGTATCGGGTATTTGCCCGATACCGTGCTCATTAACTTGTACTCGTCCTCGCAAACGAGGCTCCGATACTAAACATCCGATACCGTGTGCCTAGTGCACGTTGCTGCGTTATGCCTGGTTCACACTACACGATGTTTGCCCTGATTTTCGCTCGGCGACTGGTCGGCGCTAGATTTGCCGGCTCGGGAGCAACTCGGCGTTCACTCGGCGATCAAAACTCGGCTCTCGATCGCTAAGTGTGAACTATCCAACAACTCGATCCGACCGATATCTGATCTGAGATGTGCGACTGGCAGTGAGTGACATGTCGAACAGCCAATGAGAACGCAGGATATGGCGTGAGGGGAAACGCAGGAGAGGAGTGTAAACAGGTGGGACAGGGGGATAATATAGTTTATATCAGAATACACCTGCACACACATGTTTTACAGTATTTCTGACCTGATCGTTCTCTACAAAACATAACAACTAAACACCAACATTGCAAAAATATTTATTAACCTCCAACTCACTACAGAACAATCCATGCTATTCGTGTTGCCAAATCCACTCAGATTCATTTATTTTCCCTCCTTGATTTCATCACATCAGCGCACAAACACTTTGATCACTCGTACTCGGTTGGGAAAAAATGGTATTGATGCATCCCTACTTACAATACTCAATGTAGTGTTGTTGGGTTTTCTCCTCTAAACATACTTCTGGTCTGATTCTGAAGCAGGGGTTTCTTTTTTTGTGATAACCTTAAATCCTATGATGCTTCCTAAATTCTCTGCAGACCTTTCTATTCATTCTAAAAGAAAGTTGAGCAAGAGAAGAATATGCACCACTCCTAATGTTGAAACCCAGGTCACTGGGACTAGAGCTGTGAGGGACACTAACTGCTGTGCCATTGGCCACCCTGTACTCGATATTTCAGACCAGAATGTTGGCAGAAACCAAAAGGTATTTCTTGAGAAACGGCAAAACTCTTTTTGAATCCTTATAGTAATAAAGGTGACTTAAAAAAAACGGATTAACCAGATGTATGCCATGGTGGCGGTCATGTACCATTTTGGATCACATTTGCCCATTTCGAAGTTTGTCAACATAAGATTGGGTGTGTAAAGCTGCCTGGAGTCGCAGATGTATTTAGAAAGGAACACAGCAGTCTTCTTGGGCTTCCTGAGGAGAAGAGTCTGGCACTGCAGATTTAAATGGGCTGTGTTTTTTTTTTTTAGGAATGCCACATGGCTGCCTGTCTGCTGCTTTGGCAAAATGATGCTACTTTGTTAATAAATTAAGATAGAAGAGTAAGTATAAATAAATTTGATTGGCTCTACATGTTAGACTGCCAATTATATTTACTTATCATTTGTTTACTTTGAGTTAAAGTTCTCTTTGATACAGTATATGGCCAAAAGTATGTGGACACCCTGTGAATTTAAGAGGGCCCTAATTATCATACGATGTCAAAGGTAGTATACGACTGTACTCAGTACTTAAGTAAGGTAAGTGCATCTTCTGTTCTCACAGCTTTAACCTTTACGACTGTGGTAATTGAATGCTGCCTGTCTGGTACAAGTGTGAGAAGTTGTTATCAGGGTTAGTCTGTGTGTGGCAGAGAGGTCAGTAAAATGGTCAACTTTTAACCCCCTTAGGTCTCAAGTCTATTTTGGCTGTTTCCAGATCAAACCAAATTCAGTACTGCTGTTCACTGCGTCTTTTGCTTCTGTTAATACACATGTTAAGTTCACCATAGAAAAAAAATACTTAAATATTTGTATTACCTACCAGTAGCTATATTTTTATGTAGCATTGTCATCTTTTTATTTATTTATTTATTTAAATTAACATTTGTTTTCATTTCATTTCAAGCAATTGCTTTATACTGATCCGAGTCACTGAGGTAAAACTTTGAGCACAAGGCAGGAATACCCTGGAAAGGGCACAATCCAAGGACTTCAGGCCTTCCTCCATCAGACACAGCCAGTCATATCTGTGTAGACGCTTGGCTGGACGGCTGATAGCATTGCTGAGATTCGAACCCAGAATAGGCCACTCGAGCACCTCACAGAACATCTCTACACATCTCTACCTGAAGCAAGCAGGTCATGTCTAAAAATCTAGCAGTGTGTCTGATATAAAGCAGTTGGTAGCAGTCATTGCTTATAGAAAGATGTTTATCTAAAGCCCAAATTGTAGAAGACTCCAATCTTTAGCTCAAAGCAGCATAATGGTGGCTGTGAAAGTGCTGGTTGGTGGGGTACCATGGTCCCATTGAACAAAAGCTATAATAAAAGTTACTGTTATTATTAAGCACAAGAATGGGTCAAATCTGCGCCAAGCTTTTGCTCATTTAGTGTGTTCCTCCGTCGCTCCTGTTCTTCACAAAGCCCTTCCTTCCCCTCAGCTAAAATTGGCCTGGACCTTGACGACAGCTGTGACTGAGCCTACGTGGGTTCATGTTTGTGCTGGAGATGTTGCTGATAACCTCCCACGACCAGCTCTAGTGATGCAGTGAGCAAAGTTAACTAGTAGACAATCAATTCTACATGCCCTTTCAAAAGACAGATAAACAACTGGTACACCATAATTGCCTAATTATATTTATTTAAGGCACAGACTAAATGGGGGACAGATTAAATAGAGAAGAAAATAATCCTTCCTTCCTTCCTTTTCTAATATCAAGAGGATTTAAGATTAAGATGATTAGGAAGTGTATAAGTGTGTAACACGCTCCAATCTATCAGATTTGTATCGTATATAATCCTGAGCACTGATATGAAAGCCAGAAATAATGACTTCAAATTTATGGCAGATGACTTTAATGAATGTGCTCTGATGCTTTATTTCACTTTAAGTAGGTCAGAAGGAAATATTTCTGTCTTATCTCATGCAAATGCATGCAAATCTAAAGGAGTTTGTTTTGAAGAGGATGATACAGCCATCTATTTTTACAAGGATGTTTAACTAAATAGGAGGCAGCGCTCTTTATTCATTTGCTTCTGAATCAGTTACATAGCACAAATCTAAATACACAGACCACTATGGAGACCCGCTATGTCTAAACAAGCGCAGAGCGGGTACACGCCATCAACACACACAACACACTTTACGAAAACGGTAACTTACAAATTTAACATAAGCACAACCACAAAACACACCATTAAATACATCATAACAAAGCAAAAATGCCATTCTAAACACAAAACCCACTTTTGGCTCTGGCCACATGGCATCATGGGACATGGAACACACAGGGAAAACACGCTAGCACATCAGAGCTAACATTTCCAAGTCGTTGGTTTGAATCTCAGCTCTGCTACCAGCAGGGGGCACCTACACGAACAATGATCGGCTCGTTGTTCAGGGAGGGTTCGGAGGGGATTCCTCATAACTGATGCAATTACAACCTCTGCTGGCTGGTTGATGGCACCTGCACAGAGACGGGGGATAATGAGGATCAGGGTGTGGCTGTCAGTACACAAAGCTGATCCGCATATGAACTCGCCACCTGCAGGTGAAAAGATGAAGTGGGCTACTGCACACAAGTGGAGGTCAATATCAGTATAGAGGGATCCTATCCCATGTCAAGGGCTCCAATCTGCACTGCTTGACATTTACACACACACAGAGGCTGACAGACACACATTCTTTCATCTGGTTTGTGACCTATTCATAGTCATCAAGCATGAGTGTAAATAAATATGACAGCTATGTACATCCTTAAAAGCTATATTAATGCTAACATGACCACAATAGTTTATTCAACTGAGCTTATTTTAGTGGGCAAAATTAGTCCAAGATAGTAATAATAATATAGATAGTAATAAGTTTTATTATAATCACACCTGTATTTGTTGCCCATTAAAGCTAAGCAGCATCTGCCTGTAACTGGCTTCAAAGCACTTCTCTTCCCAGCGGCTGACATTTACATCTTCATTAACAGATCTCACAGAGGTGCCCTTTCAGTAAAAGAAGCGGGTCATTAGATTTTACATTATTCCTCTGGAACAAACATACTATATCTGTGAACATAAATACCAAGTGTTATAGCAGAGTCAGCAGTAGATTCACGATAGATTCTGGATTTAAAAAACAAACAAATAAATAAATAAAATTCTAGCTCATCAGTGGGCAACCTGGAGGCTTTGTGAATGGGTACAGTCAGTTTCTAGTAAGACTCAGGATCATGTGGGGGTAAAACAGATAGTAAATGAATGTATGAATGATGGTGTTAAATTTAAGTGGGATAAAAGGCACAAGGTCTGAGCAATAGGACAAAACATGTTATGTAACATATGAATCTCAATTCACTATCTAGGAGTCTACAGTAATATACAGTATAGAAGTGTGTAGACTCCTAACCATAAGCTTGTTGTCATCCACTCTTCTGAGAAGCCTTTTCACATGACTTCAGTGTGCATTTGTCCCTATTTGATCAAAAGAGCATTTGTGAGGTCAGGCACTGATGTTGGACTTAACGACATCAGTTATAATACTGGCTGTGGCTAAAACACCTAAACTCGTTTTGGAAATATCAGTAGGTTTGGTTGATTCTAGAATTTTTGGACGGGGGCCTTCATTTCAGCAAACTTAAACATAAACCATACAGTAAGGTTCCAGCTTTTTGTTAATTGTTTTGGGTGTTCAGCTCGGTCCTCCGGGTAGGCTGGGCGGCTACATGAACGATTGGCTGTTGTTCATACAGGGTGGGGAGCCGGATAGGAACCTCATAACTGATGCAGTTACGACCTCTGCTGGCTGATTGATGGCGCCCGCACAGAGTAGAGGAATAATGCGGTGATCAGAATGTGGCTCTCCGTACACAAAGCTGATCCGCATATGAACTCGCCTTGTGCAGGTGAAAAGGTGCAGTCGGGTACTGCACACGTGTCGGAGGGGGCGTGTCTCACTGTCCTCAATCAGAAGTGGAGTTCAGCATCACTAGAGAGGAAGCATAATGCAATCCGGTAATTGGATACAACTAGATTGGGAGGAAAAATAATAATAATAATAATTGTTTTGGGGGGTGATATGGTGGTCACAGACTTTCAACCATATATTAAAAGTTTAGCAGTGTTTTTGATATTCATGTTTAAAAGAAAAAACATTAGACCAGCAGCAAAATGGGTCATTGTGTTTGGTTTGTATCTACATGCACATTGTCACATTAGATTCTGAATTATTTAGAAGCAATCTTTCAAAATGCCATGAGCATCTGTGATAGCAATGCAAAACACTCAAGACAAGCTTATTTTTCCCATGATGATGTTTACTGTATACATGTAAGTTAAACATTGTGATTGTATATCAGAGTTCTTTAGCTCTTTGTCCTGTTCTTTCTGAATTATTTTACTGAGTTGTACTATTTGTGATTGAATAATTCCCTTGACCCGGTAGGACAGTCAATAATTATCCCCATAAAGCATAAAATACACTGTTCACAACATATGGCAGACCAAAACCATCACCCCTCCTCAGCCACCCATTTTTTGAAACTCTCACCCAGTCTTGGTAATCGATTATGCTTCAGTGAGCTGCCCCCTCTGTTTAGGATTAAAGTCTTGACGTGTTCTATTGGATGCCAGGGCAGAACGCAGTCTCCAATTGGCAGAAAGCTAGATATAGGGGCTGGCAGACTCGGTCTTTAAAAGGTGAGAAGGGTAGAGACTGAGAAGCTAGGAAATCCTCTCTGTGGAAGCTGATTCATGGTAAGTTGATAGCCTTTCTGTGTCGGGGTTACAGATATGTTTATTGGCAAGAATGATAATGCTGCATGATTAGATGATTTGTAGGAAAATACGTAGCCGGATGAAGCATTTAATTTGTTGCAACTGTTTAGCTGTTGCATGTCGTGATAATATGATTAGATCATGATTATATAGTCTTGTTGTAGACACCATCGCCTTAAATCATGCATTCATCACTGTATTATGAGAGTTTGATAAATGGTAGTAAGATCTGGAAATATGGTAAAAGCTTATTTTATATATATTTTCAGATGAATAAGTTTGTTGTTTTAAGAACAAGCCAATAAAAAGCTGGTGTGATATACACTCAATGATTAAAATGATGTAGATAATATACACCGATCAGACATAACATTATGACCACCTTCTTAATATTGTGTTGGCCCCATACGCAACAAACTGTGATGCACTGTGTATTCTGACACCTTTCTATCAGAACCAGCATTAACTTCTTCAGCAATTTGAGCCTGTTGGATCGGACCACACGGGCATCAATGAGCCCTGTCGCCGGTTTACCACTGTTCCTTCCTTGGACCACTTTTGATAGATACTGACCACTGCAGACTGGGAACACCGCACAAGAGAAGCAGTTTTGGAGATGCTCTGACCCAGTCGTCTAGCCATCCTCACGCTTACCCATTTTTCCTGCTTCTTTTACATCAGCTTGTTTGTTTGTTTGTTTGTTTATTAGGATTTTAACATCATGTTTTACACTTTGGTTACATTCATGACAGAAACTGTAGTTATTCATTACACAAGATTCATCAGTTCACAAGTTTATATCAAACACAGTCATGGACAATTTAGTGTCTCCAATTCACCTCACTTGCATGTCTTTGGACTGTGGGAGGAAACCGGAGTACCCGGAGGAAACCCACGCGGACACGGGGAGAACATGCAAACTCCGCACAGAAAGGACCCGGACCGCCCCACCTGAGGATCGAACCCAGGACCTTCTTGCTGTGAGGCGACAGTGCTACCCACTAAGCCACCGTGCCGCCACTTTTACATCAGCTCTGAGAATAATATGTTCACTTGCTGCCTAATATATCCCACCCACTAACAGGTGCCGTGATGAAGAGATAATCAGTGTTATTCACTTCACCTGTCAGTGGTCATAATGTTATGCCTAGTTGGTGTGTACAGATAATCTACAGTATTATACATCACTAAAAGCTGCTAGTGAGAATAGCATGTCCCTACTGAGTCTGGTTCCTCTCAAGGTTTCTTCCTGTGATTCCTGTAATTGTAAAGGAGTTTTTACTTGCCACTGTCACCCTTGGATTGCTCAACAGGGGGTTTTGGTCTGTCGGAAAAGCACTATACAAATAAATTTGACTTGACTTGACTTTATTGACAAACCTAGACACCTAACCATATGCTTGCTGGACATCCATAAGCATCATTATGGAGTAGGAACCCCCTCCATGACCAATGGAAGACTTTCCCAAGATTTTGTTGCATCTGTCAATTGTTATTGGTGTTGAGGTTGGTACTCTGTGCAGGTGTCTTGAGTTCCCTTACAGTCAAACCAGTTTGATCTTTGACTTTGCTTTGTGCACAGGGTCATGTCATTTTGAAACTGTTGCCACAAAATTGGAAGCACGTATTTTATTTAAAATTATTGATTTTATACACCTACACCTTATATACCTATTTAAATTTAAAGTCAATTGCTTTAATATTTTAATATTTGTGTAAGTTTTGCTCATGTAAACTTATTGTCCTGTTGGTTGTATTTTTATCCTCTGCCCCTGCAGATCTCTATGAGGGAGGCTGGTGATGGCCTTCATGATCAGATGAACTCCATGATGGGAGCTCTGCAAGAACTTAAACTCCTCCAAGTTCAAACCAAGCTTGAGCAGCTGGAAGTCTCAGGAAAATCTAGCAGTTTGGTTGAACCACCATCCAAACCTTCTGACATCTTTGAGCCAAAAGATCAAAATCAGGTTCAATCCCAGCACCAACATCGCAGTAGCATCGGAACTTCACCTTCTACCTCCAGCCTGGAGAGTAGTACTACAACTTTGCCCAGGATTATCTCAGGATACACTGCCCCACAAGTAGAATACTGTGGACCAAAACTGTCCCAACTACCACTGGAACAACATCAGGAGCAACACTCATCCCGGCCTGCATCAGTAGACCTTTCTGGGATTCTAAATAGCTTGTCCAGAGAGGGACCCTCCTTAGATAGCGATTACACTGAAGATAGCATGGACGACTCCAGCGACTGGACCTCCACTCTCATGAGTTGCAGCCGCAACCGTCAGCCTCTGGTGTTGGGGGACAACGTGCTTGCCGACTTGGTGGGCAACTGGCTGGACCTGCCTGAACTGGACAAAGAAGGTGTGGAAGGAGGAAAGGGAATTAACAGACCAGACTCTCCGGCTCTTCCGCTCCAGCTTAGTCGGTCACAAGAGCTGTGCAAGAGGTTTTCGTTGACAAGCAACATCTTCAAGAGGTTTCTGCGCAGTGTCAGACCCGATCGGGACAAGTTATTGAAGGAAAAACTCGGCTGGATGCCAGCAGGAAATGATGCAGAAGCAGAACTTTTTAAGAGACCAAAGAAAGCAGCTAAGGCCAAGGGGAGTTTTTACCTTCCTTTTTGGGCAGGGGGACAGCAAGCAAAGGGTCAGTTGTGCCCTCAGCCAGCAGAGGAAAGAAGCCAGTTCCTAGGACCTTACACAGACAGGACTACAGAGCAAATGGACAAGGTCCAACCTTTGCTAGACTACAGTACAGTTGTTTGGGTTTAAAAGATTTGTAGTTAGGGTGTTTCTGGGTGTTGTCTAGATAGATGGTAAAGCCTAAAACAGGAGACTTTTGAGGAACTAAGTTAATTTGGTGATGGATGGAGGGATGGATAGTTTGATGGATGGATGGATAGTTTGATGGATGGATGGATGGATGGTTTGATGGATGGATGGCTGTATGGACGGATGGATGGATGGATGGCTGTATGGACGGATGGATGGTTTGATGGATGGATGGATGGCTGGATGGAAGGATGGATGGCTGGATGACAATCTAAAATCTTTTAGGAAGTGGTTAGATCTTCCTCTAATGAGGCACTTTACATCATGAATACCCAAGACATTTTTACTGATATGCTTTTATTTTTCTGTCCTTGATGTAGTTGTATTTTCATATACTCTCTTTTATAAATTTATAAATATCAAATCAATTTCAAGCATTGCTGCATGTTTACAGATCCTTCTTTTATCTACTGTTCACTATTGTGTCTGTGTAGCACAAAAATATCAGGGTTCTGTCTGTTCTTCAAGGTATAAAAGGAGGTTTTTCACCTACCAGCAAATATATCACCTCTTTTGGATCCGGTTGTAGAGGATGTGTTATGTAATGTAGAAACAAAACCAAAATATCAAAAGTCTTATGTGGGGTGGATTATTCACTAGCCTTGTAAAATCAGATATATCAAATAATGGGATTATTTATTTTTATTTGATGTTTTCTATTTTTTTTTAAATAATGTATTTAATTTATAGTATTTCTTAATGACATGGCTAAGAAATAAGCAAGTTTTGAAATTCCCTGGCAACACTGGTACAATCCAGAATTGTCGAATCTTCAGAGGCTTCTGCATCATCGATTGATACGATCACATTATCAGTTGTGCACTTGGGAGAAACAGCACAATGGTTTATGGCTTCATTTGGATTCAGTGACAGATTATTTCATAGTTAATCCAAATATCGAGTATGTATTCTGTCTTTAGGATTAATACTGGCTCCATATGGGGAAAAAACTTAATTTCATTATGTCTAGTGAATGGTAAATGGAAATGCTCTTTTTATTACTATTATTGTTGTTGTCATCATCATGTGCACTACATTTTGTATTCACTCAGTGCTTCTTACTTAGCTTGCTATTGTAGTTGTATCTATTTGCTGTTGTATGTGTGTTTGATGTCTTCCTCGCTCATGTATTAAGTCACCCTGCTTAATCAGAGACCATATATTTTCATGTGTGTGTATTTTTAGCAGATCAGAGACCTGCTGCACACCCATCACTGGTCTTGGGACTGGGACAAAACATACTAGATGTATAAAAACATACTAGATGTCAAGGACCTTGTTCAAATGCCCAAGGGCCAGTTACTTCAGTGTAACCATGCCACCAATGCCTGCCATATGCTACCTTGACTTTTTTGAGTCCTTCATGACAGTGGACAAGCCAAACAGAGGATTTACATTTTACATTTACATTTTCGGGATTTAGCAGATGTTTTTATCCAATTTACAGTACTGTGACAGTATATTGTCTAAGCAATTGACGGTAAAGGGTCTTCCTCAAGGGCCCAACAGTGGTAACCTTTTGGTTACTAGTCAAGTACCTGAACTGTTGGGCTACAACTGCCCTTTTGCTCATTGGGATGCTCAATGGGATATCAGAAATCAGAATAATATTCAGAAAATATCAGAAATCACCACAGTCATTTCACTCCAGTCTGATTTGGTGGGCATCATCTGATTATCCTTACAAACAGTACATGACCGTTTCACAAGATTATGACACTCTAAAGCAAATAACAATCCGTTTTTAAGCTGTGACTACATAATATTTAAGGCATTGGGTTTTTTATCACAGTTTGTTTTAAAATAATGATGCACATTTGTTGAGGTTATTACTGGCAGCCCTGCTGGGTTGTTTCATGTGAACTACTGAAGAAAAACGTGTCACTAAAATGCAAAATTCTATCAATGTTCAAACAAATTAACCACCTCATTACGCCTAAACAGATCCAGATTGTTTGTCTGGTGACATACTAGAGTATTTTGACAATTTCTGGTTTGTATAAATGTATATGCTGATACAAAAAAAGCCATTTGAGACTCTGCTGGAACACAGGACCTATATAAAGATCTCAGTAGTTAAGGAAAGTCTGATTTGTAGATTGAATTATTTATTTTGCTGGGCAAAATCAATTTAATTATTAAAGCATCTCTGAGAGGGCAGTTTGTACAGAACATTGTGTGTTTTGGTTTTAGATAATTAGTTTGTTACACTACTTTTGTAATGCAGAATGAATTCTAACTTTTAATCATCGATGACATAAAATGAACTTATTTTTGTGGCTTTGTTAAAAGCAATTCATAACTTGTCTTAATTAAATTTGCCAAATTTGTTAACTGAGATGCCAAGGGGGAATTACTTTTTCACAAGGGTTGTATAGGTGTTGAATAACTTTGTTCCTTAAATAAAATCATTTTACAAAATGTGATTTGTTTTTATTATAGTTCTATTTTTGTTTTGTTCATGCATTCAGACAAATATGGAGTAAAAAACCACCTCCTTGTTTCTACACTCACTGTCCATTTTATCAGCTCCACTTACCATATAGAAGCACTTTGTAGTTCTACAATTACTGACTGTAGTCCATCTGTTTCTCTGCATGCTTTGTTAGCCCCCTTTCACCCTGTTCTTCAATGGTCAGGACCCCCACAGGACCACCACAGAGCAGGTATTATTTAGGTGGTGGATCATTCTCAGTACTGCAGTGACACTGACATGGTGGTGGTGTGTTAGTGTGTGTTGTGCTGTTATGAGTGGATCAGACACAGCAGCGCTGCTGGAGTTTTTAAATACCGTGTCCACTCACTGTCCACTCCTACCTAGTTGGTCCACGTCATAGATGTAAAGTCAGAGATGATCGCTCATCTATTGCTGCTGTTTGAGTTGGTCATCTTCTAGACCTTCATCAGTGGTCACAGGACGCTGCCCACAGGGTGCTGTTGGCTGGATATTTTTTTGGTTGGTGGACTATTCTCAGTCCAGCAGTGACAGTGAGATGTTTAAAAACTCTATCAGCATTAACACACCACTACCATGTCAGTGTCACTGCAGTGCTGAGAATGACCCACCATCTAAATAATACCTGCTCTGTGGTGGTCCTGGGAGAGTCCTGACCATTGAAGAACAGCATGAAAGGGGGCTAACAAAGCATGCAGAGAAACAGATGGACTACAGTCAGTAATTAAAGAACTACAAAGTGCTTCTATATGGTAAGTCAAGCCGATAAAATGGACAGTGAGTGTAGAAACAAGGAGGTGGTTTTCATGTTATGGCTGTTGTATAGTATATATAGAAGTATATTTATTCTAAATAATTCTTACTAAAATAAATACATTGAACAAATCCTAAGGTTATATAGATTTGAGATGATATGTACCTAAAGCATGTGTACCTGGTTTTCCAATACCTCAAGAACAGTATGTTAACTTGTTAACTAATTCTTTCACTGGTAATAATTAAGAACAACCTGTTCTGTAATAAACCTGTCAAAAAGGATGCATTTATGTTGCCTCTTGCACATTGAGGATGGCTAAAGAAGATAAAAATTTCCTCCACTGATCACAGTTGAGGATTTGCTGAAGATTGTAGCATTTTGGGATCATCAGGTTTCCAAATCTACAACTACATGCCACCTTCATGGCAAGTAATGTCATTCACTGTGATTCATTGTGGTCTTGGCAACCCCATCTATCCACTTATAAGTGTAACCAAATTAAAATTTCTTCCATTTAGGGCACCCAGGTGCATGGTTGGAAGAAAACTGAGGTTTTACGAACCATGAGAGTTACGGGTTGCAGCTGTCCACACCCTCACAGACTCCCTCTCAATGCTTCTTCCCCAGGGGTAAACAGAGAGGGGCAATTCAACACCCACTGGATGGCTTCTAGCCTTGCCGACTTCACCCCTCCTTTCCTTCCCTCGTTCCTGCTCTCCTCCTGTCTCACTGGCCTGGGCAGCTGTCGATCTCTCATAGTTTGTCTAAATCTAGGGCATAAAGCCCTGTTCTATCTGGTTGCACAATCATGCTGTGTAACACACCATGAGCACATGGCCTTTTCACTCCAGTCCAGAGCTTTTATACTTGGCATGGTCAACATTGATAAATGATATGATATGATAAAGAGATTAAAAAAGTAAATGACTGTTTAAGTGCATGTGTATGAGAAGTGGATCATATTCCCAATCCCACTAATTCATACTTCCTTTCTTCTGCGTCAGCTGTTCCTCCTGGAGCTTTATGCCAGACGGCTGGAACGTACTCAGATTTCATATTTTATATTTATCAGCGGTGCGAAAGAGAAAGTGTGACTAGTAAATCAGCATTTTGACCCCCTGTTGAGGTGCAGTTTCCGTCCAACAGGCTTTGAAAGTCAGTGTACCGGAATAGCCGTGTTTTGCACGGTGGTGCAGCTGGTCTACTGGGTGCCACACAGCAACCTGGGTTCCATGCTTCCTTTTACCCTGTGACCTCTGGTCTCCTTTGGGAACTGGTGTAGCCTACTTCAAACTGCCCTGTAGGTCAGGGGACAAGTGAATCTGTGACTGAAGTGTTTTGTAATAGATACGTATCCTGTCCAAAGTGTATTGCTGGCCTTACTTTAGTGTTTCTGTGTGGGCCCTGGACCTACAATGACCCTAAACAGATTAACTTGCACACGTCAGAGGAGGCTTGTGCAAGTCTGTGACCCACGACCAATATGGAAGCAGTGCATCCAGTAGAGAAATTACAATGGGTAATAAGGTGAGAGGTTTTAAAGACCTCCTAGATGTTACTTGATGTTTAAAGATGGACTTTTTTTTAACCTATCCAACATTTTTGGGATGAATTGGAACACTAAGACAGGCGACACTGGTCCAATATCAGTGCCACACCATGGTATTCACTAACTTTTGATCATATTTAAGTTTCTTTAGCACATACACTGATCAACCATAACATTAAAACCACCTCCTTGTTTCTACACACACTGTCCATTTTATCAGCTCCACTTACCATATAGAAGCACTTTGTAGTTCTACACTTACTGACTGTAGTCCATCTGTTTCTCTACATACCTTTTTAGCCTGCTTTCTCCCTGTTTTTCAATGGTCAGGACCCCCACAGGACCACCACAGAGCAGGTATTAATTTAGGTGGTGGATTATTCTCAGTACTGCAGTGACACTGACATCGTGGTGATGTGTTAGTGTGTGTTGTGCTGGTATGAGTGGATCAGACACAGCAGTGCTGCTGGAGTTTTTAAATACCGTGTCCACTCACTGTCCACTCTATTAGACACTACTACCAAGTTGGTCCACCTCGTAGATGTAAAGTCAGAGACGATCGCTCATCTATTGCTGCTGTTTGAGTTGGTCATCTTTGAGATCTTCATCAGTGGTCTGAGGACGCTGGCCATGGGGCGCTGTTGGCTGGATATTTTTGGTTGGTGGACTATTCTCAGTCTAGCAGTGACAGTGAGGTGTTTAAAAACTCCATCAGCGCTGCTGTGTCTTATCCATTCATACCAGCACAACACACACTAACACACCACCACCATGTCAGTGTCACTGCAGTGCTGAGAATGACCCACCACCCAAATAATACCTGCTCTGTGGTGGTCCTGGGAGAGTCCTGATCATTGAAGAACAGCATGAAAGGGGGGTAACAAAGCATCCAGAGAAACAGATGGACTACAGTCAGTAATTATAGAACTACAAAGTGCTTCTATGTGGTAAGTGGAGCTGATAAAATGGACAGTGAGTGTAGAAACAAGGAGGTGGTTTTAATGTTATGGCTGATCAGTGTATATTATACAATATTACCATGCACAAAAGCTTTTAAAACCTGCATTATGAAATAAAATAAGTGAGTACTTTTCTCATGGAGAATGATTTTACACGTTCCTTGGCATGAAAGCCTGATGCATCTGAGAAGATTTGTAACGCTCCAGTGCACATCCTCCCTTCCTTAAAACTGAAGGAAAAATGATAGGGGGAGGACAGACAGAAGCACAGCATTTCTTTCTTTACCTTAATCCAGCATGGCGGTCACACTTAGAACTTCACACTTTTATTTAGGAGGTATTAATAGTGTCCCAGTTATGGTTCCCACTGTCTACAAAAGATCCAGTTAAGCAGAGGTCAAGACAGGCAGGATGAACATATGGAGGACATTTAGGGGGATGACGTTCTAAAGCTTTCCGCATCCTGGAATCCCAGACGTGCCTCTGGAACCAAACTATAAAATTCTATATCTAAAGTAAAAAAACATATGTAGGTCACAAGCAGAAATACACTATATGGTCAACCCATTCCTCCTAATTATTGACTTCAGGTGTTTTGGCCACACCCATATAAAATAAATGATTTGGGCACCCAGGTGGCGCAGTGGGATATTCCGCTAGCACACCAGTGCGAGATTCTGAACTAGGTTCACATCTCGGCTCTGCCACCAGTCGGCTGGGTGCCATCTAGCGGCCTGCAGCAGACATTAATTGGTGTGGGGTCTTCAAATGCTGTGTAAGAACCTTGGTTAGCAGATAAAGGCACCTGTGCAAAGTGGATGGGCATGAAGAAGGGGTTCACTAGGACTGCGCACGGGTTTGAGGAGGCGAGACTGTGCGTACTGGAGGGAGCTCAAGTCAGTTGAGAGGCGTCCTTAGTCAGCGGTGAAGGGTCGTTTCAGTATAGAGGACGCATTCAGGACACGACTAGACTGGGGATTAAAAATTGGGGGGGAAGTATTTAATATTTAAAAAAAAGAAATCTGTCCAAGTACATTCTTTCAAAAGTACTTTTTCACACTAGTAGGCTCTGCTGTAAAACATGGGAGGCTTGCTGATGTTTTGGGGTTGCTTTATTAGCTCTGTCACTGGGGATCTGTGCAGAGCATAATTAAGTTTTAAGACTAGAATTTTGAAAGGAAACATACAGCCTGGTGTCACAAAGCTGGTCTTAATTGCAGCTCAAAAGTCCTTAAGTAGTATACAGACCTAAAAATTAAAGGAATGAATAGAAAACTACATTATGTACATTAGGTACATTATGAAATAGCCTGTTATGGGTCCTGATCTGAATTCCTGATTCCATTGAAAATCTGTAACAGCTGAAATCTACAATTTTTTCCCATTTTATTGTATTGCAAGATATAGGCTCCTAAAACAGTGCATAAACTTGTGTTAAATGTTAATTAAACACCCCTGGTAGATATAACAAGATATGATTACACCTGGGATTAAAATGTTGTCATACCATTCCAATCATTTACTTACTACTACTATTTCATTTGCATTTCACAATTATCTGTCTTGACTAAAAAATGCGTTTGGAATTTACAGAACCCCTCTGACGTTCTTAGCCTTCTCCACCTTCAGTACAGTTTATTCCACAAATGAGATGCTAATGAGCAGCTTTACACAGCACTGCCTGAGCAGACAGCACTGTACACAGCACTGTCTAACCAGTGGACCGCCTGCTGACTTTCATTCTACATCTCTATTCTTCTCTTCTTAAAGCACACTCAGCTTAATAATTACTGATGTTTTTTTTTTAATTCATTGCCATGCTCTCTACCATGATGTAGATAATTCTCTTTCATATTGGGTCCTCAGCCTTGAACCTAATACATACATAATACAGCTAAAAGTATGTATAGAACTGATGAGAAGTATATCTTGGTTAAAATGAATGCTGGCTGGGTTTAAATAGCCAAATGGAATAAATTCAATACATGTTAGTTAAAGGTTAGAAGCATAATGATAATTTTATTTTTCCTGTACATCATGTTGTTTTATACAATTGTTCTCCTAATGTAAGGGGTCAAAATCTACACGTTGGACAGGATACGAGACGGCATGCTAGGTCAGGTTGGTTTATTAGGCCCGGAGCTTCAGGTCCACACGTAATGAATGGCCGTCAGTGTGCATCAGCATTAGCCAGGCTGTGATTACGGTGGCTGCTTACCCCCCGGTAACAGCCTTAATTAAAGCTATGGGTTACAACTGTAACCCTTGTGTTTCTGTGCCGTGTGAGCCAATGCAGCTGCTCTGGTCTCTAATTACAGACAACTGCAGTGCCAGTGCGAAGACGCAAAATAAAACATGGCCAATTTCCAAATCTGTTCCTGTGTGCCTACAGGAATCGCTTACAAATCTCCCTCAAGCTCTGATGTGGTTCGTTTTGTGATGTGAACAACTTTGGAGGATTTACTTGAAATAACTAGTAGATATTCCAGATGTTGTGGCTAAAGCTTGTACACGTATTCAGCCAATAGGATCTCACGCAAAATGTATAAAAATCCTAAAATGTTTTATTAGTTTTTATGTAAACAGTTCATGAAACTAATATACTTCTGTATGATTGCACACCTGTTAATAAACAGGATGATTATTAATGATTAATATAACAAACATTTACTGTTGTCACATGTGTTTAATAGACAAACTGTCATAAGTTTAAAAGCTATGTGTGCACAGCTGCTTTATTTAAGCTTGGGTGCTAATGTGGGAACCCTTTTTCCTACAGCTGCAGTGGACTAAATGACTACAGATAATCCACTCTTTCCCACACCATCCTTACACAAGGACCCATTCACCCCCCCCCCTCCCCAAACACTAAATAAAGACACTCTTTAACCTATACAGTATGTCTGTGAAGACTTTCCAAATCTCAGAAGTCTCTTTTAACCATTCAGTGCAGACAGTTAACTCCTGTTAGATGATGTTTTATGACCAAGTTTCTTATTTTAGGATGTTTTTGAGTCTGGAAAAAGTGTTAGTGTAGTGTTTACAAGGACACTTTCATGCGGGAGCGCTTGGCTATAAATCCAACATTATGGGAATGCTATAGCTGGAAATAATTGTTGTTTGGGGTTTTAGGAGGTTTGCTTCAGTTTAGGGGCTTCAACACTTTATTACAGCTATATCGGTCACGGAGTAGACATGTGGTGTAATAGTTAAAAAGCATAACATAAGCCCAACAGTGATTACCCAGTTTTTCAGTGGCTCTGATTCTTTTATTTAAGGACGTGTTGTTTGTTTATCGTTTGTTTATTAGGATTTTAACGTCATGTTTTACACTTTGGTTACATTCATGACAGGAACAGTAGTTACCCATTACACAAGGTTCTTCAGTTCACACAAGGTTATATCGAACACAGTCATGGACAATTTTGTATCTCCAAATCACCTCACTTGCATGTCTTTGGACTGTGGGAGGAAACCAGAGCACCCGGAGGAAACCCACGCAGACACGGGGAGAACATGCAAACTCTACACAGAAAGGACCCAGACCGCCCCACCTGGGGATCGAACCCAGGACCTTCTTGCTGTGAGGCGACTGCTACCCACTTAGCCACCGTGCCATCTTAAGGACGTGTAACTGGATGTAAAGATGATCAAACTGGACTTGTAAGCAACAAAAAGCAACATTGTCATATTAGGTCTACAGATTCATTTCTATGATTGTATACATGCAGTACTACATACAGTACATTGGGTGCATGGTGCAACCCTTATGGTGCGAAAACTTAGTCCCAAGAAGCCAAGGCAAACACTTTCCATAGCCTTTCAATTAGAACATCATCGAACCTTTATGGAATGTTCTACAGTGCAAAACTCCTTATTAGCTCTGTAATATATTGCTATAGGTGTATTATAGTTTGTTCCTAATCCTAATAAATGACTGGTCACGGGTTAAAGGATTAACTCCATACTGTATGTGGAGCACTGTGGAGTTCCATTTTCAATGCTAATACAAATGGATTACAAAACTTAAGGGGATATTTAGCCACACTACAAACACACTGCTCTTAGTTTTTAAGTGTTAGGAAACAGTGATAACTATCAGATTACCATTTTAACTTAAGGCTAGTATAAATAGTCATGGGTAGAAGAAAATGTGTTACAACTTTACTTGGGAGACTGCATGCCTATAAATTGTACTAAACTACAAAGGTCTGTAGTAAAAGTTGACTTAACAAGCCCCTTGATAATTAACTCTTTCCAAGTTACAAACTTCAAACATTTGTCTCCTATTTAACAACCAGAATGGTGATGTCAATCATTCTGAGAATGCACACTGCAAAACAGGCTAAGGTCAGTTCTTAGCATGGGTGTGAAGTACGACATGGCCCATTAAACATCACTCAAGCCAGTCATCAAAGAAAAGACCCAGTTAACAGGTCCTTACATGAAGTCAGCATCATTACAGCTACACATGGAAACTTGAAGGTGCAAAGACGGTCTAAGTGTACATCACAACTTATACACAGTTACCAGCACACCTTGGGCACTCCCGGCTGAAATACATATTGAGGTTTAAAGCATTTTTGAAGGCAACATTTAGTCTTTCTTTGGTTTCATCTGGTTCACTGAATGGTTTTCATGGTCTGAAAGTTTAAGCTAGTGTTGGTTGCATGGGTGTTGGGCTGAAACGATTCCTCGAGAAATTCAAATACTAAAAATCATCTATTCAAATGTTTCGCATCGAGGCATCGTTTAATCCATACAACTATATACAGCTCACGGTGTTTCACGCTGTGGGCAGGTGACGTGAAGAAGCCGAGGGCTGCATCCGAAATCTCATACTTAAATAATACTTAAACCGGGCACTTTCGCGTACAGTTCAACGAACACTACGTATTTGGACATGCTCGCCACTCTTGCGTACTGTTCAGTATGAAAGTGCGATTTGAAACTCAGCCGAGATTTAATAGCGCGGACTGCAAAATGGAGAGAGAGAAAATAGCGAGGGGGCGAACAGAGAACGTGACAGAGAACACGACAAAAAGTTTAAGATCATTTTAAGTTGAAAAAAATGAAAACTCAGAACAACATCCACACCATCAGAGCATCTTGTTGATAAGCTGACTTCTTTGCAACCACCACATGCTTTTTTGAAGGCTTAGGCAAACACACATGTACTCGCACACAAACGCCAAATCTACCTCATCTAGGAGATACAATCCTGACAGAACCTCCTACAAACGCCACAAAGCCTCCCAACAAAATATTAAAGCTTTAAGTTATGTGTGAGCTGTAGCTGAAACTTTTAGTTCTGAAAGTTGCACAAATTAGAGGCTATGTTTATGTATTATTGCTTATTATTATTCATGCCTTAGTTTTAGGTTGCTGTACACATTTTAAAAGTAATTTGATTTATTTTTGATGTATTTGGTTTTGCATTTCAAAAATGTTCTCTTTAAACTGTACTGTATGCAAGGAATAAAAATGTACAAGTTGTTTTAAGAGACATGTCTTATTTAATCTTATATGTATTTATTTTTGTACAGATAACAATAAGCTAAGTGTTGTAGTGGGTTCGACCAGAAGTGCCGAATATACTTTTTCAAAAATCCAAGAAGTGCTGACCTGCAAGAAATACAGAACACTATTTTTTAATGTCTGTATGCTCTAGTGAAGCAGGTATAGGAGAAAAATTTACATTTAGTTATTAATTTGGCAGACACTTTTACCCAGAGGCAAAATGTAATCTAAGCATAAACAGCTATAATAACGTTTGTGAACCATTATCTTTATTTTAGTAAGGAGTTTCCAAGTAGCTGTGGCATAGTTAAACACCTGAACATGGTGTATTGAGAGTTCCCACTGCTAACGGGTGTCTAAAATTAAATAATATGCTTTCAACTGAAGCAACATTTTGGGTAAAATACCTTACCTAAATTGTGGCCGCAAGGCTGGAGGCATAGAATTTATTTAATTACTTATGGACAATAGTTTACATGAAATCATTCAATTTAAGGGGTGTCCACATATGTTTGGTCATAAACTGTATGTGTATCTGCAAAGGAAAGTTATTTAAATATACAAAAAAATATTACTGCACTTTTAGTGGCACGAGTCACAAATCATTTCTGGGAAATTTGGTATGAACTGTATGAACAGTTATTCTAAAGATTAATTATTTTTCATCATTAATTGTCGCAATTAAATTGTCGTTAACTAAACATTCATTCCAGTGCGAGTGAGTTTACCTGTTTTTTTTTTTTTTTTAACTAAATACCATTTATGGTGGTGTCCAAGCTTCTACTGAGAAAATATGTCAATAATAATTAAGGTCTCAGTCTCCAGTGGACGGCATAAAAATAAGGTATTAATAAATAAATGTCTTCATCAGAGACACCATTCCTGCTGGGAGCAACAGGCAAGAAGTTGTTATGATTTTTTTTTATTGATCCAGATATACATACTTAATGGAAAAAAGGGTTGGGACAGTAGTAAAATTATCTATTATTTGCATTTTTTCATGTCAATATAAAATAATCTAAGACCCCAAATTAGGTAAGACCAGTACTGGTGGCATCAGCATGACCTCATGACCATCAGTTTACAATTTTTAATAGCACCACTTACTAGCCTGTTGTCTGAGCTGTGGTGATTTCATACACGATCCAAAAACAACAGATCTAAAGTGGGGCACATACCCCCAAAAAACAAGATTCACATGGCATTGATCTATTATTTAAAACCCATTTTTTACTCCAAACTGATTATTGGTTTCGTCCAGAGTGCAAATTATCCACCTCCAGCTCTATACAACAATAAATTTTGTTTGTGTGTCACCAACATCAAGCTTTCTGGTAGTAAATTAAGCATGTAATCAAGTAATAGTGTTCATATGGTGACACCCAAACAGATTGGTGCAGTTTAGTGGTTTATGTATGGTTATGTTTAGGTAGCATTGCTGTAAAATACCAGATGGGCTTGTTGTACGGGGGTAATTAAGGAGAAAGCAGGCAGAGTGTCACAATAACAGGCTAATAAGAGGAAGCTAAATCGGGTTGTCTCGTCACAGCCCACAAGTGTGAGTCAGCATGTCAGCAGAGGTTTAAAGCAGAGAAGAGGAACCCAGCCGTGATGGAACTAATGTGTCTTTAACCATATACAGAGAGTAGCCAAAACATTATAAAAGCAACCCCTATACCCCACAAGAATGTCATAGTGAATGGCACAGATAAGATCAGCTTAAGTGAATCTGCTAAGGGTTGGGTGGTCCATGTCCTTTCTGTGCGGAGTTTGCATGTTCTCCCCGTGTCTGCGTGGGTTTACTCCGAGTGCTCCGGTTTCCTCCCACAGTCCAAAAACATGCACATGAGGTAAATTGGAGATAATAAATTGTCCATGACTGTGTTCGATATAAACTTGTGAACTGATGAATCTTGTGTGAAGAGTAATTACCGTTTCCTGTCATGAACGTAACCAAAGTGTAAAACATGACGTTAAAATCCTAATAAATAAACAAACAAACCTACACGTTGATGAGGTTAAAGGACAGAAATATGATGACACTGCCATCTGCTGCTTGTTGGTAGTAAATGTCTTTAGCAAAAAGTCGACTTTACATTGTTGTTTTACTAAGAAACGGTCAAATAAAAAAATATTTAAGGGGTTTGCATTACATGCATCTGCTTAGTCATCAGATTACAAAAACAGGTGCACTTCTAGAGTTTAGAGTCGAGCTTTAAAGCCAGCTTTAAAGTCTTAGAGCAGAGACTTCTTTCTCGTACAGTTGCACAAGCTCATGGTGCTGAAAAGCTTGCTTAGCTGTGAACAGTTTTTTTTTTTTACTTAAATTTTAAGCCACCAAAATGATTACAAACAAGCCCACATTTTGTCCATGTTTTTCCCCACTAATTTTCAACAAAATCCGCACAATTTGGCGGAAATCCGCCCAATCTGGCAACACTGACAGTAGCGGCTCCTCTCACATATTACATGCTCACCTCGCTCCTCCCCTCCTGCTCTGCTGTGTTTTGTTGTGGTACCGTCACGTTGTTATGTTGTTAAAATCCTAACACACATCAGTACATTGGTAGGCATTGGAAGAATGTAAGTTTTTGAATACTTTGATTTGCACATACAGAAATTGGGCGATTTTCTGTAAATAATAGTAAACTATACGTACGTAAAGTACGGACGCACCTTACGCAGTTTACGCACCTTACGCAACTGGCGCATTCCGTCTGCGCATGCGTAGAGAGGCTCCTATTCCGCGTGTGTTTTATTACTAAGGATGGGCGGATCGATCCAAATATCGACAGTATCGATACTTCAGTTTGACTTTTTCTCCGCTACATTCGGTACGTTTCTCCTGTTTTATCAGAAAGTAGAAACCATGTGTGTACAGCCGCTTCTCTCACATCTTACATGCTGCTGCTCACCTTACTGCTCCTGATCTGATGTGTTCTGTTGTGGTACCGTCACGTGACTGAGGAGAGAGAGAGAGAGAGAGAGAGAGAGAGAGAGAGAGAGAGAGAGAGAGAGAGAGAGAGGGAGGCTGAGTGAGGGAGGGGGGAGCTGTGTGGGGATATTTTACGGTAGTAGATGGAAATAAAAATGAAATAAAAAAAGAATTTAAAGTTTAAAACATTTGTTCTCCTTGTCCCCCCCCCCCCCCTACAATAACTCAAGACCCCCCCCCCCCCCCCCCCCCTTTTTCCCAGCACTGGACTCTGTTTCATTATACACACATATGTATATATTTACATTCAGAAAATGTTTTTATTATATTGTTGTAATTACCATACTGTTGTATAATAGTATAATAGTAATTGCATCACATAGCTAATTTTTTCTATAATTTCCTTATTTTTATTTTATTCTACTCTATTTTATTTACTCTATTTACTGTACTTACACTGTACTGGAGCTGCTGTAACACTCCCCCATGGGGATCAATAAAGGAATCTTATCTTATTATCTTAATTTTGTTTATTTTTTGTGCGCCACAGAAGTGCAGTGAAAATGTAGTTTTGTTATTATATTATTGTACATGATTGTATGAAAAGTTGATTTAATAATTTTGTGTATTTTGTTTATTTCACAAAAAGCCAGAAAAGTGGAACTTCGGTAGATAATAAATGCACATGTTTATCATTCATGTACGAGTATTTTAGCACCGCACTCTCTACTGTTTCTATTAAATGTATACATCGTATTTTAAGAAGTAAAAACACGTTCAGCTCGTATAAAACCACCTGGTTTCTTGTGCTCACCTTCACTGTTCAGTTTGACAGTGAAAAGCTGCTTTTTCTTCTCCTGAATCACTCGATCTGCCTCAGTGCTCAAAACACAACATGGAAACGGTTCAAGATCCACATGATGGCGCAGAAACACCACAAAACGTTCTGAAAACGCTTCATTTGGTCACATTTCCGTTTATTATCAAAACTGTCATAAATAACGAGTACAAATTATTATTATCATATATGGAATTGTAATAAATAATTTCACTTGTAAATGTAAATAAGCAATATTATAATACTCATTAAAATGTATGTGATTCCTGAGTCGGTTCAGTGATTCAACAGTTTATTACTAGTTACTCATTAGTTTTTGAGAGTCACGTGTGTTTAGTGTGACGTCACCGACGCGCCACAGTATGTTGTTTTTGTTAGCGGTTTAGTGAAAGTAGCAGCAGAGACTCTTACATTATTTATTTATTCTTTTGAAGCAGTGAAAGCTGGAGAAGCAGAAGCGAAATGAGAGGAAATCATACCGAGACAAACTCAGCAAGGATGCCAAGAACCGTTATTTGGATAAATGATCATCTGTTAACAGCATTGAGAAGCTAAGTTTGTTGTGAGCGGGTGGAACAGCGACCATGTTGCACTTGTAGCGGTAAATGTTTGTATTATGCTGCTTATTTTGCACAAAATTTGTTTGTGTCTATTTACAAGTACAAATAAAGTACATATATTTAAATTTTACTTAACTGTACTTGATTACTGTCCTGATTTGCACACACGACAATGGTTCTTTAGTTTAGACGATGGTTCATTTGTTTACTTAAAGGCTAAGCATCACCTAATGGACCTCTCTAAATATTTCACATTATTTTAGCTAGTTAAAAACCATACACGTGAATAAAATGTAAATAACTTGTTTAATTCACTCAAAAATCGACGATTTCAAGTAAATTGACGGAAAAACCCGAGGTCGCTC
Organism: Trichomycterus rosablanca; assembly: GCF_030014385.1. Classification (NCBI taxonomy): domain Eukaryota; kingdom Metazoa; phylum Chordata; class Actinopteri; order Siluriformes; family Trichomycteridae; genus Trichomycterus; species Trichomycterus rosablanca. The sequence goes on from NC_086011.1 coordinate 6,484,839, forward strand.
CGGAAATTCCAGGAAGTTGCAGCGTGACGTCACTGGTGGACAACAGTGTACTACTACACCGTTATGACTGACTTGGACAGCGAATTTTCCAGTGCTGGTTTTTCAGATTCCGAAGCTATTTCTGAATTTAATGAAGAGGATTAATCTGCAGTGACAGTGGGGGTGCCTGTATAACGTTCTTTCTTTCTTTCTTTCTTTCTTTCTGAGTGTCAGGCTTTGTGTTTTAAAATGGAAACAATGGCAACAGTAATTATAGGCAAGTTTATTAATGGTTCACACTCAATAAAATAATTGTAATTTAGACTATATTTAAACAGCCTCGGCGTTCTAAAACACTTAATGACGGTTAATATGGCATTGCAGCCTGCAGACACTCTCTTGCTGGAATGATTGAAATGTATTTTTTCGTTGAATAAAAATGTATTGAAACGAATAATAACTTAAAATGTAGTATATATTGTTATGTTAATTATACCTACTAAATAGATGGGTAATATTGGCGCGATAACCAGGCTAGATTTGCTCTGCTCTGTAAAGTATGCATGCAGGTACAGCACAGGTGTGTATTAGTGCACCGAGCACCATCAGAGAGAGATTTAGTGCTGAGGGGAACATCGCTACCCCTCTCAGATCCTCTCAGAAACCACATCAGGTGAATGTGTTGGTTTAGCGCGCATGATAACGCAGGTTTAAGGTCTTTCAGCCTTTATTCTATTTTTATGTATACCATATTTTGATCAGATTAGTGCTTTTAAAATATTTAGCCTAAACACTTTTTTTTCGTTTTACAGTGTATATCTAGCCTAGGATAGAAGCTAAATTTAAACCTTTTTTAATAGAGAAAAGACGCGCATCCTTATAGCGCATCCCTGCTCTGTTCAGTATTTACCAATAAACACGCATTTGATTTGTCCTAAAGCTGCCTCATCTATATATCTATCTAGATATATAATATTTATATATTTGGCGATAATATCACATCGGTGTTGGTGTTGAATTGAATTATTGCAGCCAAACACAGCGCACCTTTTAATCATTTTGCATCGCCTTCCATTCAACTTCTTGAGTTGTTGTCCACCATCTACGTCACACGTGCGACGCCTGTGACAGAATCCGAAGACCGCGAGCGACGCAAAACATCAGAATTTTAAGCCGTATTCCTTGAATTTGTAAAAAAAAAATGTTTTCTAACTATCAATAATCACAAGTTAGGAACTCAACTTTCGATGCATGTATGTGTTTAAAATTTCAATATTAGCTGGTGCTTAGCCTTTAAAGGCTTCTGCGCATTATCAAATGTAGCCTAATTATCATCAGAAAAACAAATAATGCAAACCACATTTAATGTTAGTCCACGGTTTTGTGTCCTTGATGCCACTTAAAGCTAGCAGAAGTGTATATTAATCTCCCTACTGAAACTTTCTCTTGGATTTAATTAATATTGTTTCATTCTTCTTTCATTCTTCTTTCATTTCTGACAGAAAATTGTAAGTTTTTGAATAATTTGCCTTTCACATACAGAAATGGGGGCAGTTTTATGGAGATTATAGTGTAAATTATACTCACTTTACGTACTTTGTGCAATTTACGCAAATTTACGAAACCACCCTGATACGTAGATCAGGTTCGTGAATCGGAGCATGCGTAGTGAGGCTCTCGTTCCCTCTGCGCATGCGTAGTGAAACTCATATCGTGTTTGTTTTGATGAATAAGAGCTCTTTTCTTTTGACTTTGTGCTTATAAATGTAAACAGAATAGAATCTATTTTTACTTTAAATGAACAAGGACAAATATACTCGGTCACTATTAAAAATGTACATATTTATTCACCCAGCAAACACAACTATGAGTTAGCAGCTTGGTGGTGATAGATACTTTACTTATCCCGAGGGAAATTACACCATGATTGTAACGTTGTGAGAAAGCAAAGCACCAGAAACAAGAACTCTGATAAAAATGTATGTATTACAATAATAATATAATAGAGTTATAAATACAGAGTTCTTATAGAAACAGAAATCACTGCAATTAGCTTAGCAGCTAACACTAGCGACTAAGCTAACAAGTACCGATGTTGTTTACCTTGGATATGAACTCACAGCTGTAATGTCTTTCCTATAGTTAGTGTACTGCACAGTGTACAAGTCTTTATTGTATATATTTCATAATAATAATTATGGTGTATGAGTTATTTGGGTTTTAGTATCTCAGCTGTGAACTAGTTGGCTAGGTTAGGTATTAACACATTCACACGGCTGTTCTAACCTTATCACTAAGGATGGGTGGATCGATCCAAATATCGACAGTATCGATACTTCAGTTTGACTTTTTCTCCGCTACATTCAGCACGTTTCTCCTGTTTAATCAGAAAGTAGAAACCATGTGTGTACAGCCGCTTCTCTCACATCTTACATGCTGCTGCTCACCTTACTGCTCCTGATCTGATGTGTTCTGTTGTGGTACCGTCACGTGACTGAGGGCACCGAGAGACCGAACACATGCAGCAGTGAAAGAGAGAGGAGCTGTGTGGGGTTACATTTACATTTTCAGCATTTAGCAGACGCTTTTATCCAAAGCGACTTACAATTTTGAGCAATTGAGGGTTAAGGGCCTTGCTCAGGGGCCTAACAGTGGTAACTTGGTGGTGGTGGGGCTTGAACTGGCAACCTTCTGATTACTAGTCCAGTATCTTAACCACTGAGCTATCGCTGCTGGGATGATTTCAGAAAAGTGCAATGAAAGGGATAAATTATGTTTTGTTATTATATAACTGGTTCTGAACAAAAACCTCAGACTTAGTTGATTATAGTAATAAATGCCCTACTCATACATCATGACACACTGCTCCTAAGACAAGCCTACTGAGATAAATGTTGCAAAACTTGTGGAGAGCAGATTTGAAACTGTGCTGTAATGTTTTTATTCTCACTTCTTCACCCTTTTGTCACTGCTGTGAGCCACGTGAAAATGTGTGGCTGCTAAACACACGGCGGATTAAGGAGCGTAATAGCTACCACAAAAATATGATTAAACCTTGCCTTGTTCAATATAACAAAACCACACCCCACAATTTTAATCACACATAAAAGCCAGAACATCTGACAGAACTGCATGAGAAACCATACGAGACATAGAACAATATATTTTGGACTCGAGAGACAAATTCTTGAAAACAGTCGGTCGTTCTGCATCACACCAATGTGTCCACTATAAAAAGATCCATAGTCTTACATGTCCAAAAATAGATATTACAATATGAGAGCTACGAAAACTAAGTGACTGGGTAGAAAATAGTCAGCTTAGGGGATCAGGCTGTTAAAAACGTCCATATATATGCAAGATGAAGGTTTTTTTATATACAGCTTATGAACCTTTATCTCTATATTTGAACACAAGTGAAATACTTCAGCTAGGCAAAACACGAAATTAAATTACAACATCTACACCGTGTGGTCATGCTGGTGCATTTTCCACTTCCTTAATGTGCTGGATGCTGCTGAATATGAGAAACACTGGTAATATTTCCTCCGTCATTCTCTGCGGCAATTTTTCTTTAGGTAAAATCCAATCAATAACTGAAGTGTTAGGATTCCAATTTATCACAGTATACATTTCTAATTCCTTACATTTTCCATCCTCCTTTTTTAAGGCCATTACATGATTCAGACACTGTCCTCATATACAGTCTATACACTTATATAAGTATTTGTGGTTGATTAAACAGAATCCCATATGTTTGGATTACATAAAGATAATCTGCGGCAAGTTTCTGGAAGATCTTCTGCGTCTGCTTAGCGAGTCCTACTCATGTTGTGAGAAATAAAGGTTTCTCCTCCAATTTTCATCAATAAGAGATGGAATCCACATGTTCTCTCTTTGTGTTTCCTTCAGGTCTGGCAGTCTACTGGCCCGTAGGTAAAGATGGCAATGCTGGCACGGTCCAAAAGGGGCAACACTTCATTACAGCATTCTGCAAGAGAAGAAAGTGACAAACATACCTGTTAGGAAAAAGAAAATGTACAGCATGTCTAAGTCCCGAAAGAACAGTAATGTTGGTGATTAACCAATTCGCCAAATAAGGCAAAATGCTTTTAAAAAGGCTAAAATTGAATTAAGAGTGGGTGAAACAGTCCTGGTGTTTTGCTAGATTAACCACTTAATAAAATCTTGGCCATGCAGGTCAGGCACTTTAGCACCTGTAGATTTGGCTTAGCTAAAAGAATGACTGTACACAGACTGTAATCATCGCCTGGTTAAGTGAATATGTTTCCAATAGATTATAAAAATGGACTTTTACATTTTAAAAACAAATGACATCACTTTTCTAGTCACCCTCCGATGCATTTTTCCAATATATGTTTCCTATAGAAAATTAAAATAAGGTAAGTGGGTAAGTGGTGGGTCCAGTATCCCTGGAATCAAGCGCAATGCAGTAGCACACCCACACAATAAATAAAATCCAACATGAGAAAACTATAGTGCATTTAAATCATAAATGATAAATCTAATATTAATATACATTAGTACTGAGCCAGTGGTGTGATGAAAGCCACTTGCATTTAGTAATTAAACCCGTCACGTGTGGATGAAATGCTCAGGCGGTGCGGCAGTAAATTACACTACTAATTTACTACTGCAGGGATTCAGGGTAATCTTATAATATTGAGGAAGTCATCACAGCAGTGAGCATACGTTCATATGCTGTGACCGACCATGAAAATGTAATAAGCCTCGCAGAAAATGTTCATCTACTCCTCCAGGCAACAGTAAATGATTTATTTAGCTGTGTTTTAACACGTGTTACTTAATAACAAAATTAGGTATTACGTTTCTGTCTGTTGTGTTCTTGTGTTGTCTCGTGTAAGAGTTTCTTTGATGGTTTCAGGCATGTGTACATGTTCTGTTTCCTTGGTGTATTTGGGGCATTCTATTATGGTAACAGGTGTTTGGCACCTTGTGAATATGACTTGGGCTGTGTCCAAAGTCGCATACTTCCATACTGAACAGTAAAGGAAAGCAGTACGCAAGAGCGGGTAGTGTGTCTGAATATATGTGGTATAGAGTTAAATGTGCTAAATGTACCTAGCTCTGAGTAGCTGTAGGACAGGAACGCTACAGAAGCGCACAGTTGGATTTCTTTTTTGCTTTCTTCTTTTCCACTGGCATTTTTCTATTTATCTGTCTGACCAGGTCATAAAAGATCTGCAAAGAAATGTATAAATATGAATGAAATAATTAATGAAATAGACAAACTCATTACTACATTACTGATATAAAAACAGGATATGCTCACATCAAGAACATTGATCTTTGATTTTGCAGAGGACTCTAAAAAGGCACAATGGTTCCACTGGCGAGCCAGATTCTGTCCCTGCTCCTTCCCGACCACTCGTTCATCCTCCAGATCGCACTTATTACCGACCAGAATCATCGGCACCTGATGCAAAAAAAAAAAAAACAATGGAAAAAATGACTCGCATTAGCTTCACATCAAATTTTTTATACAAGTCAGGATATATCGTCACTCATTTACCTTCAGTAACAGCTTTATCATGATTAGGGTCTGGCACTGAACCAGAACTACTGAACAAACAAGGGTGTATTCCCACCAGGGTATCCTACCAGTCTACTGCATGTCAGTCAGGTAATTTAATTTTGTAATTATAATAGGTTAAGTAGTAATTAAAACACAACTATTGAAATAATTCATTTACCCACTTTTCAGTTATACTGTAGGTTGTGTGTGTAATAGTAATATTCTCATTTTAATTCCTGCTCGCAGGCTTTAATAACATCAGGGACGTTAATGATGAACCATATGCTCAATAACTGAAAAGTAAATCACTGCTGGACTAATGCTGTCAGTTTAAAAGGTAATTTAAATCAACTTCCAACAGTTGCAGGTTAATCTGATTTGATCGCAAAAGAGCAGATCTCGCTTACACACGATGTATAGAAACTGCAGGAGTATTCACATTCTACCAAGCACAACCAATATTGTGCTGACGGTGTCATTGTTTCCTATAAAGTAAAGCGAATTTAATCTGATTGAACTTTCACTTAGAAATTTTGGATTAGAACCCAGATCTCAGTGGTGGTGGGGTTAGCATAATAGACGGCTGCACCACCTGAGCACGGCTATCTAGCTATGTAAGGTGTAACAGCCAACAGTGTGTGTGTGTGTGTGTAACGGGAGGGCACTCTGAAGGGAGTAGAGGGGCAAAGGAAATATTTCCAGCCCCACCCAAGCAGTATAAAAAAGCTTTGATTTTCATGTGCCCACTGCTATACAAAATGACAAATGCCATCTGAGCTAGTAGTAATGCACAATGATCTGGTGCACAACATATTATCATTTATGGAATCATTCATGTATTAGACTAGAATAGCTGAACACCAGCCTTGCCGAGAAAAAGAACTGAAACTTCAAAAAATCCAACTTTACAGAAAATGAAAGCATGCTTCAGGAAAAGACACAGGATTATTCAATGGTTTCATTCTCTTTCAGGGAAGTCCGGCATTAACAGTGAGTCTCTTTACTTTACACTAACAGAGTCCCACCATGTTTGGACTGGCTGCGTACAAGAATGTTTTAAATCCAAACAGTCAGGAAGCACTGTGCAGTTCCCTTGGGAGGGCTAGCGCAGGCACGGCAGCTATTACAGAATGGCTTTTACAGAGCAGTACAGGCCAAATGTCCTTACTTGGTGTATATTTCTAGCCAGATGCAGCACAAAATTGTCAAGATTTTTTGACACTTTTCCTGGAATGAAATAGTTTCAGAGAAGAATGAAGGGTGTGATCAGACGAGATTGTCACTGTAATTGATTCTAAATGCTGTGTTTGGTGCTGTTGAAATAATGTTACATGCCTACTTACATCTTCTGTATCCTTTACTCTAAGGATCTGTTCTCGCAGATCCTGCAGGTCGTTGAACGTGGACTGCGCTGTGATGGAGTAGACCAGAGCAAAGCCTTGGCCGTTTTTCATGTACAGGTCCCGCATCGCTGTGAACTGCTCCTGTTTTAGTTAAGAATGAGCAGTGAGTGCTATTTCTTTGAAGTTACTTTGGAGAACATGAGCATAAAACATAAAACTGAATGATTAATTAGCTTAGTTGGTCTGCACAAAAACCCAGTGGTCATTCTAACAAAGGTCAAAATATTCAGTGAGCCTGCTGGACTCTACAACCCTGTAAATAAGGCGGTTTTAAAACTGTTGACTGAAATGCATATGGTATCCTACTTCAGTGTTTGCTAGATGGAGTGTAAATTACTCTGCAAACATGAGGAAAAAGATTCTCAGGTGGAAAACAGGCACATCACATTGCCCAGCTGATATCATCCCTACTGTTACATGGCGGTGGCAGAATCATACTATGGGGTGTTTCTCAGCCGCAGGGACAAGGAGCAAACACACTCCAAATAACACACCAACTAAGGTTTCGCTTTCAGTGTGACTATGACCTAAAGCATTCAGCATTCCCCAATACAGGGGAATCTCCAAATGAATGTAAGTGGACAGAAACCAGACATGAGTGCCACTGAATATCTGTGGATATACTGAAGCACTTGCTGTCCAATCTGACTAAGCTTGAAATGATCTGCTATGAGGAAAGGGATAAACTGTCCAAATGCAGATGTGCAAGAAGTCTTGCAGCTGTAATTTCAGTATTGAATAAAGGGTTTGAATACATCTTTGGATATGTGATTTTTAGCTGTTGATTTGTACTCGATTCTTGAAATGCACACATTGTATTGCAAATTTGATTTGGTATGGATGTAATTGGCAGTTTCACTTAATGCACACTTATTTACATTAATTAATTATTTATCATTTATTACTATTTATTATTAACTGTACAGCTCTAACCCACTTACCGTTCCGGCTGTGTCCAGAATCTCAAGCATACACTGCTGCCCGTCCACTTCTACTTGCTAAAAGAGAAAGAAAGGAAGACGTTGCTCGGGAGTTATTGTTAAATAAAAAGCCAAGCTGGAAAACACGATGAAGAACAACCATACCTTTCTGTAAGAGTCTTCTATTGTGGGGTCATATTTCTCCACAAAGATTCCTTGGACAAACTGTACTGTCTAAGAAACATGTGAATAATCTGCATTAACACTGGCACTTAGTTACAAAAGACATACATTTACAATGTTCGGTTAAGAATAACATAGCAAAACTACAAACTGTGCATAACGTCTAGACAGTGTACTCACCAGTGCTGACTTCCCCACACCTCCAGAGCCTAACACCACAAGCTTGTATTCACGCATCGCAGGATCACTTTACCAATCCGCACAGGTCTAAAAGAGAGGGCAAACACAGCTCCATCAGGACAGAGATCAACACTGACCATAGGAGGAAAATGTTTTTCCACAATTCCAATACAGAGTTTATGTGTGTATCCATAACAACGTGATCACCCTGAACGGAGCCCAGAGGTGGGGGAGAGCGCAAGCATGACCTCCTAAACACAAAACAGCAGTGGAATCGGAGAGGTGTGCAGCATGATGCGCCTCTGTCATCTCCACACGACCTCGCTCGATCAACCTCGCATTATGCTGACTGGAACACCGACCCTGACGTCTTTGTAAGGAGATGCCAGAGTGCCTGCTCCTTCACTCAGTTATGCAAAAGTGGTGCAAAGACGAACACCTGCTGGTATAGCTGTTTGCATGTGTGCACAGTAATCGAAACTAGGGGTTAATATTTAATCACTGATCGCATGAATCAACAAACTGAGCTTATAGTGAAAAGAGCAGGAACAAGATCATGGGATTGGATCGATTTTACAATGCACGGTCTAAATTTGACAACAAAATGCAGCGAGTTAGCAATATGTTAAGCAGATCAGCCCAGATTTCTCTAACAAAGGTGAGATACCAGCAACTTATGGGCAATCCTAAGGCATTTCCAAGCCAACGATGAGATATAATTCCTTCAGTATGTCTTGGGTCTGGCCCACTATACAGAAAGGATTCCCACAGATGTTGGCCATATAGTCATAACGCTGAGATTGAGTTGGTCAGAGTAGTAATGACATATGCTGTTAAGCCTTTAAGAGTTTCTCATATTTTCACACCCTGGTTTGAGAATTACTGTCATGCTTTTTTCCCTTCGAACACCTATTAATAAATGCTGACAGACTTCAGTGGACATTAACGCAAGTCTTAGACCTGGATACTTTTCACAAATAGCAATTGCAATTCACAAAACAAATAGCAGCATTCTATATCTTACTCCAAAGCTTATGTGCAATCACAGATTCTACTTTACTTTATTCTAAAAACCTTTCCCATGTAAGGATAAAAAAGGCTCTCCTGAGCCTCCATCAAGTAAGCAAGACTCAAAACAGTAAGCTTATTATACTTGAATATATTTGGTGTACATACATAACTTGAATTAATTGGTAGGCATGCTAATATTAATGACTAAAAGTATGAATACCATCCTGTTTTTAAGCATCACTAATAGAAAATAGATCTATTCCATAATACAGTCCAGAAGACTTCAGTTTTATATTGAATAAAACCCTAAAAGCACTCATGTCACTTTGCAAGAGTCATTTATAATGCTAATAAACATCAATGCATAGAAGGCAAGTCTAAAAATACAATACTGCTTTAGTTAACTACTCATTTACTCATTTAAACCTATTCTAAAAGGGTAATTAAATTAACTGAATAGAGGTTAGACAATATAGACTATTAGCAAGTAATTCTGAGTAACACAAATATGCTGCTCACAATGAATAGACAGCAATAAAATAAAATCATTTCAAATGAATGAATGTAATAAAAGAACTTCCCCTAGAAGTTTCCACTAGATTGTGCCTTATGAGTCAGACAGAAATAACTGAATTAGCAAATAATCATTTTCATTATGTCAGCTGTAACCGAGGTAAAAAAAATGTGGTTAAGTTTCCGTTTTTCAAGTTGAAGTGAAAGAGGGGAAGAACCGAACCACGCGATTTTAAGAATAGCACGTGGTCTCTAAATTTATATTACATAAAACTACAAGTAATGAGTTTTGTAAAAATATTTTTGTAAAGAATATGCTCTCAAACTATCACAAGAACAAACTGCCATTAGCTGTGCACTAGAATAAAAACAGCTCATCCCTATAAGAATCAGTATATGTAAATATACAGCTTTATGTAATTCATCCACAAATACTTTACACAGTAAATTACCTGGTTAAAAGCTTTGACACAATCACAAACATAAATGCAGTGTGACATATCAATCACATACAACAATTCAGGTGGGATATTAGTTTACACATAAAATAACAACAACAAAAATGCACATCAGAAAGAGTATGGATATGATCATGTTACTCTAATAGGTTCAAATCTAAGTGTTATGAACATGTACATATATTACTCTACAAACACACCAAAACAAATTGCTCGTCCAAACAGTTGAGAACTTTTTCTGTATTTGCTGTACTGTACCTTTACTTTCAACCCAGTAAATATCCAGTTAATGATGTGTAAAAAGGCCTATGTATAATCAGAACACTAAGGATTAACACAGAATGGTAAAACAAACGTATAAAGTGATTATTCCTAAATAAACCACCAAAACTCAGTGCCCACACCCACCAAAAAAGCATGCCACACCTTGTTGCTATTCAGGATTTGCTACACAAAGTCTATAAAGAAAGCGCTATATAAATCATTCTCTAATAGGGAGTTCTAACATCACATCTGAGCAACTTTGGAATTAATATTTGTTATTTATTAATTAGGATTTTTACGTCATGTTTTACACACTTCGATTACATTCATGACGGGACAAATAGTTACTCATTACACAAGCTTCATCAGTTCACAAGTTTAATGTCAAATACAGTCATGGACAATTTAGTATCTCCAATTCACCTCACTTGCACGACTGTGGGAGGAAACCGGAGCCCCGGAGGAAACCCACACAGACACAGGGAGAACATGCAAACTCCACACAGAAAAGGACCCCAGCTGTACCCACATTGTACCCAGGACCTTCTTGCTGTGAGATGACAGTGTGCTTCGATGGTGCAGCAGTTTATTATGCTGGCTCACTACTGCTGGGTTCGAATCCCCATTGAGTTAAAGTAGACAAGTACTCTCATTCTTACTATGCATGTAAATTAAAATATAATTCGCTGAGAATTAAAATGCAAAGAGAGTAAAACTGATTTCTCTGCATACTGGGGGTGCAACAGCTCTTGTCTAGTAAATGTGTAGCTTTACCACAGATAAACTAACTTTCTACATGTATTCTGAACGTTAGTCTTGCAGTGTATGCATGTCAATGCACATACTCAGTCATCAATAATTTGTCAAATAATTCTGCCAAACTATGTAGACAGTCAATAACAATCAGTTAAAGCTAATATGACAGTTACAGGCAAATGTATACGCATAACTGACATGCTGATACTGTCGTTGTAACAGGATAAAACGCTTAAAAACGAAAACAGAACCTTTATCTTCTTTTAACAGTGCGAAGAACCAAAATTATTTATAAAACATTTACCTGGTGAACACAATAAAACAATATTTTAACTGACTTAAAGCCTTTGCTAGCTACTGTTAGCGAGTTAGCGTTAGCTTAACCTACCTTTGGCCAAGAATAAACGGTAACTTTTACTCTCCGACTAAAATTCCTCCTCCAGTTTAAAGAATTACGGCATTCCACAAAGTAAAACTAAAACAAATATAACAATTTACACTGACTTATATTAAAATACAGTTCTTTATCTAAACAGACCCGTCCCTAGAGCTCTACTGCTGTCATTCACTGAGGAACACCAGCAACAGCTTTTAACTGATAAACCCTCATCAGTTTCCGCTAGTCAACAACCGCACAACCCGACCACTAGGGCCGTGTCCCAATTCCACATACAAACCCTAATCTTTGGCCCTTCTGGACTCCTGTTTCTGTGTAGATTGGTACTCTAATCCTATAATAGTGTGTGCTTACGAGGGTTCAGTGTTTTAAAATGAAACACAGTGAAACGTGTCAAGCCGCAGCAACTTCAGGTCACGTCCCAAACCGCATTCAGTCATACTGAACATTTTGCCAAGTAAGTAAACTTGTCAGTAGTGTAGTTTACTATTTTGACACACTATTTATGTATAGAAGCTGTTTGGGACGCAGCCTGAAATGTCGCAACCATCACCACTAGTATAAAACATAGAAGCAAAATGCACTTTTTTCAAAACAACTGAAAATCACATAGACAGACTGAAAAATAAAACTGTATTCTATCAAAATTAAAAGTAATAAAAAGTAATAGATCAAATTGCCTTTTTGAAGTTAAAACCCGTACATCTTGTAAAACATAATGTTATTCATTTATGTAACAAAGTTAACCTAAAAACAATCATTAAAATCTTATAGTCTTATTTCTAACGCTTCAGAAAAACCTGGATCAGTGTTTGGTGAATCTGTGCAACAATAGTAAAGCAAAAGTAATTTACTTTAAAAGCATTTGGCCTGTGCAATTTCAAAAAATGTATTGAAATTACATTATTAAAAACCACAAATAGACATTTTAAACCAATCAGTTGTTGCTCATTGCAGATCTAGTTGCAGGCCCCAGACAGGGTAAAAATCAATAAAGCATGTCTTTCCTGGAGTTATGATTGATTTATGTGTTCATCATTATTACTGTTGTTGTTATTATATTATTATTAGTATTGTTGTTGCTATTATTATTAGTATTATTGTAACATATTCCACTCTTATTTTGTCTTTTATTGCATTTAATGATTTGAAACTATTTTGTGTGTTAAACATGAAAAAGTAAAATCATTTCATTTCCCCAAGAAAACAAATTACTTCAGTCTTTTATATAGTTTTAGTATTAGTTATAATATTAAAATATCAATATCATGTCAATACTAGGATAAAACAATTACTGGTGAACAACAAATCTGGTCGGCCTGATTTTAAAAATTGCAGTAATGTGTTGTTTAGTTTTCATTTAGTTTAAGTGTGACACATATATTACTCTTATTTGCCCCCAAGTGTGAGTGAATGAATAGATGGTTACGGATGTCATTAGTTTGAGACCACATCCAGGATTTATCTCTGCCTTGTGCCCAGTGTTTCCAGGTAGACCTTGAATCCACTGTGGTTAAAGCTGTACTGCTTAATATTTAAATTAATAATTGTTCTTACTATTGCAAGAAGGTAAAAAATATTACAATAAAACATTATTGGACAGACAATGTAATTAAAACAGGTGTATTATAATATTCAGACTGCTGATGTAGTTTCCTTTGTAACAAATGGATTCAAATTATAAACAAATTAACAGTGCTGTGTACAATTACAATAATAGAAACTAAAAATAGACATCTTTAAAAGATCTGTTGTTGTGCAGATCTAGTTACAGGCCCCAGCCAGGGTAAAAATCAATACAACGTGTCTCTTTTGGTTTTATGACTCAGTTCTTGCATGATTTTAAAATCTTGCACCATTGTCTCTTTATTCTATTGCTAGAAAACTTTTACTTTATTTATAACCTAGAAAACTAATTTAGTCTGTATTTATTTTCAGTAAAGTTGATCTTAAATTGACTGTGTCATGGACTCAACTTTGGCGTTTATTTCATAGCTTTATGTCCAAAAAGATCAAACAAGCAGCACGTACAAATAAAAATATCCAAATAACATGACTTTTATTTTGAACATTTGACAGCGTTTTGGCAAAGTCCAAAATTCCATACTAACCTACTAGATAGTATATAAAAGTAGTACGCCTTCAGTGCTGCTGTATCCTCGTAGTGCACTATTTTTCCATACTATGTAGTAGGCTAGTAGAGGATTTTGAAGGTAGCCTTTAGCTTCACGCCTTCTGCGCTTGTTTGCCAAAACAACTGGTTGAAGATGGCGACTGATGGAGGGACTGACACTTCCCACAGCATGGATAAAAGCATAATCCTTCCTCCGGATGAGATTTTTCGGAATCTGGAAAATGCCAAGAGGTTCGCGATAGACATAGGTACTGACAACTAATAAACTATATCTTTATGCTTGAACGTGTGAGAAGTAGCCACTTGTGGAGCTTATCTGCTAACTGACTAGCTGTACAGATTAGCGAAGTTGAAGTTCAAAGCTGGTCAGTTACTGAAATAGCTGAACTGTTACATTTAAAAATATAAATATTTAAGTGTTGCTGACATTAACAAAGTAGTTAGCTAAGTTACAAATGACTAAACTATGTACAGTATTTATAGTTTTAGCAACAGCTATTTTAGCTACACTATGTGAGCAAAGGACCTCTCAGTATATTTATCTTCTGGTAAAACAGTTATCAAGATTTTGGATCGTTTGTGGGAATTTGTACTCTGTTGTTGGACATGTTTTTATGGACCTAACTTAAGAACCTCAGTCATGCTAAAACAGGAAAATGACTTTCTCACACTTGTATTTTATACATTTTTATAGTAATCAGGAGGTTGCCAGTTCAAGCTCCACCGTTTCCTATCAGAATCAGAATCAAAATATCTTTATTGTCATTATACCAGGTATAACGAAATTAAGGTGCCATACTCTCAAGTGTTTATAAACAATATTTAAAGAAAGAAAACTAGAATTTACAGAATATCAAAATTTAAGAATTTACAGAATTTACAATGACAATAACAATAACACACAAAAAATAGACTTTCTGTTCAGTAGCAAGCTGGTGGAAAATTGCACATTACCCTTTGTAAACATTGTAAAATTGCCTAAAAATTGCACATTACCCTTTGTAAACATTGTAAAATTGCCTAAAAATTGCACATTACCCTTTGTAAACATTGTAAAATTGCCTAAGAAATTGCACATTACCCTTTGTAAACATTGTAAAATTGCCTGAAAATGTGCCTCTGTTGGACACTGAGCAAGATCCTCAACCTTCAATGACTTAAATTGTATTCAGGCACAATTGTAAGTCACTTTGGGTTAAAAGCATCTGCTAAATGACATAAATGTCTGACTATGAGCTTGCTTCATATTCATCCACAGAGTGTATCTGTGGAAAATCATGTCCTTTTAATCAAAAGTGCAGTTGTGTGATCAGGCACCGCTGTTGGACGGGAAGACCTGGCAACCTTGTTTAGTGGGGTTAAGGTCAGAGCTCTGTATTGACCACTGGAATTTTATTTACACCAAACTTTGCTTTTAGACCTCTGTGCACAGGGGCACAGCTATACTGGAACAGTAAAGTGTCTTTTCTAGGGATGTAATGATACACTCTACCCACGATGCGATTCAGGATACTGTGTTCACGATACGATTTCTGTAAACAAAATGAAATTGCAGACAAATTCAATTAAGTTTCCTTTTATTATTTCTCTTTTAAAAATAAAATGAAATGCTGTATCTGTGCTTATCTTTTATTTATCTAAATAATTAATGCCCTTTTATTTCTGTGGTAGGTACAAACTATGCAAAACAATGCATAAAAAAACTGAATTGAAAATGTAAAACAAATCCCACAATAAATAAATAAATGAATAGTACAAATAAACAAAGTATCCTCACATAAATAAATTTGGCTGGAGAATTCTGAACCCGGCAACCCTGTAATGACATCAACCAGGCGAGGTGAGTAGCGCCAGTGCCCTCTGCTGTTTAAAGTGAATATCGATTCATTATACATGTAAACCGATTTTAATCGTAACACATGTGAATCGATTTTGAACTTCTTGTGGTGCATCGTTACATCCCTAGTCTTTTCCAAACCGTTGCCACAAAGTTGGAGGCACAACATTAGTGAAATCTTTCAACTCAGTAATTAGGAGAGATTTCCACACACTTTTGGCTGTATGCTCAAATGAGCCAAAACATTATGGCCACTCATTTGATATGTCAGTAATGCACTGATTGGTTGAGACCTCTAAAAGTGACGTCACCAGCAGACTCTTATACTCCTGTAGTAAGACTTTAAGTTTCATGTAATTTGCCATCAGTGAATCTTGACTGCTCATCACTTGTCAGCAGTTCTTTGGACCACTCTGAGTAGATACTAACTATGGCTGCCTGTGAGCGCTTGTTTTGCTTGGTCCTTATCAAAGTCATTCAGGTCTTTACACAGCCTTTCTCTGCTGCCTTCAACACATGTACGTTAATATATCTTTGACCTTGACATGCGTGATTGTGCTGCAAAAGTTCTGTGTCTTCCAATTGTATTAAATCATTAATAAAACTTGTTTTTCTCTTCAAGGAACACTTTATTATTTATCTGACCGAAATCTTTGCTTTTTTGACAGGTGGCTCTTTGACAAAGCTGGCCTATTATTCCACTGTACAACACAAAGTTGCGAGAGTGAGATCGTTTGACCATACAGCAAAGGGAAGCTTTCCGGTATGACCTCTACACTTTACACTATTTTTAAAAGCAATCTGAACCTTTGTTGGTTCTAGATTTCGGTCTAGAGTTAAACAGGGAAAGGTACCATACTGTAAGGCTGCATTCACAGTATGCAAAAAATAAACACTTTTGCACTGGCTGTGAGGTGATCTCATTTACCTTGCCACTGTGCTACCATGAGCATTGCGCACCGCACACAGTTATTCAGTCATAATTGTAACTTACTGTGGATAAAGCATCTCCTAAGTGCCTTAAATCTAAATGAGAGCTCAATATCAGATAAAGCAAGAGGACCCCGGGATTTTTAGCACCCAAGTTTTTAAGTTAGATTAAGTTAACCTGTAGTTTGATATTGCCTGTGTTATGACTTCTCTCACTGTGGACGTTTCGCAGGAAGCAGATGGAGACCCGCTGTATGAGATATCCGTACAGGAGGAGATCACGGCTCGGCTTCATTTTATCAAATTTGAGAACAGATACATTGAAACGTGTTTGGATTTTATTAAAGACCACCTGGTTAATACGGAAACCAAAGTTATTAAGGCTACAGGAGGAGGAGCGTACAAGTTCAAAGACCTGATTGAGAAGAAGTTAAAACTCAAGTGAGTGTAATGCTCTCTATTATGTCTTTATTAGGAGGATGGTCCTAATGTTTTGGCTCATCAGTGCATGTTTGGCCATGTACAGCATGATATTACTCTCTGGTGACTGGTATAACTTAAACATTAGTTGACATTTTTTGTCTATTAACAGAGTGGACAAAGAGGACGAGATGTCGTGTCTTATCAAGGGCTGTAATTTTGTGCTGAAAAACATCCCCCATGAAGCATTTGTTTACGCGAAGCATGCAGACCTAGAATTCCGCTTCCAGAATACACACCCAGATATCTTTCCTTATCTTCTAGTGAACATCGGGTCTGGTGTTTCAATTGTAAAGGTAAGATTCTTGATTCTGCTGACCAAACATTTGTAAATAGTTATCCAGAGATAACCCCTTGTATTGTGAATTTGACTTAAACACCCATAATGCAATTTTATTCAATGTATTGTATCAGTCTATAATCATAGCTATAAGCCTCTACAATTTCTGTTGACTTGGATTTGGGCAGTTTATCACATTTGTCATAGCAGATTCTTAGTTCTCTCTTCAACTGCTAAATTCTGCAAATATATAGGAAATCAGGAGGGACCAGATACATTTTTAAAGTACTAGATGGTATGTGATGTGATGTTAATTAAACTCTTCAATTTGAAGGTGGAATCAGAAGACAAGTTTGAGCGCATTGGTGGAAGTTCCATAGGTGGTGGTACATTTTGGGGTCTTGGAGCTTTGCTGACAAAAACGAAGGTAATTTCTTCTGTCTTGTAATTGCTTTATTACATCCAATCCAACAAATGTATACACCGTATTTCTAAATATATGTGGACACCATTTCTAAAGTTCTGAAGTTTCAGCTACACCTATTATGTACAGTTGTATAAATATAAATTATATGCTTCTGACTTTGTGTCAACAGTTTGAGCAACTAAATGTGCAGACATTTCAACAGACACAGTCTAAAGTCTTGTAGTGTGTAGTGTACTTTTTTCAGATGTTCAGAGGCTGTTATAGCTATCAAATAGGCAAAGTCAATATTAATGCCCATGGTTTTGGAATGAACGGCAATGACAGCTCAGTGGTTAAGGTGACAGATTGATTATTGACCAGAAAGTCACTGGGTCAAGACCCACCATTGCCAAGGCCCTTAAGCCTCAATTGCTTGCATTGTGCTGTCACATTGGAATTCTAAGGTGCAACTGGCTCAACTTCAGATGTCCGTATACTTTGGGCTTTATAGTGGTACTAATTAAACTGGTTCATTGATTTACCGTTTTAATCCCCCATAATAGAGATTTGATGAGCTTTTGCAGTTGGCTTCCAAAGGGCAACACAGCAGTGTGGACATGCTGGTTCAGGACATCTATGGAGGTGCGTCCGTCTCACTGGGGCTGCCTGGACACCTCATAGCAAGCAGCTTTGGGAAATCAGCCACCACAGACAAAGGTAACACACACAAACCAACAGCATGTGTTTACTATTTTGTATTGGGCGGTATTGTAAACGGAAGGTTGTTGGTTCAAGTCACAACACTTATAGGTTGCGACTGTGGGGCCCTTGAGCCAAATCCTTAATCTTTGATTGGTTGAATTGTATAAGTTCACAAGAAGTGTCTGCTAAATGCCATAAATGTTACATTTTGTGTGTTTTCCTCTGATAAACGCAGACAAACGACCTTTTACTCATTTGTGAAAAGCTGCTGTTCCCGTTGAGAAATGGAGCAAAGGTCTTTGTTGGCACAGACAGCACGTAATTCTGTTTTTCAGCTGCACATGCAGAATTTAGTGGCTTATAGTTAATATCAAAAGGTTCCAAACACTTTTATGGGTTTACATGTATATTATATGGCTAAAATTTTCTGGACACCACTTCTAATGATTAAAGTCAGGCGTTTTAGCTATTTCCATTGGTATAAAATCACTGTGACAACGGTTACATGAATGCATTTTTGAGTTTGGTGTGAAGGAACGTCGGAGGCCTGCACAAAGAATAAAGCTACATCAATCACTTAGAGTGGTGCCTACGGTGAAGCGTATGAACAGGTTCCTCACTGCTGCTGCAATTGTGGCCTCTGCTGGCTGGTCGAAGCGGCTGCATGGGGGGTGGTTGATTCACAGATAGCAGTGCATTTGTGTGACTCGCCTTACCTTAAAAAAAAGAGCTTAAAAAGCTCAGGCTTAATTAAACTGAGTATTACCACAGAGCGGGAGCCGAGTCAGACTCATTCTGCCTGTGGAGCTAAAAGTTTTCTGTCAGTCAGAGCAGATGATCCTGAACTAACCGACTTAGTAATTAATGAACTTTTGCTTCTGATTGGCTCTGTGAAGTAACGTTTTCTGCTCTCATCTACATTAAAAGCAAGAACCGCTTACGACTTACGAAAGTGAACCACGAGTTTGTATAACGTGCTCATAGAATCGGCTCAGATAGGCTCGGGCTGTATGATCTTTTTAAAGTAATTATTTCAATCATTAAAATTGCATCGTATGTATGATGTGCACGTTAATTATGTTATTTTAGGTCTCGCGATGGTTGACGGGGGGGGGGGGGGGCGGGTAGTGTTCGAGACGCACCTTTGAGTGGGGGGATGGGGGGGGGGGGGGGGGGGGGGCGCAGATTCGTGGTCGACACACGGAGGGGGCGCATGTCCAAAAAGGTTGAAAACCCCTGCTCTAGCAGAAGGGTTGGAAAAGAATTAGAAATCACATAAAAAATGGGGAAATGAAACCGTCTCTTGTCACTGTCTGTGACAAGTCTGGTTTCAGGAGATTGGTGATATTTCCGGTGGTTAAGCCAACGTTATTATTTTTTCAACTTTCTATTTTGGTTTGTGCATGTTTCAGAGTTTTCCAAAGAAGACATGGCCAAGAGCCTGCTGCACATGATCAGCAATGATATCGGCCAGCTGGCCTGCCTCTACGCTCGCCTGCACAATCTAACCAGAGTGTACTTCGGAGGATTCTTCATCCGAGGACATCCAGTCACCATGCACACCATCACCTACAGCATCAATTTCTTCTCCAAGGTGCCCCATCATCTCTAATATATCCCACCACATGGTTTTACTGTTGTGGTTGATCGCTGTAAGCATTAATGCAAAATACAAATATATAAAGAAGCAATATACAAAATAAATCAGGAATATTTATTACTTTACAGGGAGAAGTACAAGCTTTGTTCCTGAGACATGAAGGTTATCTAGGTGCTATAGGAGCTTTTCTGAAAGGGGCCGAAGAAGACAGTGAGTGTTTTTTTCCAGATTTTATCGACACCTGTTCTGTTTATTTGGGTCAGAGACAAAAGTTTTCAGATCGTTTCAATAAGGGTTCTGTTTGAATCTCAGCTCTGCTACCGGCAGGCTGGGCGCCCACCCGAACAATGACTGACTTGTTCGCAGGGTGGGTGCCGGAGGGGATTCCTCATAACAGCTGCACTTACGACCTCTGCTGGCTGATTGATGGCGCCTGCACAGAGACGGTGGATAATGTGATCAGGGTGTGTCTTTCCGTACACAAAGCTGATCCACATATGAACTCGCAAAGCTATGTGTCTAAATAAATAGATTTGGTCGCAGGCACGAACCGAAGGCGAGTGCCGTAGATCATCACAGCCGTGATGTTATTCGCGATAACACACGACCTCGAGTGTTCTATTGCTTTTATACAACAGTTTTTACAAAATAAAGAAAGAAAATAAATCAAAGAAGCCCTGAATTTCATATTAAATATGCTTTAATATTGACAATACCTTCCGCCAAAAAGTAGTTCCACAACGAATATAAAGTTTAACACTACAAAGCAGACATCCCAAGTTGCAAAAACTCATTTCAGGGAGGTTAGAACAAGAAGAAGAAGAAAGCAAGAACCTCCGAAGGGAAAAAAATAAATAAAAAAAAACCTCTCGCACACACCAAAGGCTATGGATGAAAACAGAACTACTAGGAGCTGCTAACTGGCTTAACTGACTGTTCGCGTTACAAACACAATAATGTTCCCTAAATAGTGCACTAGATTGTGTATCAGATCATGGATATATGTTCCCTACATAGTGCACTAGATAGTGAATTAGACAATTGGTTATGTTCCCTACACAGTGCGCTAGATTGTATATCAGATAACGGATTTAAAACGCGACCGGGAAAAAAAGGCTGTGTTGCCTGCGTGCGCGTTTGTGTGCATGACGCTTGTCGTTAATGGCAACGCGTCAGCGGAGTAATACCATTGTGGTGTGAAAAGACCGTGCTGTTATCACCAATATCAGCACGTTTAGAACGCTTCTCAACCAATCAGATTGTAAGGTCGGAACTAACTGTTGTATAAAATATAATAAACTACTATGAAAGTGTCCTTTGAAGTAAACATTAACATATGTGCAATTTACAGTAGGTGAATAAATAGAATAAAGATATATAACATGTGATATATAACATAATAAACTATTATGAGAGTAAGAATTAAATACAGGTGGGCAACTCGGTGGGTAGCACTGTCACCTCACAGCAAGAATGCCCTGGGTTCGATTCCCAGGTGGTGCAGTCCGGGTCCTTTCTGTGTGGAGTTTGTATGTTCTCCCCATGCCTGCATGGGTTTCCTCCAGGTTTCCTCCCACAATCCAAAGACATGCAAGTGAGGTGAATTAAAGATACTAAATTGTCCATGACTGTGTTTGACATTAGTAACTACCTGTTCTGTCATGAATGTAACCAAAGTGTGTAAAACATGACATTAAAATACTAATAAATTAAATGAGTTATAGGTTAGTATATCAGTATTGTTTAGAAATGGAGGATGTCACCTCTGTTTTCTTTTCAGATCCTAATCAGTACAGCTGGGGTGAGAATTATGCTGGGAGTTCTGGTCTCATGAGCGTGTCACCAGATCTGAATCCAATGCAACGAGCCCGCAGTGGGACAGTAAGTAAGCCCCAATCGTTTGTTGTTGTTTTTTTTTTCATTGACATGCCCCTCTTTTTTAAATTGACATTTTTATTTCATGTTTCTTAATGTCTTATTTCTTCTCATCCATCTCTTCCTTTACTCCATAATCTTTTCACATCAGTTTCCTGTAAGTACCGTTTAATGAGTGAATTTGTGGCTTCATGCTTCTATTGTGTTTTATTGCTTTATGGTTCTCTTCAATGTGCTTATTCACTTTTTGTTTTTAGAAAAGTAGTGGCTCCTGATGAGAGACAGTTACACGGCCTATAGTGCAATAAGAAATAGGCAAACAAAGCTGGGCTGGACCAGTGACATCACTGTGTCTGTATCAAACGGAAACAGAACGCAGACTCAACTGTCATGAATCAATGTAGTGTCAAACTAGAATGTTCATAACTTATTAGTGAAAGGCAGTCTGGGTCGTGTAGTTGGTTTGTTGAGTAGAGTACTCACGATGCTTTATACAGACAATATGTCACTGGTTCAGTTCCAACCTGATCCTGCCGCCACACCTACCTCTCCTTCTGACACGCGTGCAGCCGCTGATCGCTTCTTTTCAACTGACAAGGACGGTGAAAGAGCACAGTATCACCCACCCCCCCAGTGCAGGTGCCTGGGTGGCACGGTGGCTAAGTGGGTAGCACTGTCGCCTCACAGTCTGATCCCCAGGTGGGGCGGTCCGGGTCCTTTCTGTGTGGAGTTTGCATGTTCTCCCAGTGTCTGTGTCTGCGTGGGTTTCCTCCGGGTGCTCCGGTTTCCTCCCACAGTCCAAAGACATGCAAGTGAGGTGAATTGGAGACATTAAATTGTCCAAGACTTCTTGATATAACCTTGTGAACTGATTAACCTTAATGTAACCAACATGTACAGTGTATCACAAAAGTGAGTACACCCCTCACATTTCTGCAAATATTTCATTATATCTTTTCATGGGACAACACTATAGAAATAAAACTTGGATATAACTTAGAGTAGTCAGTGTACAACTTGTATAGCAGTGTAGATTTACTGTCTTCTGAAAATAACTCAACACACAGCCATTAATGTCTAAATAGCTGGCAACATAAGTGAGTACACCCCACAGTGAACATGTCCAAATTGTGCCCAAAGTGTCAATATTTTGTGTGACCACCATTATTATCCAGCACTGCCTTAACCCTCCTGGGCATGGAATTCACCAGAGCTGCACAGGTTGCTACTGGAATCCTCTTCCACTCCTCCATGATGACATCACGGAGCTGGTGGATGTTAGACACCTTGAACTCCTCCACCTTCCACTTGAGGATGCGCCACAGGTGCTCAATTGGGTTTAGTCCATCACCTTTACCTTCAGCTTCCTCAGCAAGGCAGTTGTCATCTTGGAGGTTGTGTTTGGGGTCGTTATCCTGTTGGAAAACTGCCATGAGGCCCAGTTTTCGAAGGGAGGGGATCATGCTCTGTCTCAGAATGTCACAGTACATGTTGGAATTCATGTTTCCCTCAATGAACTGCAGCTCCCCAGTGCCAGCAACACTCATGCAGCCCAAGACCATGATGCTACCACCACCATGCTTGACTGTAGACAAGATACAGTTGTCTTGGT
This sequence comes from Trichomycterus rosablanca, assembly GCF_030014385.1. Lineage (NCBI taxonomy): Eukaryota > Metazoa > Chordata > Actinopteri > Siluriformes > Trichomycteridae > Trichomycterus > Trichomycterus rosablanca. The sequence goes on from NC_086011.1 coordinate 6,508,316, forward strand.
ACTTCTCACCAGGGCGCCGCCACACATGCTGGACACCATCTGAGCCAAACAAGTTTATCTTGGTCTCGTCAGACCACAGGGCATTCCAGTAATCCATGTTCTTGGACTGCTTGTCTTCAGCAAACTGTTTGCGGGCTTTCTTGTGCGTCAGCTTCCTTCTGGGATGACGACCATGCAGACCGAGTTGATGCAGTGTGCGGCGTATGGTCTGAGCACTGACAGGCTGACCTCCCACGTCTTCAACCTCTGCAGCAATGCTGGCAGCACTCATGTGTCTATTTTTTAAAGCCAACCTCTGGATATGACGCCGAACACGTGGACTCAACTTCTTTGGTCGACCCTGGCGAAGCCTGTTCCGAGTGGAACCTGTCCTGGAAAACCGCTGTATGACCTTGGCCACCATGCTGTAGCTCAGTTTCAGGGTGTTAGCAATCTTCTTATAGCCCAGGCCATCTTTGTGGAGAGCAACAATTCTATTTCTCACATCCTCAGAGAGTTCTTTGCCATGAGGTGCCATGTTAAATATCCAGTGGCCAGTATGAGAGAATTGTACCCAAAACACCAAATTTAACAGCCCTGCTCCCCATTTACACCTGGGACCTTGACACATGACACCAGGGAGGGACAACGACACATTTGGGCACAATTTGGACATGTTCACTGTGGGGTGTACTCACTTATGTTGCCAGCTATTTAGACATTAATGGCTGTGTGTTGAGTTATTTTCAGAAGACAGTAAATCTACACTGCTATACAAGCTGTACACGGACTACTCTAAGTTATATCCAAGTTTCATGTCTATAGTGTTGTCCCATGAAAAGATATAATGAAATATTTGCAGAAATGTGAGGGGTGTACTCACTTTTGTGATACACTGTATAACATGAAGTTAAAATCCTAATAAACAAACAAACAGTGCAGGAACACGGCTACAGCCATTGTACGCGCTAGGCTTCGTGTGACTCCCGCCCCCTCACTCATGCAGGCGCTCGGACCAATCCCGGAGATTGCATATTATTATGAGAAGAGACCTGTCCGACCTTCCCTCTCTCAAACACAGCCAATTGTGTTTGTATGGACGCCCAGCCAGGTCGGTTGCTCTGCTGAGATTCGAACTCGTAGTGTGAACACTCTGCAGTGGTGCGCTCGTGTGTTAGACCGCTGAGCCACCTGAGGGCCTGAATACTTTTGAATGCTTGTAAAACGTCGCATTTGTTATTTAGTCTCTCGCTGACATCCATGTGCTCACAAATGCCTCTCTGTTTGTGAATGTGATCGCTCTAACGTAGTTTCGGAGACTTGCCTGCTCGTGCTTTGAGCCTCTTTCTCTCTTTTTGTCTCTACAGTTCGACATGCTGGAGATGGACCGCTTGGAGAGGCAGCTGGTGAACTTGCCCTTGTTGCAGGACGCCTCGTCGTACATCCCAGACACGGTAGACCTCACGGAGGATGCTTTAGCCCGAGAGTACTGGCTCTTCTGTTTTGAAGAGGCTCTAGATGGGGTAAGGCTTTTAAGGGATTCAAAACTTAATATCATACTGTGAAGGATTTGGACACTGCAGCATTACGCCCAAATAAAACTAGATGTGGGAAGTTAGTGCCTCCTCTAAGTTTACTTCTTTTTTTGACACTTCTGCAGGTGGTGAAACGAGCCGTGGCCAGTCAGAAAGATCAGCCCGAGGCCCTAGAGAGGGCTGAGAAGTTCAGGCAGAAGTACAGAGACAAGCTGCAGACGCTGCGTCATCAGCCATTGTAAGAAACCTGCACACAGAGCTGTAGCAGGATTCCCTTGAACCTGCATTGTTTATTTTCGGCAACTGTTTTGGCAACTACTCCTAACTACCATCTTTCTGCTTTTCCCTCTAAGTGCTTATGGGTCTCTTACCGTTCGAAGTCTGCTTGACACAAGAGAACATTGTTTAAATGAATTCAACTTTCCCGACCCCTATTCGAAGGTTTGCATTGATGTTTGGTTTCATTCGAAACATTCGGAATGTAGGAAATGCATTGATTGGCGCTGAATATGCATGTCAATGGAATACCCTAACAGAGAGTGTTGTATGGCGAAGCATGCTGTGCTCTCTTTATTCATTTGTGTTAGGATTCACTACACTGTTACAATGACCGCTGGCCTTTGCCCCTTTGGCTGGAGATTTGGCTGCAGCCCCAGCTGGGAAATTCTGGTGCTTGGCGAACAGCCTATCCATTGTCAGTGCGCCCTCAGTGCCACTCCCATGCCAGAATAAAAATAGGGTTGCAACAAACGACAGGAAGAACCAACATGATTCACGGTGGTGACCCCTGTTATACCCCTGTTATATATTTATATAAACGTACATATACATACATCTTATATAGGTCTTCTGTTTTTTGCATCAAGAACACTGGCCTTTTAATTAAAATTTTTTTTTTTTTTTTAATTTTAGGTAGACAGGCCACCTAAAATTAAAGATATTGGCTCTCACTGTGATTTAGTGTAGTCCTAGAGGTGTAATAATGTATTTGGAACCCTTTCCAAACTTCAAAACGGAACAACTTCTTCTTTCACCTCTATTCATTTTGTTAGATAAGGTCTCATCACTCTTGCTGAAAGTGCTTGACCTGAAGCTAAAGGTCTGTAAGATTTATATTTCACATTCAGTCATGCCCGGCTGTAATTAATTAGTCACATTGGCTTACAATTACAAAGGTGATTTGCAAAGCCACTTTGACAAAATAAATTTTCATCAAGTGCTTTATCTTGGTCAGTTCCACCGGTAAACACTGGGCACAAGGCATGAACACCCTGGACAGGGCGCCAATCTATCGCAAGTCTTCGCCCAACAGACATATCCAATTAAGTCTGTGTAGACGCCTGGCTGTTCTATACCGGGCTAGCGTAACCATCCGCTATGCCACCTGAGTGCCACAAAGGTCATGTAGTTGTGAAATAACTTAATTTCTAGCTTTATTTGCCTAATATCACATTTTGTATCATGAGCTTAAATCCCCGGTGTGACAGTCATGCGAAAACTGTGTCCACAGATCAAACAGAAAGAAAACGACATGGCCCTAAAGTACTACCAAAAGGTGGTGAACTCTCTAGAAGAGCTGAGCTGGGAACAGAAGCAGTTCGCCCTGGTCCGAGGCCTCCTGGCTGGCAACGTGTTCGACTGGGGAGCCAAAGCTGTCTCTGAGTGAGCGATATGTAAACGTATCTGAGTGAGAGCCATGCTATTTTTTTAAACGGGAATCTTGTAAGAATAGAAAGTGCATGTTTTGATCGATCAACCTGTTTCACAGCATTCTTGAAACCGATCCTGAATTTGGATTTGAACAGGCCAAGCAGCAGCTGCAAGGTAGGAGATTATTTTGTTTTTCCCATAGCTATGTGGAATCAGATACAGCCACCATGAATAACTATACAGGCACATAATGCATCATGTTTTTCAATTGTATTCCAGTGTTTTCTACAGTATATCATTTTTGTGTTATTTTTAGTGTATAAGTGTCAAAAACATCCCCATTATTTAACATAAGCCTAAAATATATGCGGTTCCACAGTACCATAGAACGCATTAACATGTTTCCCATACATCCTTATGAGAAAAAATACCTCGACACTTAACTTCTTTTCGACGCCACTCCCAGAACCAGTTGACGTCTAGTTTCAAGGTACCACTATGGCTTTACTTTTAACCAAGACCAGAGGCCTTATGTACTGTATGTATAGGGTATGCAAACTGGGGAAGCACTGTGATAACATTTTGTTTCCGATACCAACCCTATTTAATGTAACCTACTGGTTTTTGTCCACTAATTCTAAGAGCTGTTTAATTCAGCATTTAAATGACAAATTTATATAAACTCTTGCTTTAATGAGGAGTTAAACATCTGCTACATGTTTATTCTCCATCTTTAGTGTCATAAGATAATTTCGCACTGTTCTGTTACACCGAGAAAGCAGAAATGAAAGTCATTTTTTACTTTTGTTGTCAAAACTGATACTGCTCTTGAGTGCGTGTACTGGTATCTGGCAACCTTCTTGTATAGCTGTGTGGGTTTGAAACAGATAACCAGGTTTTTCTTTTTTTCTTTATCCTGGTCATGGTCACGGCACGTCCAGGTTTACAGGGAAACACTGACCAGTTCATTGCAGGGTTTGGGCCACCAGAGCACCATTAGTTCATTAATTGGTTAAAGTACCAGGCTAGTAATCAGTTTTAACGTTCTTGCTTTTTTCCTCCAGAGCGTCCATGGCTTGTGGATACCTACAACCAGTGGATCGAAAGGTTAAAGGTAAGGATGTAACACATAACCGACATGATTACAGCATCACATTAAAATATATATCATGTTATTGAGTTTCATATCAGCAGGTGGTTGTACTTAATTTCATGACAAACAGCGTAATGTAGTAAACATGGCAGTAATGTAGACCATTAGGATAAACAAAGTTAGTTAGGAGTTCAAATCCATGGTTTAATGTGGATTTAAATTAAAAGTGGGAAAATATAACATAGCCCAAATTATAAAGACAAGATGAAATAAGGAGACAGAAACATAATACCTGTCTTGCCATAAAATTACACACGTTAAACATGGCAATTAAAAGTAGTAGTCATTCATGATATAATATATAATATAATAATAATAATATAAGTGCATAACATTTTTTCTGCTGGGATTAAAACGGCAGCACATGTGCACTGAAAATGAGCCTGACTACTAGGGCTGGGTATCGCCACTAATTTCCTGGATCGATTCGATTCGATTCACGAGGTCCCGATTCGATTCAATTCATTTCGATTCAACACAGTTAGGCATATTTGAGTTACATTAACAGGTTTTGTTTAAATATGTAAAGATGTTCAGAGAACGAATGTGATAATTGTACAAAGTACATAATATTCTCATTATTAAAAATGTGTGTTTACATAAATAATGAATCCAAAACAGAAAACAGTAACATTCATTTTTTATTATTATTTTATATGTCTGACACACTACAACAGTGTAAATGTAATGTAAACATACACCTGGCTGTTGAACAGCTTATGCCAAGTTCACACTACACGACTTTCTGATTTGCCGGGTCGCTGTACAGTTCACACTGCACGACTCACAGGCGATGGGGGGTTTTACACTACACCATCTATCTCCAACTGGAATCACAGCTTCTCTGGTCTCCAAAACTACGTTTTGTCACGAAAACAAACGTGAGAATTGATGAAAGGTTTAATGATACCACGTCCAAACATGCACATTAACAAATAGCGAGCGATCAAAGTGTGCGCGCTGATGTGCAGCGTAAAATCAAGGAGAAAAATAAAGGAATCTGAGTGGATTTGGCAACACGAGCAGCATGGATTGTTCTGTAGTGAGTTGGAGGTTAATAAATATTTTGTTTTGTAGAGAACGATCAGGTCAGAAATACTGTAAAACTCGTGTGCTGATGTATTCTGATATAAACTATATTACACCCCTGCCCCACCTGTTTACAACCTCCCCCCTGTGTTTCCCCTCGCTGTTTCACACATTGATTGAGAGCCGAGTTTTGAGAATATTGCATCATTTATAAGGCTTAAGCTTAGCATCTCAACAATTCACTCAGCTTTATCATGGCTTTTCTCTTATTGCTTCTTTTTGTTCTTTGCCTCTAGCACCGAAATGACTGAACCTTATACTGATTTTCTGATCTTCTTTTTTAGGGCCCCCCTCATAAATGTGCACTGTTTTTCGTAGACAATAGTGGAGTCGACATCATTCTGGGTGTTTTCCCCTTTGTAAGAGAACTTCTAATTCGAGGCACAGAGGTAAGACGAGCATGCTGGCACACTCTTTTTGCACCTTTAAAATATCCTGGTTTGGTAACAGTGCTGTGTAAGATTACAAAAAGATTGTGACCTCAGTGGGATTTATTCTTAATAGGCCGGTCAGGCGTCTACGTACAGAAATGATTGGCTATGTCTGGGGGGATTGGGGGTTGGCACGTGTTAATGCATTGAGACTGATGATTCCAGGGAAGTCAGACCCTGACCAGGATAAAATGGTGGGAAAACATACAAATCAACAAATTCCTAGCCATGTTGCTTAGGTGGTGGAGCAGTCTGTAATGCTGTTTCACCACTGTGGAGAGTTTAAACTCTTAAATTTGAATCTGGAAGTCTAGAAGTGAAAGGTTTCTCAGGAAATGGGCTGGTGCAACGATCTATTACCCTAGCTTGACTCTGCTCAGAAACATACATCCGAATTCTTAAAAATGGTTTGATCACCTCAGAATCAATCTTTTGCCATAACCATCCCATTCCTTTGACTCCAGTCGGCTGAGCGCCTTCTAGCAGGCACAGTTGGCAGTGCCTATAGCGGACGAAGTTGGGCTCCAGTCTGCTGGGCTGGAAAGACCAGAGGTTGGGTTATCAATGATGTTTAAGGGCCTTGGTTGCCCAGAGTTTGGGACTTGGCTCTTGGTATGCGAAGTAGGTAGAAGGGATTGGTGGACTGCACAGGCCTCCACACACGTCGGAGGGGGTGTGTCAGGCGGGTATACACCCTCCTTGGATATTCTAAATTGGGAGAAAAAGGGGGTAACATGCATAAAATAAAAAAAGCAAGTGGGGAGAAATTTTGTACTGAAAAGTGCTCTTAGATGTCTTGATCTGGATTCCCCAGTCTTAGAAATCTCAGATTATAGAAGACTCGGTGCTTTAATGTTGTATTTTATTGCAATACATTTATGTTTCATATAGATTTTCAGAGTTAACCCTGTAGCTCACATTTTCAGCTTGTTCCAATGCAGTTATCTTGTCTTCCAGGTCGTTCTTGCCAGTAACTCAGGTCCCGCACTGAATGATGTGACTAACAGTGAGCTGCAGATTGTCACGGAGAGAATAGCAGCTATGGATCCGATCATCCAGTGAGCATGCACACAGTCTTTACAGTGCAGCTAGTAGCTACTTTGGCATCTTTAATGGTTTTCTTTGTTTGTAGGGATGCATTAAAAGAAGACAGACTTACATTAGTTCAGAGTGGATCCAGTTCTCCGTGTTTAGATCTGAGGTAGGAATCAATGAATTTTGTTTCACTTGTTAGATAGAGATGTATTGTTGAGCCAAGCCTTTCCTGCAATGACATTTAAAGTAGTACTAGAAATAATAATATTAATAATGATAATAAATAGTAGGGCAGGTGGAACGTCTTTATTTGTCATATATACATATACAAGTGTACCATACATAAAATTCCTTTTTCCGTATATCACAGCTTGTTCGGAAGCTGGGGTCAGAGCACAGGGTCAGTCATTGTATGGCACCCCTGGAGTCAAAAGGCTTAAGGACCTTTCTCAAGGGCCCAACAGTGGCAGCATGGTAGAGCCAGGATACAAACCCAGTATCTCCCATTGATAGAACAAAGCTCTACCCTCTATAATTAATACAATAATAATAATAATTAAATAAACTTCTCTCTTTTCCGTTTTTGTTGGCATCCAGTCGTCTGGACAAAGTCCTCGCCACGGTGGTGCGCGAGCGCCGCACAGACCTGGTGGTCATCGAGGGAATGGGCCGCGCCATCCACACCAACTACTACGCCATGCTGAGCTGCGAGAGCCTCAAGCTGGCCGTCATCAAGAACTCGTGGCTGGCCGAGCGGCTCGGCGGCAAGATCTTCAGCGTGGTCTTCAAATACGAAGTTCCGTCTAATATTCAGGGGCAACATTAAACAAACGTCGCTGGGCACTCGTCCGAGCGAAGACGCTCACCTGGCGAGCGCTAGCGGGCCTCGATGGCGTCTATTCACTACTGTGCCTCTGTGAGGGTGTTTGAGATCCGTCACACGGTGATTATACATGAGAGGATGGAGTTCATTTCTCATCCCAGTCAATAAGAAGCAGGTCTGATACGTGCGTGTACTGTCTGATTAAAAATCAATTATGCTTTTGATTTAAAACAATCGCTATGATTACGGTGGGGCATTTTTGAGGTCGTGAGTCTAATGGGTGCTAGGTAGACCTCCTAATTCTAAGCTAATGTTCAAAATAATGCCAGTTTTCACTGAAGCACAGATGAAGGTCAGAAATATAAAGAGGCTTTGTTTTTGTTTGGCTTTGTTCTGTTTGTTTTGGGTCCCTATTGCCCCTTTTCACTTCAAATGACATCATTTTAAGCTTTGTTTAGTCTATAATCGGAGCAAAAAGACACTGCCATACCACTAAAACATCCATCTGTAAGGCACAGTGGAGTGTACATTATGTTTTGGGGCTGCTTTACAGACAATATTATATACATATTCTGCACATTTCTGTGCAGCACTTAATTATTTGATCAAATTGCATAAAATGTCGTAATGTTTGCTTATTTCTGGGGATTTTCCTTGCTAAATTTGGCAACTTAACAGTAGTTGAGTATCAAAATATGTAGAAAATCACCAAGAAATACATCCAGATTGGTCTGGACATTGGCATCATACTCTGAAGCTATGACGTTGATTAAACTCGCCCCATTCTAAACCCCACTCGTCTTCATACCGATGATAGTTTCAAGTATAAGCAGGGGATGGGCTCTAGGGCTAACCTTGCTTTCAGTCAAATGACCATCAGTAGGTTAAACTGTTTGAAGTCGCATCTGATCAATTAGCTTGTCTGAAAACCAGTATTCTACACGTCTGAAGGGATTAGACGGAGATCTCTCACTGCCATTCATGGACACTGCCAAAATATGCATGTCTCAGTCCATGCGGAAGGTGGACCTAAGGTGTCCCTTGTGATAGAGGCGGGATTTAAAACTCGAAGAGCATCACAGTACTATGACGTGTCCCTATTCCACCTGTCCCTGAAGTCTATTTTACTGTATCTGGGAGGAATTGGTCTGCTGATGTTAAATGTGTCTAATTCAATTTGGTACTATTTAGATTCTGAACATCAAAATAACGTTTTATTTTTCATCTCACTTCAGGGTTGTAGAGCACATCGCCCGACTGAGTGAATTAACATGCATTGTAATCAGGTTATCATGATCAGATTTTGACAGTTACAGCTACAAGTGTACAAACATCTGTAATGCACATGTATTTAATAATGTGATTTAACTGTGATTTAATAATTAGAAAGCACTCAGCTCTGCTAACAGCCGGCCTGACGTTTACACGGACAGGGATTGGCTCGGCAGGGGGAGGGAGTGCCAAAAGGATTCCTAATAACGGCTGCAGTTACGACCTCTGCTGGCTCATCGATGGCCCCTGCACAATGAGACGGGGGATAATGGAGATCAGTACATGACTCTCCATGCGGTCGGCTACTGCATACTTGTCGGAGAGGGTGTAAAACTCCTCGAGATCTCAAGGCTTCCATGACATACATGTACTTACAAGTGTTAGTAAACTTGTAACTAGGACTCTTGGTGGAATATGTCTATTCATTCTTCATTCATGAGTCCACTATTAACCTGACATTGTGGGAAAAAAAAGTCTCAAATCACCATCTCCCAGACCAAAGCTATTAGTGTTTAATTTTACTGTGTCCAAAGCTCGTCTTGCTTAGTCTCACTTTGTGAGATTTTGTAAAGTCATATGTAAATAGAATGTGTGTACAGAAGTGTTACATTCGTTTTGGCATATGTTCAATTACAGTATTTGAGCTTATATATAAATATATAAATTGACAATCACATGTAATTGAATGTTAAATATATTTTGCAATGTGTTCACACAAATACCGTGTCTTGTTGTCATTCATTTGCATGTATTATGGTCACTTTGTCCTAGTCAGGGCTGCGTGGTTGTGACTTCCTTGGAATCAGAACCTTATTAGTTCTATGGGGGAAAGTTATGAAAACAGATCATACAGCTGTTTACTGGTGATGATGGGAAAGTTGGTCACCTGTCATGAATGGCATATATTAGTGGAGTATATGAGTATACTCATAATGGCGTATATGAGTTTAAAAGCATTGTTTATCAATGCACACATGCAAGGAAATAAGCAAATTCACCATCTATAGTCCATAACACTGTTAAGCGATTCAGAAAAATCTGCAGCAATCACAAACTTTAGCACCATTTTGCTTTTTGGCTAACTTTTAAGGTGAATTTGGCATAAAAAAATCCCACTGCTAAGTATGGCGAAGGATCTGTGATGTGGGGCTGCGAACCGTGGCAAAATACTTTGCATCAAGGACTCCATAAAACCAGGGGACATTTAAATAAAAAAACGACAGCAAGGGATGCTCACAGTACCTACTGCATCATAATACTGTCATCTAATTATATTACCACTGTGTGCATACACCTTCAAAGAAGCTTTTTAACCTGGTCAGGGTTACAGGAGGCCTGCTGCCATCTGGAAACACTGAGTTCAAGTGTCACGGTAACAATATAATAAAAATAAGTGAGTGTAGTGAGTGGTTCTGAACGCTAGATGTCGCTGCTGCTGTTGTAGATTGTGGTAGTTTGGACAGAAACTATCAGAACTCCTGTTGTAATTTGTACTGTACTCACTACCTTAATACATCAGGACTAGGGTGGCAAAAAGGGGGTTGGAAAAACATTTTCATGTAAATTTGGACCTAATTTTAGCCTTTGGAATTATTTATAAATCCTTTGGTACTTCATGTTGCCCATGTTGTCATGTATCCAAACACGTTTCCTAGGCTCTTTACAGATTGCCACTCTAAACAGCACAGATCCTCCACTACTACATTTATGACTTGCATTACATCTAGTTTGTGGTGTTAAACTGTAGTTTTAAATATTTAATCAGCCTACAATTCTGCCATCCTCCACAAATTTGCAACCATCATCCTTGAATAGGCCTAAATTTAGTTTCTCTAACCATCCTTATCACATCCTCATCAACTACTATTGTAACACTATTTTATACACAATATTGTCCTTTAACAGGCAGGTTAAACAGCCTACAGCTTAAGTTGTTAAACCTCCTAATTATTACTAAACATTGATATGGGCATTTTTAGATGTGTAGCAATTTGTAGATATTACCTAATTTCTAGTTAAGACAAGTTAGAGACTTAATTTCTAAGTTAGACACCCCTATCTTGGTTTTTTTTAAAATGATAATTGTTGAGAGCCGCTCAGGTGGCGCAGCGGTACAGTACGCTAGCGCACCAGAGTTGGGGTTTCGAAAGGCTCTGCCTTTCCGACTGGGCTGGGCGGCAGCATGAACAACGATTGGCTGTTGTTCAGGGTTAGAGGGTAAGAAAGTCGGACCATAGGTCCTCATAACTGGTGCGACTGCGGCCCCTACTGGCTGACTGATGGCACCTGCACAGGGCTGAGGAATTATGCTGATGGGGGTGTGGCCCTCCATACACAGTGCCCGTCAAGTGTATGAACTCGACTCGCGCAGGTGAAAAATGCAGTCTGTACTGACTTGTACGTGCCGGAGGGGGCGTTTGTCAGTTGAGAGGCGTCCTCAGTCAGCGGTGAAGGGTCGAATCAGTATAGAGGACGCAATCAGGGTAATTGGACACGACTAGATTAGGGAGGAAAAATTGGGGGGAAATTTTTTTTTTTTTAAATTTATAATTGTTGAGAAATTACTTTCTCATCATATAAACACACAACAGTTTTAACTTCATTTTTTAAAAATAAAGAATGACTTTTCTATGTGGACCCACATCGACCCTGATCAGGTTCAAGCGTCAATTACATACATGTAAATGAAAGAATAAAAACATGTGTAAACAACCTACCTATTGTTTTGGAGGTTTAGCGCTCTAGTGCTAAAATACATACTACTCTTTTAAGTAGTATGTATCCCTAACGGCTAGGGTATACTTGTTTATGCAGAATTAGTATACTATGAAGTATGGAAGGACGCAGTAGTCCACGTTTCTAGGCTACAGAGACGTTGACATTAGTTCACTCTCGCGGGCGCGCGCCTATGCTCGCTATGCACGCGCTTCAGCGCTTCTCTTTTACTCATCATCAGAGAGCTGAGTGCTCTGCTCTCACTCTTCCTCTCACACTTCACCTCTCACTTTCTCCTGGTCTTCTCACATCAACTGCAAAACAGGACTTTTATTTGAATTAAGGGATTAAAGACTCGCAGGTGAGGATGCTTTTATAATATTTTATAATATTTTTCCAGACTGTTGAGGTTCCGTTTGCTTTCAATAGATAAACACATAGATAACACACACATACATACACACATTGTGTTTGCAGGTTCTCTTCTTTACTGTAGAACCACAGACAAACTTTTGTAATTTACTGAATTGAGTTATTTAATGTGTTTAACTAAATAATTAATACTTTATTAATGACTAATTCAGAAGATAACTGGTTTCAGGTCTCCCTTACATTATGCACTATGGTGGGGATCTTTAATCATATGGTGGGATCTATATGGTTGGATCTTCAATATTTTAAATTTATGACTTAAATTTAATGTTTCTTTGCACAGATTTTTCACTACAGTCCACCTTATGTAATATTATGTTTGTATGTTTGTTTTGGGACACGGTATTGTCCTGCTGAAACACCCAATTACATGCAAAATTTAAGTATTCTGAGGATGGTAGATTGATAATGGTAAGTTTGTCAATTACTAATTTAGAAGACAACTGGCTCCAGGTCTCCCTTGCATACATTATGCACTATGGTGGGATCTTTAATCATATGGTTGGATCTATATGGTTGGATCATTTCACCACAGTCCACCTTATGTAATGTTATGTTTGTTTTGGGTTACTGTGTCCTGCTGGAACACCCAAATGCATCCAAGATTCAAGAATTCTGATGTTATCCTTCTCTATACAGTTATACTGGAAGCAAAATAGTTTAATAGGGCAACATTACCATACACTGATGGTAGGTTTGTCAATTACTAATTTAGAACATAACTGGCTCTGGGGTCCCTTACACACATATGCAATATGGTGGGATCTGTAATGATATGGTTGGATCTTTACTTTTTTAATTTATGATTTAAATTTGATGTTTCTTGGCACAGATTTTTCACTACAGTCCACCTTTTGTAATATTATGTTTGTATGTTTGTTTTGGGTTACTGTATTGTCCTGCTGGAACACCCAAATGCATTCAAGATTAAAGTATACTGAGGTTATCTATACAGTTATACTGGCAGAACAATAGTTTAATACGGCAACATTACCACCCACTGATGGTAGGTTTGTCAATTACTAATTTATAAGATAACTGGCCTTATACATATTATGCACTATGATGGGATCTTTAATTTTTTACATTTATGACTTAAATTTGATGTTTCTTGGCACAGATTTTTCACTACAGTCCATCTTTTGTAATATTATGTTTGTATGTTTGTTTTGGGTTACTGTGCCCTGCTGGAACACCCAGATGCATCCAAGATTCAAGAATTCTGATGTTATCCTTCTCTATACAGTTATACTGGCAGCAAAATAGTTTAATAGGGCAACATTACCATACACTGATGGTTGGTTTGTCAATTACTGATTTAGAAAATATCTGGTTCCAGAGCTCATTTACACCTTTATGCACTATGGTGGGATATTTAATCATATGGTTGGATCTATATGGTTGGATTGTTTCACTACAGTCCACCGTATGTAATGTTATGTTTGTTTTGGGTTACTGTGTCCTGCTGGAACACCCAAATGCATCCAAGATTCAAGAATTCTGATGTTATCCTTCTCTAAGGTTATACTGGCAGCAAAATAGTTTAATAGGGCAACATTTGATCTGACCACAAAGCTCTTCTTCTGTCATTTTTCTTTGTCCATATGATCTGCAATAGTTTTCTTTGTTGTAAAGTTTATATGCCACCACAGCTGTACATATAAATGTCATGGTAAAAGAATAAACAATTTTTGCAGGTATTTTTTTATTGTAATGTAATTTTACAAAATGTCAGAAACTGACATTAGCAACACAGCGTTCAAATTTAAAGTGCACTTTAATACATTTATGGAGTGGCTCAGTGGGTAGCAACGTCGCCTCACAGCAAGAAGGTCCTGGGTTCGATCCCATGAATGTAACCAAAGTGTGTAAAACATGACATTAAAATCATTATAAATAAATTATACATTTGTACCAGATTCCATTTAAACCCTTTTCAAATGATTTAAGTTTATGCTGTACATTTTGTATTATTTATAACTTTTTAAATAAATGAATACAAAAAAATCACCCTCATTTTCAGGGTTGCATTGTTCCCATATTTTCCGTTTCTAATCCAATATCGTCATCAGCTGATATCCAATTACAAACATCTGTGAGAATCACAAGGCACTTAACGTTATTTCATACAGTAATCCAGACAATTTAATATTTTATATTTTTTGCATTTTCATGCAGGGCTTTATCATAGTAAAGTTATATTTGTGTTTTTTTTCCGAGCATTGATTTCTTCTCCATAGTCTCCATATTCTGTTTCAATGTGGGCACTGTTGGGCCCTTCAGCAAGGCCCTTTACCCTATCTGCTCCAGAGGCGCTGTACAATGGCTGACCCTGCACTCTGACCCCAGATTCCAAGCAAGCTGAGATATGCGAAGAAGGAATTTCATTGTACTGTACATGTGTGTATGTATAAATGACAAATAAAGGCATTATATTCTATTCTATTGTATTCTGAAGAAAGAATTGGAGGTCAAAGCTGGCAATGAATTTGGAAAATTGTACCAATTATTCATGCATTTAATCTTCTACTTAAACAGTAGCATCCATTTTTGTATCCAAGACATTCATCTCTAAAATAAAGTCCAAGTTTAGGAGGGTTAGTGAAGGTCAGATGGGGCATCGATTGCCACAAATGAGAGACTGGCCACAGGGGAGCCATTCCTTCTTTCAGGCTATTAGGAGATCCATAAAAGAGGGTAAATGAGGAGCTGTGTATGATTGCCTTTCCCAAAGTTGTCCCATAAACTGGACAAGCCACTCTCATACTTCACCAATTAAGCTACTTAAAAGTGAATTTAAGCCCAGAGCCGAGTTGCAGGCCTTAGTGTGTTAAAGGTGTGTAGCAGTGTTGTATGGCTTCATTCTTTTTATGCTTCTCTCCGTGGTGATTAGAGAGGCTGGACCCTGCTGAGAGTATAAAGCTCTCTGCCAGTGCTCTCAGTGTGACCGAGGCATCCAGCAAGGCTGCTGCGAACATCGGTGTTTGATCTCGCTCTACATCTGTTGTAGCAATTACCCTGCCTCCTTCATTCTCTTCATTCTCCTCTCCTTTTTGTTCTGTTTTTCTCTTTTATGATCACTTGGCAGCAGAAGGGCACTCCTTATGGTAATTTTGACACCTTAGCTATTTCCCTGGGCTTTGAGTCTTCCACACGTTCAGAGCTGCCAAAAGTTGCAGCAAGTGGTGTGAAAAGCCTGAAATTTGTTACAGCTTCATGTTCTCACAATTAGATCCAATTGGATCCAAGATCCAGTTTTAGCAGCCGTATCTTTTCTGTAGCTTTTTATGTTTTGGTTGATGCACAAAGTCCAAATGCTTTATCACTGAGATCTGTGTGAGTTTGTTGGCATCAAGAAGCACTAGCCACAGGACAAACTCTTTCTGCCAGTGAATCACATACTCAACTTGTTGACTTACTAATTTACATTTACATTTATGGCATTTAGCAGATGCTTTTATCCAAGCCACTTACAGTACTGTGATAGTACATTGTCTAAGCAATTAAAGGCCCAACTTTAGCAACCTGGCAGTGGTGGGGCTTGAACCAGCGACCTTTTGAATACTAGTCCGGTACCTTAACCACTAGGCTACAACTGCCAATTGCCAATTGCCAACTAGGAGCAATTTAGAGTTACCTTGTATTTTAGGATGTAAGATCAAACAGAGACAACACACAAAACAGTGGATGACATAGGATTCAAAACTAGGTTGCAAGACCCGTATTGCTGTGCAGCACCCACCCTTCCATCTGCGCCACAGTGTCCGCCCTCGACTCCATGACGAACACATTCATTCATTCATTTTCTTATCCGCTTATCCAATCAGGGTCGCGGGGGGGTGTACTGGAGCCTATCCCAGCTTTTCAATGGGCGCAAGGCACACAGTAACACCCTAGACGGGACGCCATCCACCTATAGGGCAATTCAGTGTCTCCAATTAACCTGACTGCATGTTTTTTGACTGTGGGAGGAAACCGGAGCTCCCAGAGGAAACCCACACAGATACAGGGAGAACATGCAAACTCACAGAAAGGACCCGGACTGCCCCGCCTGGGGATCGAACCCAGGACCTTCTTGCTGTGAGGCGACAGTGCTACCCACTAAGCCACCGTGCCGCCATGACAAACACATTTTATGTTAATAGTGGACACGTAGACTTTGGCTATTTCCAATTCGTTGTCCATGATTCTGGTCAGCATTGCATGTTGTGCTTTTGGTATGATCGTTGCAGGATGCAGCAAGAATACTGAATACTGAATGTGTAGACTGTTGTCTTATTGATTAATACTTCAATAATTTAGTTTTACCTCTGATTTTTGGAGAGATCATAAACATCAGTCTGATGTCTACATACACAACATGGCCAGAAGTATGTGGACACGTCACCATGAGCTTTTTAGACATCCTATTCCAAAACTATAGGCATTAATAACCTTCTGTGGTTACACCAGCCTCGCAGCTTCTGTTTTTCTTAAAATCATTTTACATTTCTCTTTTGAAGGGTTAGTGGGTAGCACTGTCGCCTCACAGCTAAAAGGTCCTGGGTTCTATTCCCAGGCGGGGCGGTCCGGGTCTTTTCTGTGCAGAGTTTGCATGTTCTCCCTGTGTCTGCGTGGGTTTCCTGCGGGAGCTTCGGTTTCCTCCCACAGTCCAAAAACATGCAGTCAGGTTAATTGGAGACACTGAATTGCCCTATAAGTGAATGGGTGTGTGTGTGTATGTGTGTCTGCCCTGCGATAGACTGGCGTCCCATCCAGGGTGTTACTGTGTGCCTTGCACCCATTGAAAAGCTGGGATAGGCTCCGCCCCCCGCCCCCCTTGTCTTTTTAAAATGTCTTTATAAAATGTACTTTATACACAGTTGGACAGTCAATCAGTGTGTTTAATAAAGACATGAACACTACTATTAAATTAGTCTACAGGTTTTGAGTAATAAAACAACGGTCATGGTATTTGACGGTCCACAAAGCTCACTAGACCAGTTTGCTTGGCAGTCATCTCTCAAATTCACTGACACACCTTATACAAATAATTTCTTACTAAGCCCTATCAGCACTTTTGTCCACGCTTTGCATACATGGTCTTTGTGGTGGTCTCGGTGCATTTGTCATGCTTGTCTTCTCAGTGAAGCTGGTCTGTTGAGTGTGAAATTGGCCCTTTGCCGAAACATGCTGCCACTGAGATGAAGACTACTGAATTTACCCTCTGCTGAGTCTCTTTATGTCTGGTCTCTCCCAAAGTGAAGCATTGTGCTGGCAAAAGACTCGCATTTATGGTCATCTGAGATCATTTTGACCTTTTAACATTTTGAAATGTTATGGTTAAGGATTTGATTAGTGGAAATGCAAGTCTAAGTCTGAATTCAACTTTTGTTGTCAATTTGATCACCAGGGTTACATGCATCAGAATAATCTTAGAATCGATAAACCCGAGTCTACATGAGCATGTCAGTAACTGGATTTCCCTAAAAGTAGAAAAGTCTGTGATTTGTTCAAAATGTTTATTTAACTTACAAAACTGCAAAAAAACCTTTAATGTTTTGCCTGCAAAACATAACAAATGGAGTCCTTTAAGGTTTCAGAGAGACATATGCTGCCATTAAGGCAAGTTGATTTCAGCAAGGTGATGCCAGGCCTATTCTGGGGGCACTACAACAGCACAGCATTGTAGACACAGAGTGTGTATACTTGACTGGTCTGTCTGCAGTCTGGCTTCATAACTGATGCAGTTACGACCTCTGCTGGCTGATTGATGGCGTCTGCACAGAATCGAGGAATAATGCATTGATCAGGATGTGGCTCTCCGTACACGAACCTGATCCGCATATGAACTCACCCCGTGCAGGAGAAAAGATGCAATCGGCTACTGCACACGTGTCGGAGGGGGCTCTCCTCAATCAGCAGTGTAGGGATCAGCATCAGTAGAGAGGAAGCATAATGCAATCGGGTAATTGGATACGACTAGATTGGGAGGAAAATTGGGGGGGAAATGCAAAAATTTTTTATGGTTCATCATGTAGAGGAGAATCACACAACAGCGAATATGGACTTACTGGACAAAAGAATGGACCATGGACAAAAGATGGTGAGACTGCTTGCATTGCCTGGACAACCCTCTGACCCCCTGAATTCTATAAAAAAATCTAAAAGGATTTTAATATTGTGAGTCCATGTAGGTGAGGACCCTTGGTACCTCAAGAGATACTTTAACATCAGTGCGCAGTGTGTCATATTCTCCTTTATCGATGTTTGGATTTTTTGAATGTGTCTTTATCTATGCTTGTAATGCTTGTGTTCATATTTAAAAGGGTGACATCAACAGACGTTATGTGTAAATGAGGTATATTGAAGACGAAGGTGGTTGAATTCTCGTCTCTACCGCCTTGTCTCCAGTATTATATCAAAAGCAAAACGCAGCACTCTTGCCTTTTATCATTTTACTTTTTATCATCTTCTGTGACAGTGTCAGTAGTTTGTAATGGAAGACTCAATAGACTACAGCAGATGCCGGTGCCATGCTGCTCAGCAGGTGGAGATGAGTGATACTCAGTGTGTGTTAAAGCTTTTCCTGCTGTGTACCATCACCGCGGTTGCTCCCGGCTCTTATTGGACTACGGACGTCCCTGACTCCATGTGCCCCACATCTGTCCTATGCTCTGTATCTCTGTATCATCATTTAATCTGATCTTACAAATCGAACAGATTAGATATGTTCGCCAAGCTAAACCAAGCCAGTACTGGGATTTATGTACAATAAGTAGAACAGATTTACTTTCAGAGTCTTTATCTGTTTTTTGCTGTATTTTCAATGACATGCTCAAACCCCCCTTCTCGTTGCCATCTCGCTTTGTTGAATAAGCCATGAAATCGTCTTTATCCTGCTGTGCTTCACAATCTAGTAGCGGGGTCTGAGCGAAGAATAGATGAACATTTCATTCCTCGTTCGACTGTATGACATCTGATGCCTTTGGAAAAAAAAAGCTCAGGCAGGGTTTTATTTTGTAGTGAACAGATAACATTTTCGTCTGTGTGAATAGGATATCAAGGTCCTTTTTTTCCTCACATGACTGTAGTAAACAGCACTGGATAAAAAAAATGTAGATAGCTGTGTATAATATAAAACACTATATTTTTCTGGTGGGTATCACTATCTGGGCTCGGGAACACTTTGACAAATTATTTTTAATAAAAAACATTTTATGCTGCATCCACAGACTCTAGACTGTACTGTGCACATCAGAAGTCACATGTCAACAAGGTCCAAAAGTGCTGCCAGCTTCTCTAAGCTCAAGCTAATGTGTATTGTGGTCACACAAGTCATTCCTTTAGATATTTATGACATTTATAGACGTGTTCTTCAAAGAAGTAAAGAGCCATACAGATGTAAGGTAGAAAAGCCTGTAAAAGGTCTGTAACTATTATTTAAGCTCACCATTGGCTGTTATTGGCTGGCTTGGTGTCTACACAGACATGATTGGCTCTGTCTCAGGAAAAGAGGGGGCTTCGGCACCCTATTACAGGTATACCAGCCTTCCCCCAATAAAACCAGACCTGTGGGCGCCCAGGTGGCGCAGTGGGATATTCCGCTAGCACACCAGCACCGAGTTTCTGAACTCCTCGGTTCGAAACTCGGTGTTGCCACCGGTCAGCTGTATCTGCACCGTATCTGCAGAGTGAGGACCGGACTATGTTTGGGTGGGTGGGTCTTCATACGCTGTGTAAGGACCCTGATTGGTGGAAGAGACGCCTGTGCAGAATGCAGGGGCGAGAAGAGGAGGGTTGTACACGTGTCGGAAGAGGCGTGTACAATGACATGCTCTCCTCGGATGCAATCGGGTATCCCTCAGCAGCAGAAGTCAAATTGAGTGTGCTAAATTGGGAGGAAAATGGGGAGAACATGCATTAAAAAAAATCATGCTGACCAGGATTTACTGGTTGATGAAAATGAAATTTGATAGTATGGGTACTTGTACATATGCTGAATATGCATTGGGAAAGTGGCTCAGCTGGTAAGGTGACCTGAGTTTGAGCCACATTTCTAGTCATTGTCTGTCAGGAGTTTAGTACGTTCTTTTTTTTTACAAGGTTGCATGGATTTGTCCAGGTACTCCAGGTATAAGGTTTCCTTTCACCTTACAGTGTTCTGAATTAGTGAGTCAGTGTGTGTGGTGTGCTGCGATAGATCGGCGTCTAGACATTTTTTTAGAGCTTAGACCTGTCTACTACTAGGAAGCTTGGTGGGTAGCCCTGTCGCCTCACAGCAAGAAGGTCCTGGGTTTGAATCCCAGATTTACCTTTCTGCATGTTCTTCCTGTGTCTCTGTGGGTTCCCTCCGGGAGCTCCGGTTTCCTCCCACAGTACAAAGACATGCAAGTGAGGAAACTTGTCCATGACTGTGTTGGACATTAAACTTAAACTGATGAATGTTGTGTAACCAGTAATTACTGTTGGTAAAACATTTGGTCTCTGCACAATAAATTGATCATCCACCCCTATTACAGACAAACAAGGGGCTTCTGTCTGCCCAGTTCTCTCCTTTTCATCTCTCATCACACCTCAAAGCCAAGAACTACACCTCCCACAGATCTCCGCTTCTGTTCCAGGCAGCGTATATGCTTGATCTGTGTCTTGTTTACAAGCTTGTGATCCATTTGTAGGACAGCCAGCCAAGCACAGCAGGAGATGCTTTGTTTTGTGTCGTGGTCCTTCAAAAGCTCAGCTGTTTAGCCCCTGTCACAGCAGGCCACTACTGGCTTAGCTTTTCCATTGGAGGCTTTCTACAATTACATTTACATTTTTGCCATTTAACAGACGCTTTTGTCTAAAGTGACTTACAGTACTGTGACAGTATATTGTATAAGCAATTGAGGGTTAAGGGCCTTGCTCAAGGACCCAACAGTGACAACCTGGCTTGAACCAGCGACCTTTTCGATTACTAGTCCAGTACCATAACCACTAAGCTATCTTCTCTTGACAGGAGCAACATGCAATAATTCATAATGAGCCTTCAAACTAATGATATTGAAAAGTGTGAAGCCAAAAAATCACTAAAAAGAGTTGCAGGATGGCTTAAAAACTGCAGGAACAACAGTTAGACAGTCTTCTCAAATATACAGTTTTTTTATTTATTTTTTGCATTCTTCCCAATTTTCCTTCCCAATCTAGTTGTATCCAATTACCCGATTGCATTACGCTTCCTCTCTACTGATGCTGATCCCCACTTCTGATTGAGGTGAGCGAGACTGTCACACGCCCCCTCCGACACGTGTGCTGTAGCCGACTGCATCTTTTCACCTGCACAAGGCGAGTTCATTTGCGGATCAGCTTTGTGTACGGAGAGCCACACCCTGTCCACATTATTTCTCGACTCTGTGCAGGTGCCAGCAATCAGCCAGCAGTTATGAGCAGTTATCAGCATTGGATCAGTTATGAGTAGTGATCGGCCGATTTTTGGCATTTTTTAGATAATCGGGATCGGCCGATATATGTGCGCACAAGGCCGATATTTAAACATTGCCTCCGTCAGCTCAGTGACTGTATACAGTCATTGGTCTGGCTGTTGTTAGAGCGCCCCGTGTGTCCATTTTGCCACTCTCCAGGCAGACATCAGTGAATGCACAACAACGAGAATTTTTAGTGAGATTGGGACCATTTATGAGAAGAAAAGGAACAGGCTCACTGGAGAAAATGCAGAGAAACTTTGTTTCCTGCATTACAACTTGCTGCTTTTAGACTGGGACTACTAAAAGAGAGAGGCTGAGAAAACATTCAGTGAGGATATTGCCATTTTATTTCAAGACTGGAAACTGTTTCCTACAATTTGCTGCTCTTGACTTGGACAGGGTTTACAACCTTTTTTTTTCTCCAAATATTTCACTTTAACTTCATTATTTTTTATTCACAAATATTTTTGTTAATATTTTATTTATATTTTGATTACTTATCTAAATGCTCAAACACAATGCACACACAGTTTGGTGCTTAAATAATGGCTCCTTAAAAGAAGTTCTTCTATGTGCAACTGTCTTCACTAAGCATGTTTGTTCATTCTTAAAAACAAAAAGATACTGCTATCTGCTTGTGTATGTTAAGTGCACTGAAACCTTTAAAATAATTTGTATTTTATTTAAAGTTTTTATTTTTTTTATTTAATTTTTTGAACGGCCAAAAGAGCAAACAAGAATATACAGTGATAAATAAATGTTTATTTAAGATCATTAATTCTGTTTTGTTGTATTATTATTATTATTATTATTATTATTATTGTATTTTTCAGTTGTAAAAAAATTGTATTATCGGCTTTATATATCGGCCATCGGCCACTTCTTTCGTCTAAATATCGGTATCGGCATCGGCCATTAAAAAACCCATATCGGTCGATCACTAGTTATGAGGTCCCTCTCCGGCTTCCCGCCCTGTATGAACACCAAGCCAATCGTTGTTCATGTAGCCACCCAGCCCAGCTGGATGGCAGAGCTGAGTTTAGAACCGATGAGTTCGAAATGTCAGCTCTGGTGTGCTAGTGTGTTTTACCGCTGCGCCACCTGAGCGGCACATATATGCTTTTTGATCCGGTGTGGCTACCCCTAAAAAATGTAGGCTAATCAGAACAATCATCAGAAATAAAGCTCATTGTGTTTAAAAAAAAAGAAGCACCTCTGCCTTCCGACTGGGCTGGGTGGTTGCATGAACAACGATTGGCTGTTGTTCAGGGTTAGGGGTAAAAAAGTCGGATCATAACTGGTGCAACTCCGTACACAGTGCCCATCGGTGTATGAACTCGACTCGTGCAGGTGAAAAATGCAGTCTGTACTGTACTGAGGGGGCGTATGTCAGTTGAGAGGCGTCCTCAGTCAGCGGTGAAGGGTCAAATCAGTATAGAGGACGCAATCAGGGTAATTGGACACGACTAGATTAGGGGAGAAAATCGGGGGGGAAAGTGGGAAAAATTATTTAAAAAAATATATATATTATAAAAATATAAAAAATTTAATATATGTTTAATTATTAAATATCATTTTAATCATAGATCTCTTCTACTAAAAAAAACCCCTCAAACATATGTTTCTTAATCCGCTGTGGTGACCCCTAAATACGGCAGCAGCCGAAAAAAAAATGTAGAGGCAAACATTTTAAATATAATGCCCAGTATGCTGATGTTCTCATAATGACTTCTACTTTTGATTGTATAAGTCTGTCCTTCAATACAATTAATTAGTATTTATTTTACTCTTTAACTCAGTGCTGAAACTAGCAACTATAGCTCATCAGTCCCAACAATTTCCATTATTATGGCTACAAAAAAGCACACGGCAAACGTGACCAGTCGGCTCGTATTCCCAAACTGAGCACCAGGTCTCACTGCAAATTTCCCATGGCGCTATTCACACTTTTCCTCATATGCAATTTCCTCCGCTTGCTCAGTGCTGACGGGCTCTTAAATAGTCCGCGATGAATGCTCATGGGTAACGAACCCCCTTCATGCTGGGTAGATGAATGTGTGTAAAAAAAAAAGGGGATCTATTTATTGACCTTCAGCCCACCAGAAGCTCAATACACCACTCCTATTGATTTTCTGTTGCTGCTGGCCGAACTGGTGAGCCGCTACAGTGACTGATGTTTTGTGCTAAGTTTGGAGCAGAATTTGTAGGGGAATCCATGACACCTGTCCTAGATAAAGTTTTCTATTTAGAACTTATTTTTTATTCTTTACAGCGACCTAAGCTATTATATATGTTATTGTTCTAGATTAGAAAATGTCAGAACTACAACTGCACTGCTCAGTTGAAACTCTTTGAGCCATGCGAAGTGTTACATAAAAAAGATAAATAATAGTGCTGCACAGATGAAAGCCCTCTCTGAAAAAAGCATATCCTTTACTCACAAAAAATTACAAAATAGCAATCGGAAGAGATGGATGGATACATGAATAAATAGATGGATGGATACATGAATAAATATATGGATGGATACATGAATAAATATATGGATGGATAGATGGATGCACACATGAATAAATAGATGGATGGATACATGAATAAATATATGGATGGATAGATGGATGGATACATGAATAAATAGATGGATGGATATGTGAATAAATAGATGGATGGATACATGAATAAATGGATGGATAGATGGATGGATACATGAATTAATAGATGGATGGATACATGAATAAATAGATGGATGGATACATGAATAAATGGATGGATAGATGGATGGATACATGAATAAATAGATGGATGGATACATGAATAAATAGATGGATGGATACATGAATAAATAGATGGATGGATACATGAATAAATGGATGGATGGATACATGAATAAATAGATGGATGGATACATGAATAAATGGATGGATGGATACATGAATAAATAGATGGATGGATACATGAATAAATAGATGGATGGATAGATGAATAAATAGATGGATGGACACATGAATAAATAGATGGATGGATACATGAATAAATAGATGGATGGACACATGAATAAATAGATGGATGGATAGATGGATGGACACATGAATAAATAGATGGATGGATACATGAATAAATAGATGGATGGATACATGAATAAATGGATGGATGGATACATGAATAAATGGATGGATGGATACATGAATAAATAGATGGATGGATACATGAATAAATAGATGGATGGATAGATGAATAAATAGATGGATGGACACATGAATAAATAGATGGATGGATACATGAATAAATAGATGGATGGACACATGAATAAATAGATGGATGGATACATGAATAAATAGATGGATGGATACATGAATAAATAGATGGATGGATACATGAATAAATAGATGGATGGATACATGAATAAATGGATGGATGGATACATGAATAAATAGATGGATGGATATGTGAATAAATAGATGGATGGATATGTGAATAAATAGATGGATGGATACATGAATAAATGGATGGATAGATGGATGGATACATGAATAAATAGATGGATACATGAATAAATAAATGGATGGATACATGAGTAAATGGATGGATGGATACATGAATAAATAGATGGATGGATACATGAATAAATGGATGGATGGATACATGAATAAATGGATGGATGGATACATGAATAAATAGATGGATGGATACATAAATAAATAGATGGATGGATGGATGGATGGATAGATGGATGGATGGATGGATGGACACATGAATAAATAGATGGAGGAATGGATGGATGGATACATGAATAAATAGATGGATGGATACATGAATAGATGAATGGATGAATAAATGGATGGATAAATAGATGGACGGACGGACGGACAGACAGATAGATAGCCTAAATCCCATTGCTATAGACGTTATTCTAATAGATGTAGATACTCTAATTAACAGGTCACATGATCGTCCTGGTTGGTTGGTTGGATGGTGGTGGTTTACAAAGGCTGGAGCAACCTTAAACCCTGTTTTGTGTTTTGACATGAAACTTTGCTGACCCTAACTTTGACATCCATGTCTGTTTCTGACCTACAGGGCAACTCTGAGCGAAGATGAAGTCCCTCGGCTGGTCCCTGCCTTTTGGTCTTCTCCTAGCTGCCTTTGCCATGCCTTCTCAAAGCAACCAAAACATCAGAGAGAATACTGGCAGGAATAAATTGCGGCAACAAGAACCAGGGCCACTACAGGAAGGAAGCTGGAGGAGACAGGCCACACGAGGCATGTTCTCCCCCAAGTCCTTACAGCCTGACGATGACAGTGTGGGCCTTGAAGGTCTGAGTCCTGTCCGGGTTGAAATGGGACCCAAGGATCGGGTTAGAGACAGGGACAGAGGTTTGAGACACCAGAGGCACAACCACCATGGAGGAGGAGAGTCTCCACGCAAAGGCAGGAGAGATGGGCGGCCCGAGCAAAAGAGACAAGGCCGCAGGGACAAGCCTCATGCTAAAGGTGGTCAGATTTATCTCCTGCATTCATTGGGAATTCATGAATATTAATGACACCATGGTGCATCACAGCTTTAGGGGTTATGGGATCTGGGTTTGAGCCATGAAAAGGTTACTGTCTAACTATTTGAAGTTTCACTTAGAGCCAATCCACCTATTGCCATTTTTAAACATGAAAGGTAACATAAATTCAGAGGATAGTCAAGCAACCATCCTGACCCTGACCAGTACAAACTGGTGTTTAAATATAAATAAAAGAACGGATCAAGTGCCAGAACAGCGTGTCATTATACTTCCCCATTCCTTTCAGGCTTCTTTCACGATCTCAGCACAGGATTAGATTCTCAGACTAGGGATGAAGACGATGCCTATGCCAGACTGGCCAATCAGGACACCGCTGCACTTGCAGAACGGCCTGCCTCCCGCATCCAAGTAGCCACAGCGATGAGTGAGCATTTACCAACTCGACCCCCAACCTCTACCAAACCACAGGTACTTTCACTTCAGAAGATTTCACTCCAGTGAGCTTTTGAGGGGATTTATCCCCGTCTGATGGTTCTTCACTAAGTGGATTTCCGCATGATGGGTGTTGAATAGTGGCTTTATTTAAAAAGTAGAGAGGGAGAGAATGTGGTCAAATTTGTGAAAAGGGGGTTTAGTTTTTTGAAGGTTTTTTTTCTTTAATTCTTTAGCTCCATGGCTTTAAAAAATAGAACAAAACTCGGCTGTCATTTCCACACTAATATATTTTTTAAATATTGTACAGAATAGTATTGCTGGAATACTTCTACATTAACATTTTCACATTAGGGATCTATGTGGACAGCACAACAGACAGCAGTCCAACATGCCAGCCAACTACTATAGACAGTCTCAACATACACGATTGGCCCTGTCTACGGGAAACAAAAAGGATACTTTGCCCTGTTGTGGTTGTTGTGGTGTTTAATATTCTGTGGCCCTGTATTTAGGTACTGTATGGCAGAGATGTTCACAAGTCACAAAATATGAGTCCAAGTCAAGTCACGAGTCTTTAGGCTAGAGTCCGAGTCAAGTCACGAGTCAATATAATATACACAAAACATATATTGAAAATGTAAACATGTAAAATGTAAAAAATCATAACCACTGCTTACCTTAGCTGATGTTCTTCCAGATGCTATTAAATTTATAACCGTGTGTCCCATTAGTACACTTTTCCCGGTTGTGAAGTAAAACACGAACTCATTAGAAAGCCAATCAAGCGTTTCATTGACACATCATCTGTGTGACGCTGCAAACTAAATATATAACAGCATTTCTTACTAAAAATTACAATCAGAAGGTCTGACTGTTTCAGAAAGCGGTCTTTTAATCATTAGCGCCAATTCTGTAGGAGCGTTCCATTCACCCCAGTTGTTCCTATGAAGTGCACTACGTAGGGTATTCCACCATTTTAAGTGAGATTCCAATCCAAAGTTAAAATGAAGTGTTCAAATGAAGTGAACTTCAAACTGTGTAGGGAGTAGGGAGCGGCACTTTATCACTACACCGGAAGCTGGCTGTAACATTTACCCTTTGCGTGCGTTGTGGGTTAAGCGTTATTAGAGAGCAGAATATTTATAATTATAATTATATATATATATATATATACAGTCGAATCCGGTTAATCGGACCACATCGGGACGCGATCGTTTTGGTCCTAATAACCGGCTGGTCCGATTACACGAACATGCCCTATGTTACAAGACGGGACGTGCTATAATTTATGTAACATATTAAATGTTTATTAAACCTTTATTGTGCGATATACTGTACACGTATAGCGAACGTACAAACAAGAACTACTGTTGCTTACGAACTTTGTTCATTGAAAAATAAATTTGCAAACAAGTTTTTCGAAACGATCTACAACACAATGTATAAGGTACTCAGCATGCGAAGCATAATAAAAAAAAAAGTTCTTACTAAAGATGCAGATGGATCCAATAACCACGCTGCTGGCTACTGGGTGCTTCGTTGTGAGAAAGAAAGTGGTGGGCGTGTTCACCTCCCGCTGGTTTTGCTCTTGTCAACACAACTTTTCGGATTTCCTGACCTTTGATAAAAGCATAAATTCTCCCGGGGAGCCCAGGAATCCTCCCATATCTCGCTGACCCGCTTTGCATCCGCTCTAAGTGGCGACTTGTGGCTTCTTTTTCTTATTCGCTCTCACGTTCTTTGGTCCGATTAAACGGAATTTTGGTCCAAATAAGCGAATAACATTACACGTACATAATAGGATTTGTTTCGGTACTTTAGGATTCGGTCCGAATAAGCGGCTGGTCCGATTAACCGGTGGTCCAATTAACCGGATTCGACTGTATATGATTGTCACATTGTCACACGTAACTAATGTTAACACATGCTGACGCTAGGGCCTCGTTGTTTACGAGCCATTTTTTTGCAAGTCATTTGAAACGAGTCCGAGTCGAGTCTGAAGTCGCTGTGTGTGTCGCAGACTTGAGTCCCCATCTCTGCTGTACGGGTCATTTTGCAAAAAAAAAAATGTGGGATGACAAATTAATAAAATATTATGGGGTACCAGCAGCTTTTATTTTAACCGAAAGCTAATAGCATGTTCAGCCCAAACATACACACCCAATGCTTGTGATAGTATGGTGTTTTTTCAATTCAACATTTAAATGGATTTATGGATGGATGGATGGATGGATAGTTGTGGTTGTTGTGGTGTTTAATATTCTGTGGCTCTGTACTTAGGTACTGTACGGGTCATTTTGCAATAAAAAAAACCCACTAAATGTCGGATGACAGATTTAAAAAATGATCATGAGGTACAATCCAGTAGAAAGGGCATTCGTTTTGATTTCAGTTCCCAAGTGGCCTGTACTGTACCTAAGTATTCATGCTAAATTTGGTTAACTTTTCAGGCCAGAGACCAAAAATACCAAAAGCAAGCCGTATACTAAAGTGAGAAACAGTGCATCCTGTTGATTGGTCAAATGCAACTGTCACATTTACAAAGCAATGTACGAGAGTTCTTCAAAAAGTTTCCACACTTGTTTTTAATGACATCACTTTTCTACATAGTCACCTTCCGTACCATGTTTTTGGTTAAGCGTGTAGCCACTGATGCACCTCTGCTTTCACATAATCATCACATGAAAATCTTCTTTCCCATAAAGCTTCTTTGAGTGGTCCAAAAAGATGGAAATCAGATGCTGCTAAATCCGGACTATAAGCTCTTTCTTTCTCTCAGCCTCTCAGACACGACCAATTTAAAGAGGTTTCTATATATTTCTGGCCGCCTAGTGTACCCCCAACCATTGACCTTCACGGCAAGCCTGTACTGTTGCATATGGGACCATCTCGCTGTCTCCATCATACGAGCCAATTTAGGACTGGAGGCAGGGGGAAGGGGAGTGCCAAGTAACACTCACATTGAGGAGAGAGGTGTCGCTCGCTCGCTCGTTCGCCCGTCCTCCTCCTCCTTCGTTTTACCATCTGTTCTTTGCAGGCTTTTTCTCGATCGTGCCCTCCCAGTTGCTTTACCCAATTACCAGTGTTGTCGTCTGTGTATCTAAAATCAGGCTCATGTTTGGGTTCCATGGCACATTTAGCTTTCTTTGTATGTGCATTATGTGTGCGAACACAAAAGCATGTAGCAAAACAATGATGGGTTGTTTAGATCATAGGAACAATACACAGAATGGATATTATATCATATCATATCTGGTCCCACTTTTACTGCTTTTAATAGTCTTTATTCTTCTGCTTGGCTTTCTAGTAGTTATGGTGGAACATGACTGGCATTCATGGCATCACACTCATGAATTAAATGATAGAATAAATGTAAGCAACAATACACAGCACAGCTACCTTAATGGTTGAATGTAAACCTAGAACATCAAGCGACGGTGCGAGACTCAAATATGAAAATTCCCTTCTGTGTTTTGACCCCCCCCCCGCATCCTTATTGGTTTTCCAAACTCACTTACCTGAGTCGTGTTTTAGCTGCTTTACACTTCAACATCTTGGACATTTCGACTAAACGATTGCTAACTGAATTGCCATAGGATTGCAATTACAATGAACCAATAAATAAAAAATAAACTAGTTATCAAGTTATTTTAATTACAATAATATGCATTTAGCTTTAACATTAAAGCCAGGCTACCTACCTGTACCTTTTAGTCTGTGTGCATTATGGCTGACCAGGTACTCAGTATTGGTGTAGCCACAGCTTGATATTTTTGCTGGATCCAGACCAGCACAAGTGGTTCTTTAGAGTTTTTGAGCAGTTTAGTAAGTTCTGGGAAACTAAATAAAACCTTCATGCCTTATCACAGGGTGTTCAAGTGGTGCAGTGGTGAATAATGCTGAAGGGATCTAGGGTTTGAATCCCTAGGGGTTCTATCGGCCGGTTGGTTGTCTACATACAAGGCCCTATGATAACGTTGTTGTGCCTGGTGATTCCGGGTAAACCAGGCCCCCCATAACCTTGAACTGGATAAGAAGGAGGTAAACCAAAAAATGCAAGTATTGTCAAATAACAACACCCTGAGAGACCATGGGTCACCCTTCAGGGCCTCATGTATAGCCAGGGACACATTAAAATGCTTTTTGTTTCCAAATTAAACCTTTAGGTTTATAGAATTAGACTTTCTAGGCTTGGAATGCTCAACTCCATCTGTCCATTTAAACAGAGCTGTAAACTTACTGACCATTAGTCCAATGTTTATGGTTTGCCGTTTTTATTTCTGTCAAGTGGAGATTAAATCTAATGTGTTTGTGTTAATTGCAAAGATTTTATGAGAGAAATATTTAAAGACAGGCTAGTTTTCAGCCTATATTAGCATGCTGTAAGCAGTTCTAAGCTCTGGCAGTAAAAGCCATGGCCCCGGGTGCAGTGATATACTCATATAGATAGGGGTTCAGTGACTCCACTTTGCACCAGGCACTTTTAATTTAGCTTTTATCACTTCTGCTACATAGATTAATAGCCCAGAGCACCTCTGTTCCCTTTAATGAATTGAACTGGTCTTTATGGTGAGTGGTGTTAAGGAAGGCTATGCAGAGCAGTACGTGAGAGTTGGGAAATGTAAACGGATCCCAATGGAAGGATCATGGTTCCATTATAATAAATGTTTTTAGTGGTAGATGGGTGGTTAATGGTCTGTGCTAGTGACCGTTCAGTACACACATAGAGCTTTAGAGTCTTTCGGCTCATTTTCACTATTGCGCCACACACACACACACACACACACAATACACTACTCTATGTTTATCCTGGAGCTAGTTCATCTTTTCCTTGGGGATTAGTTTTCTCTTCACTGTCCGTCCTTTAAATGCTAATGTTTAGGCTTTTGGCAAAGTCACCAACGCTCTCTGAAACATGCACCTGCACTCATGAGTGACAGAACAGTATTATTTTATATTATATTATCCATATTGTGTTGTATGTTTTATGCTTTTAAAGAAGAATGAATGCCTTTATTTGTCATATATACATATATACATGTATAGTCCAATGAAATTCTTTTTTCTGCATATCCCAGCTTGTTTGGAAGCTGGGGTCAGAACGCAGGGTCGGCCATTGTATGGCGCCCCAGGAACACAGAAGTAAGGGTCTTCCTCAAGGGCCCAATGGTAGCTGCACGGCAGAGCTGGGATTCTAACTCTCAACCTTGCAATTGATAGCTTCTACCCACTGGGCTATTACTGTCATCTATATTGTGGTGTTTAGCATGTACATATATATATATATATATATATATATATATATATATATATATATATATATATATATATATATATATATATACAGTTGAGTCACATCATTATGACCACGGGCTTGGAATGACTCAATAAGCTCCTGGTAGGTTGTCACAGGTATCCCACAGCTGCTGGAGGGTGTGTGGGGGACGATCCATAGAGCAAACACGTCGATCGAGGTGGTCCCACAGATGCTCAATTGAGTTCAGGTCTGGGGAATTAGGGGGTCAGAGAAAGACTTGGAAGTCTTGGTCATGCTCTCCCAACCAATGTCAGGCATTTCTAGCCATGTGACATGTCGCATTGTCTTGCTGGACAATCCCATCGGCCCCTGGGAGGACAATTTTACCCATGGTACTTTTACCCATGACAGCAACAAGGGATATATGTGCAGACAGCCTGTTGCACACCTTATATACCCACCAAGCCAGCTCACGAAACGTGTTATAATAATGTGACTTGACTTGTGTATATATAAATAGAGTAGGAAGTGCAATGTAGTTGCATAGTAAGTAAGTAAGTAAGGTGGTGGGTCATTAATCATCTTTGGAAGACACTCGGATGTTGGAGCAGGCAGGGTAAGTTTATTCCACCACCATGCTAGTACAAAGAAAAGCCTTGATGCCTGACTTCGTTACATTCTGAGTGGTGGTTGAAGACGAGCTAGACTTGGTACAAGAACAGGGTTCAAGAGTGGGATGAGGCTGGTCCAGTTTTGGCTTTGTAGACAAGCATCACTGTTTTAAATTGAACACTGTCAGCTACAGGAAGCCAGTAAATAGGGCGCAGCAGTGGGGTGATGCGGCAGCGTTTGGGTTGATCGAAAACCAGGCAGTAGTCCATGAGAAGAAATGAAATGACATGAGACAAGACAAGAATCTGATTGGCTTTTATAGAGAGAAACAACATCCAGTGTTGAAATGATATGAGACAAGACAAGAATCTGATTGGTTTTTATAGAGAGAAACACCATCCAGTCTTGAAATAACAAGAGACTGGACAAGAATGCAGTTGGCTTTCATGGAGAGAAACATACAGAACCCTGCAAAGACTCAAATTGAAAGACTGCATCCCAAATGGACAAATGGTAAGAACACTCTTCCAGGTAGGAATCCATCCAATGCCATGCTGAGCCAGTCAGTCCAAGGCTGGACAGGGTGGACAGGTGAATGTCGTGATATACCGTGTGAAAGGACAGGTTGAGAAGTATCAGGACAGTCACACGTGCTGTTTCTGTGGAGGCCAGACTGATACTGATCTTGAAGGTCATTCTGGGTAAGAAAAGGTGACAACTGATTGTAGACGGCTCGTTCAAGAACTTTGGACAGAAAAGAGAACAGTGAAATAGGTCTGTATTTAGTATGTTTGTGGTGTCCAGTGTCTCAGCTCACCTCAGTCAGCACGTGGGTGGTCCTAGCAGCAAGAGAATTGCGATTGGGGAATTGGCTACAATTACATCAGAGGGGATGAAAAAAAATCACTTCTGTGCAGATGTGCTGAATTTGTATTGTGTTGTTGAATACAAAAGATCCTTTCCTGCTTAAACCAGTGATGGATTATTATTAAGTGCATAAATCAGCATGAACAGGCTTCCAACTGATCCTGGTCTCATATATGACTTAAATAATATAAAAAACTTAAAATCTAACTATTTTCTTTCTTCCAAAGCAAGTGCATGTGTAAATCTGGGCAATATAAAGGACAACTGGGCATGAACAACCCCTGCAGTGGAAGCTTTAGTAGAAAATGGAGCACAGACATTTTTCAGAATGATGGTAGAGCTCATCACAGCGAAACAGGTGTAGATTTTCATTTTGTGGTAAATGATTTGGAGAAAACTGGAAAAATGGGAAGCACAGCATCTCTGACATGAGAGAGGACATGCTTTAATACACATTACATTATAAATCATGTATCATCTCTCAGAAATGAAATCCCTGGAATGAAAGTGTCCAGTAAACATCTTTATAAAGAAAAAAGGGCTGTAGTGTGTCAGTGTTTTAAAATAAAACAGAACAAGCCTATAATTAAAATACACACCCCCATATTCAGAAATGCTCAAAATGTGCCCATATACTGATGTAAAAATTATAAATAACCATATTCCCATAGAATAGAAGGGAATGGACCTCCAACCCCCATCCCAGTAGATTTGGTGCACCAATGTTCAGTTCATTGCCAGTGAACCAATTATTTCTAGATTAACAATTACTAGTCTTGCAAAGGGCATGGATATATACAAGTGGGATTTCAGTATTAAAGACTTGATTTGCCTCAGTATGAAAACATTAACAATTATTTAATATCATATTCATCATATATTTTAAACTGAATATTAAATTAAAGACTAGTCCTTGTCTGAAGATGAGAGAAAGCTTTACAAATCTTTTAAGAGTGGGTCTTAAAATAAAATGTAAAAAAAGACATGAAGTCTATTTTAAAATTTTTATTTATTAAAATTTAAAAATATGATTAAAATTTTTATATTATAAAAAATGAATTTAGCCCTACATAGCTAGCTGACCATGGGTAGAAACTAGCAGGATGACAAACAGGGGGAAACATCAGTAGAATTATCATTATATATCTACAAAAATCACCAATATGGTTTTACACAAATTTATGTGTTTGTGTACACACAGAAGGCAGGTGGAGGAAAAGGTCAAGGTGAAGTGCTCCCTACACTGGACATGGCGCTTTTCGACTGGACAGACTATGAAGACATGAAACCTGAAGATGACTGGTCGTCCAACAAGAAAAAAGGTATCGCACCGTTCATGAAACAGTGTCATAATCATTGTTTTTCATTTTCTCTGCATAAGGATCAATACACATATTCAATTACTACGAGCAAGCGCAAACGTCAGCAGATCGAACGCAGACACACGTTCATCTTTCATAATGTTTATTATTGATTTGTGAAACTGAAGACTGGGTGGCAACAGGACATTGGTAGGAAAAGAGTCAGAGAAGAGAAATATTAAGTGTTTCAGCACCAGGGGATGTTGCCTATAATCTTAAAAAGTGGCCTTTGTAGAGGTTGATTAAAGTGATGTTTTTGGGTACTGCCAACGTACCTTATAACAAAGCAACATTTTTTATGCATTTTTCCCCCTTTTTCTCCCAATTTAGTGTAGCCATCCCACTGCTGGGGACCCCGACAGCGTCCAAGGAGGGTGTATATTCACCTGACACACTCCCTCTGATGTGTGCGCAGTCCACCAATGCCTTCTTATTCACCCATACTTCAGTGGATTCAGCCACGCCCCAATCTCTGCGCTCTTCCACTTTCTGTACAGGCGCCATGGGCAACCAAGGTCCTTACGCAACATTGATAAACCCACCCCTTAGTCCGGTCTTTCTCACCCAGCAGACTGAAAGCCAATTTTGTCTGCTGCAGGAATTGGCCAATTGTTTCTGCTAGAGGCGCCCAGCCAACTGGTAACAGAGCCAACAAGGCAACATTTTTCTCTTGACTGAGCTTATAGTAGGGTTCTAATAGTTTTTTTCCACCTGTCCTCATGTTTTGTAAAAGACTATAAGACACAAAACTGCACAAAGAATCAAGAGCACTACTTGTGCTGGATGGGATCCAGTAAGGAGAGTTCATAGTGTCTGCACAGAGAGACCAGGCACAAGAAAACTATAGTCTTTAAGGTTTTTAAGGATCAAGTACACTGTATTGCCCAAAGTATATGGACACCTCTCCTAATTATTAAGTTCAAGTGTTGTAGTTCAAGTTCAAGCTGCTATTGCTAACACTAGTGTAAAATCAATTGTATTAAATACATTATATGCTTTCAGAGCGCAGGGTCAGCCATTGTACGGCGCCCCTGGAGCAGAGAGAGTTAAGGGCCTTGCACAAGGGCCCAACAGTGGCAAGCTAGGGGTTATAGTACCACTGAGTCATTATTCTTGTTTGTTTGATTGTTTCGAACAGACAAACGGCGCAGCAAGAACATGAGTACCGGCAACATGACTGTTGACGCTGACGTCATTGAACCATGTGACCACCACCTCGACTGCCTTCCCGGTCAGTCCTCAGTCAGTCATAAAGCTTTACACTAACCAAAAGCATTCAGCTAAAGCTTTCTTTCCTCTCAGGCTCCTGCTGTGACCTCAGGCATCACGAATGCAAACCTCACAACCGCGGCCTGAACAACAAGTGCTACGACGACTGCATGTGTGAAGACGGTAATTGCACCAATGACATTCCATGCAGCTTTTGTCATTTTGGTTCACGCTTGTGGAAAAAACGTCTGATAACAGTATTTTTCACTAGTAGCAAGAGACAGAAGAATTGCAAAGTGACGTACAGTCAACAATATATAGTATGGTCAAAAGTATGTGGACGCCCCTTCTTATTTAATTAATGTGTATAGAAACAGTTACAGTGGTACCTTAAAACTTAAGTTTCAAGGTATTTTTTCCCATAAGGATGTATGTGAAACATGTTAATTCGTTCCATGGTCCTATATATATATATATATATATACAGTGTATCACAAAAGTGAGTACACCCCTCACATTTCTGCAGATATTTAAGTATATCTTTTCATGGGACAACACTGACAAAATGACACTTTGACACAATGAAAAGTAGTCTGTGTGCAGCTTATATAACAGTGTAAATTTATTCTTCCCTCAAAATAACTCAATATACAGCCATTAATGTCTAAACCACCGGCAACAAAAGTGAGTACACCCCTAAGAGACTACACCCCTAAATGTCCAAATTGAGCACTGCTTGTCATTTTCCCTCCAAAATGTCATGTGATTTGTTAGTGTTACTAGGTCTCAGGTGTGCATAGGGAGCAGGTGTGTTTAATTTAGTAGTACAGCTCTCACACTCTCTCATACTGGTCACTGAAAGTTCCAACATGGCACCTCATGGCAAAGAACTCTCTGAGGATCTTAAAAGACGAATTGTTGCGCTACATGAAGATGGCCAAGGCTACAAGAAGATTGCCAACACCCTGAAACTGAGCTGCAGCACAGTGGCCAAGATCATCCAGCGTTTTAAAAGAGCAGGGTCCACTCAGAACAGACCTCGCGTTGGTCGTCCAAAGAAGCTGAGTGCACGTGCTCAGCGTCACATCCAACTGCTGTCTTTGAAAGATAGGCGCAGGAGTGCTGTCAGCATTGCTGCAGAGATTGAAAAGGTGGGGGGTCAGCCTGTCAGTGCTCAGACCATACGCCGCACACTACATCAAATTGGTCTGCATGGCTGTCACCCCAGAAGGAAGCCTCTTCTAAAGTCTCTACACAAGAAAGCCCGCAAACAGTTTGCTGAAGACATGTCAACAAAGGACATGGATTACTGGAACCATGTCCTATGGTCTGATGAGACCAAGATTAATTTGTTTGGTTCAGATGGTCTCAAGCATGTGTGGCGGCAATCAGGTGAGGAGTACAAAGATAAGTGTGTCATGCCTACAGTCAAGCATGGTGGTGGGAATGCCATGGTCTGGGGCTGCATGAGTGCAGCAGGTGTTGGGGAGTTACATTTCATTGAGGGACACATGAACTCCAATATGTACTGTGAAATACTGAAGCAGAGCATGATCCCCTCCCTCCGGAAACTGGGTCGCAGGGCAGTGTTCCAGCATGATAATGACCCCAAACACACCTCTAAGACGACCACTGCTTTACTGAAGAGGCTGAGGGTAAAGGTGATGGACTGGCCAAGCATGTCTCCAGACCTAAACCCAATAGAACATCTTTGGGGCATCCTCAAGCGGAAGGTGGAGGAGCGCAAAGTCTCGAATATCCGCCAGCTCCGTGATGTCGTCATGGAGGAGTGGAAAAGCATTCCAGTGGCAACCTGTGAAGCTCTGGTAAACTCCATGCCCAGGAGAGTTAAGGCAGTTCTGGGAAATAATGGTGGCCACACAAAATATTGACACTTTAGGAACTTTCACTAAGGGGTGTACTCACTTTTGTTGCCGGTGGTTTAGACATTAATGGCTGTATATTGAGTTATTTTGAGGGAAGAATAAATTTACACTGTTATATAAGCTGCACACAGACTACTTTTCATTGTGTCAAAGTGTCATTTTGTCAGTGTTGTCCCATGAAAAGATATACTTAAATATCTGCAGAAATGTGAGGGGTGTACTCACTTTTGTGATACACTGTATATACACCATTTTATCGGCTTCACTGACCATATAGAAGCACTTTGTAGTTCTACAATTACTGACTGTAGTCCATTTGTTTCTCTGCATGCTTTGTTAGCCCCC
The DNA here is from genome assembly GCF_030014385.1 of Trichomycterus rosablanca. NCBI lineage: Eukaryota > Metazoa > Chordata > Actinopteri > Siluriformes > Trichomycteridae > Trichomycterus > Trichomycterus rosablanca. Next base: position 6,546,356 of record NC_086011.1, read on the forward strand.
TTTCATGCTGTTCTTCAGTGGTCAGGACCCCCACAGGACCACCGCAGAGTAGGTATTATTTGGGTGGTGGATCATGCTCAGCACTGCAGTGACACTGACATGGTGGTGATGTGTTAGTGTGTGTTGTGCGATGTGTGTTAGTGTGTGTTATGAGTGGATCAGACACAGCAGCGCTGTTGGAGTTTTTAAATACTGTGTCCACTCACTGTCCACTCTATTAGACACTCCTACCTAGTTGGTCCACCTTGTAGATGTAAAGTCAGAGACGATCGCTCATCTATTGCTGCTGTTTGAGTCGGTCATCTTCTAGACCTTCATCAGTGGTCACAGGACGCTGCCCACGGGGCACTGTTGGCTGGGTGTTTTTGGTTGGTGGACTATTCTCAGTCCAGCAGTGACAGTCAGGTGTTTAAAAACTCCAGCAGCGCTGCTGTGTCTGATCCACTCATTCCAGCACAACACACACTAACACACCACCACCATGTCAGTGTCACTGCAGTGCTAAGAATGATCCACAACCTAAATAATACCTGCTCTGTTGTGGTCCTGTGGGGGTCCTGACCATTGAAGAACAGCATGAAAGGGGGCTAACGAAGCATGTAGAGAAACAGATGGACAACAGTCAGTAATTGTAGAACTACAAAGTGCTTCTATATGGTAAGTTGAGCTGATAAAATGGACAGTGAATGTAGAAACAAGGAGGTGGTTATATATATACTGTATATAACATATTGGCTGATTGACTACATTAGGTTTAATGTATGTTAACCTTTTTCCCTGTAAAGGTCTCAGATGTTACGCCAAATTCCATCGCAAACGAAGGGTGACCCGGAGACGCGGCCGGTGCGTGGAGCCCGACTCGGCCAACAGCGACCAAGGAGGCTTCATCACGATCTGACATGGGAAAGAAAAATGACTTGCTCACGACCTCGTAGTGTGTTTACCTTTCCAAGGACTGCAAGATGAACTGAGCCTAAATGTTAAAGTTTGCTGAATGAATAAAAGCCCGATTGGAACGGCTTGCCTCAACGTCGTCTACATATGCTGTATGTTAAAAGTCATGAGTGCACTGTGTTGAGCATCTGTACTGTACATATTATTTGGTATCTGACAAGGACAACATGTTTTTCTACTGTTCTACTGAAACTTAGTGCTGTTTCCCAGTGTTTTGCTGTTATTAATATTTTTTTAATGGATGTTTGTCGTTGAATGCTTTATTCATGCTGCCATTTGTTACCCCTTAAGCCTAGTGCACACTGCACAACATTTAAAAAGACTTTTAAATTGCTCTACAGTGCACTGCTTACTTCTTGCGATTGTCGTTTTGCAGTCACAGGGTAGTGTACACTACATGATCAGTCACAGAGAAGGGGTCATATGGTACATAAGTCACTTATCACAGACAGCCAAGGTGTAAGCAATCCCTGTAAACAATCAGAAGAATAAACAAAACTTGACGTCAGCTGGCAAAGAAAAATATGTTAAGACTTTTTAAGAATACATCACTGGTTGGTGTGAAGATGCAGACATCGACTTCACACATGTTGAGGAGGCGTGTGTTAACCTGTGACCCTCCTCAGCTAGAGAGAGCATTACACAGAAGGTAGAAAATAAAGCATTTCCATATTAGGCGAAAAATGGAAATTTGGCGGAAACTGTGTAGTGTGCACTAGGTATAATTATTGTAAGACAGGGCAGCTACTTTTTTATTTAGTAGGTGAATAAATAGTAAAAAAGGAAGTGGATGGATGGATGGATGGATGGATGAAATGGATATATGGATGGGATGGAATGGACAGGAATGGATGGGTGGATGGATGGATGGAATAGACAGAAATGGACAGGATCGGATGGTTGGATGGATGGATGGAATGGACAGGATTGGATGGATGGATGGTAAAAATGAATTGTTTTTTTATTGGCATTGTTTTTTGTTATTTCTTTCTGGCTTTATGTTATTGTTGCATTTCTTTACGACTCTTCTGTTATCTGTCCCCTAACTGTGATTTCACAAGCTGCAGAAATAATTGTAATTTGTAGTTTTCTGCTTGTCTTAAATAAACTTATGCAATGTTTTATTGTTTTTGTTTTGTGCATAGAGGTAGAAATGTTAATGTACTTTGGGTTGAATAGATTATTGTGGCTTTTAGTGATTGGACTAAACCTTAGATCAGAATGTTCTTATCCAGAGTGACTTCCTAAGTAAACAAGTACAAGTAGACAACAGTCCAAGAACAAAATATGCTGAAACCATGTTAAAAAAATATGTGTACGTAGAAGAACAGATAATTCCACCACTTGGTGGCCACATTGTCTGTCTTCCTTGAACACTGAGTGGTGGCATGAAGTGTATCACATACAGAAAATTATTTTTTAAGTTCTTTGAGGTAGGTCATGACTGGCCCATTGGTTTTGTAGGTAAAGCATCATTGAAGGTAGGTTGAAAACCAGAAGTGTTGCTGCATTCTATCAGTTGCAGTGGTCTTACAGTGGACATGGGAAGACTGAGCAGGTGGTAATTGAAGTAGTCCGGTCTACTTCAACTCCTGCTTTAACTAAAACAAGAATCTGAGTGGCTGTTTTTTATGCTGCTGAAGAAGAACTGGAGTCAAAAGAAGATTGATTCACTTTAACAAAATAGCCATTGGTGTGCTTTGAGGTGGCTGCTTTACATAAACCACAAGTTGTGAGTAAGTGCTGCCATGCCATAGTCTCCTGTCCATGGTCACGATTTGTAAAAATAAAATAATAATTAAACATTTTATTAGTATTTTTCAAGCAAACTAACAGACAATTAGGAGTTAACTGTGGATGTGTTTATAAATTGTGGTACTATGGCTGCAGTGGCACAGCACCAGCCTCCACCTAGAGAATTAATGACCTTGTTTTCTTTGTTTATTCATTTTCTAGCTTCAGTCTTACCTCTTTGTATCATCATCGCATTCCAATCCCCTCAGCCTTTTGTTCTGTATTACAACAACCGATCTTGTCTGTAGGAAGTTGGGCCATTTATTGTCTTTCTGTTTCTTATTAAGATACCCATACATGTTGTGCACATAAATCTGGTCTTTTCTCATCACTAGCATCACTGCAGTGTACAAATACGCTGCTGCACCCAACACAAAGCCTGGCAGATCAATATCACTAATTTCTTGCAAAGGAAATAATATATGCTAGCAGTGCATATCAATATTGCGACTGATACACAGCATACAGATGGTACGTAAATGCCTTTCAAGCCGCATTGAGTCTCATAAGAAGGGGCTGAACTGTTGTTTCCCTCTTTTCTGATGTATTTTTAATACTGCCTCTACATGCTGCAATGTGCGTGGTGCTGGAGGAAGGCCAGAGCGATGATAGATCACTCTCAGACAGGCTGGGCACACCCGGGACCTGGCTCGACTGTGAAACGCGCAATAAAGCTGAAAATGAAAAAAAAATACAGTGAAAGAAAGGGGATTCGGTAACCAGTGGCACAGTCCAGTCTGAGTGGGTGTCGTTCATTTTTACAGAGATGGCTGGATGCCCCAATTGTCACATCTGAGGAATGTCTCACACCTTTAGATTTTAATATGGATCCCACTGGCTGTGTCTCATTTTAGTAGTGTAGCCTACATTATTATGATAAACACTTGAACATTCAATCTAAAGAACTGGTTTCGCTAATTACATTGTAAATAAATGAACTTGGGAGACCAATTTATTTCCCACATGTATACGATGCTTTATACACTGGATGCTTGTTGACAATTTGCCTTACCTATCCCCAGACTCAAATTTTAGCCATTAGACCACACTAGTAAACACTTCAATAGTTTTGGATCTACTGTGTATTAATGTGAAGCACCTCTGACGCTCAACGGTTGCCACTGCAAAATCATTCATTGCCATAAATCCTATCAGAATCACTGTATTCCACAAACCTCCATTCTTCTGCAAAGGTTGTCCCCCGGATTTTGGAACACGACTGTTTATTTGCCCTTATTTATCTAGAATTTCTTGAATGGGGTTGAGTTCAGGTCTCTGGACCTTGATTTGTGCAGATTTGGAACCAAGCAACTCAGCTCAAACAACCCTTGGTCCATTTTTCCTCTCCCACCAAACTATACACCTCACCATATGGAATCTGCTGAACCCAGATGCATTAGACTCAGTATTTTAAAAAAAGGATTCATTGATTCAAAGAACACATTTACACTGGGTATTATTTGCAACATTCCAACCAATTACTCCAACCAACCACTGTGCATACAGATGCAGCTCAACTATGGAAACCATTGATTAATATTTCTTTATCTGATGTTGGTTTCAGAGGTGGTTTGGAACACATCAGCCTGCCAGTTTATCCACACTAGCTAGGTCTGCATCAATCTAATGTTGAGCCTTTCGGCTTGAATTCCAAGATGGTAAATAAGTAATGGTAACAAACAACTGATTGGCAATAAACTCATTAAAAGTTGTGTCTACATACTTTTGTCCACATAGCTGATGATACAATACAACTATTAAGGATGAGTACAAAAGATCCACCATGCTATTACCTAGCCAAGGGTGACAAAGATCGTAGGTCGAAGATCACCATCTGCCAGGCGTGCGCTCCACAACAAAGAGCTTTACCCCACAGGGTGTAAATAGACCCCCTCCTCTCCTTCTTTCCTCCAAATCTGGTTTTATGTCCAGAAAAGCCAACAAACCCCCATATGATTTATCCAATCAGGCCTTATTAGTGACTTATACATGTAACAAGCTGTCACTATACAGACAATACAGAGCACAGGTGGCTAACTGGACACGCATGATCGATCAGTACTCATTATATACACAATATACAATGTTCTTCAGCAATAAGCTCAGATCAATACATTAATTCAAGTTTAATATTTTGTTAACATGTATACAACATGATATACAGCAAATTTGTTGACTTAATTCGCTTTGACAGGCATGGTTGAGTCTCTGCTTCCATGTGCTCCATTCTAATAACACACACCAAATATAATATAGAGAAGAAATTGAGTTGTCACGGTTGGTATTTCACACAGGACATCTCATTTCTGTTCCAGGGATCCTGGGATGTAACATAAAATGTCAAATATGATGTAATTTAGTAGGCTTCTATCCTGGGACTTTAAAGCAAATGCAGAATACTCCATCTTTAAAATTCAAGCTGGAATTCCCTGGTTGCTTCGACTCCACTGAGATATTTGTAAATATTTTGATGATGTGCAGTGGATGGAGACCATACTACGATTAAAGAACATAGGCAAACCAACCAAATCAGCAAAAATACACAATATGGCCAAAAGATGCAAATACCTGACCTTAAGTATATTGAACATCCCAGTCCAAAACCCTGAGCTTTAACACTGGCTCCCCGTACACACACAATTTGCTGCTATTACAGCTTCAACTTTACTACATTGGAAAGGCTCATTTAGTCAAAAGAGCACTAATGAGGTCAGGCACTGAAGTTGGATGAGAAGGCCTGGCTTGCAATTAACTCTCTACTTCATTCCAAAGGTGATTGACGGGGTTGAGGTCAGATCTCTGTGCAAGCCAATGGAGTTTCTGCACACCAAACTTTCCAAACCATGTCTTTGTAGCCCTTACTTAACTCAAAAATGCAGTTTATGTTAGAATTCCAGATACATTTAGTCATTCATTGTCTGTTTTACCACCACTTTATCCTATTCAGGGTCGTGGTGGGCACAGCTCACTGGGCGAAAGGCAGGAAACACCCTGGACAAGTCGCCAGATGGTTGGTTAGGTAGTTGGGGAAAACAAGCACTTTAGTGTTTGTACTTTATTTCAAAACATTAGGGCCACTCTGCAAAAAGCTGATGAGCTACTATGGCTCAAAAATACTTTTAATACTGATGATGAGGTAAATCTGTGTATGGACCCATTTAGTCACAGGCCAGGCAGAGAACAGTCACCACTTGGGTGTAATGGTAAGTCCTGTTTCCCCAAAACTTAATACTTGTTGACTTGTATATGTATAATTTATAGAAGTTTTAAGGCATTATCAAGGAATGGTACAAAACATCATTACAACGTTACAAGTGAAACATTTTTTCTGTTGTATTCAATTACTATTTTCATTTACTGGATCTCTCTGTCTTATGACACCACCATCCTGGGACAATAAGTATTAACACAGGCGTTCCTCAAAACACATGCAGCATGTCAGCCACATATATTCCAGCTGCGGCTTGTGCAATATTGATAAACAGGTTGATGTTCTTTGAGAAGAATGCTATCAATTGCACAAGCTTACAAAAGCCCAGAATTGGTAGGTACTGTCTGACAGAGCAAAAAGGAATACAATTACTCCCATTCAGAAGGCAGTGCCAATTAGTTTACAGCCATAGGCTACCTTGCGGCATTGTTGTGGCTCAAACCGGAGGTATTATAGTCCAGGTTTTGGATGGTTGTGGGATTTCTGTGGTCTTCAGTTGCTGTTTCTGTATCCACATGCTGAATGCTGATGTTATACCATATATTACGCTAGGCTCTAGTGTGTACCATATGTAGTGAGTTATAGTCTTATAGATTGGCAGAGCGACAGATTGGACATATAAGGGTTAGTTCAGACATTGACCAGACTCCAGACAGCACACTAAAAAGATTGTACTTGTAAAAACCAAATGCACTGCATGTACAGTAAAAATAGTATTAAAAATACAAACCCCCAAGTTGCAAATGTCCACGTCCATTTTTTTATGTCCATATTTTTGTTTATTATAATCTTTATTTTACGTACACGAACCAAGTTATCATGATAGAAAGCTTTATTACCATGCAGTGCTATATGACATAGGCTGACTGGGGCGGCACGGTGGCTCAGTGGGTAGCACTGTCGCCTCACAGCAAGAAGGTCCTGGGTTCGATCATCAGGTGGGGCAGTCCAGGTCCTTTTTGTGTGGAGTTTGCATGTTCTCCGTGCATGTTTGCAAGTTTGCAAGTCTGTGTGGGTTTCCTCTCACAGTCCAAAAACATGCAAGTGAGGTGAATTGGAGATACAAAATTGTCCATGACTGTGTTTAACATTAAACTTGAACTGATGAATCTTGTGTAACAAGTAACTACTTGTTCTGTCATTAATGTAACCATAGTGTAAATATGACATTAAAATCCTAATAAATAAATAATGAAAAATAGGCTAACTACAGTGCTAAATGCCTAGGCTAACTTTGTTGGACAAACTGTCCCTGCAAACAAGCTATACAGCATCAAATTGTCATTACTTGTTTGTTGTTTGCAACACAACTGATTCCTAAACTACTTTTGAGGAAAAAACGTTTGTCAAGAGCTGGGTGGATTCATTTTCCATGCCAATTAGGGTTGCCAACCGTCCCGTAAAATACGGAATCGTTCCTTATTTGGAAACTAAACGTGGTGTTCCGTATTGAACCGATACGGAACGCGCTTTATTCCGTATTTTTAGCAATGGGGGAGAAATGCTGCAGATTAGACTGAGATTTCCACACTGGAAGAAGATGAACTACAGCAAAATTACCCTAAGAAGAAATCTAGTTTGGTTAACTAAAATTATTTTGTGGAAGAAAATATCAAATTGACAGTGTACATGTGATATGAAATTCTAACAAAATATAATACAAAAAAGTAACATGCCAGCAAAAGATGCCACACAGCTGAGTTTATTTCAAACAGTGCATACTGTAATACATCAACTAAACAAGACAACAACAAAAAACCAAGTATTTATGAAAAAGTGTGAGAAATGTTCAGCATTTTTTTATAATACCAGGTCTGTTTAATTTTTTTTTTTAAGTGAAATTTGCAATAGTTTGCACTATTATTATAAAGAGCGAAAATAATATATGTTAAACAGCCTATATTAAACATTTTGATAATGTTCCTATGACGGTGTAAGTAATATTTTTTATAGGTGCAAACACCCGCCAGAGCAACCCCCAACCTGCCAGCCCAGGGTGTTCCTTATTTCCAGTTCTGAAAGTTGGCAACCCTAATGCCAATACATTCCTGAAATGATCAGGTGAAATGTGTCAGCACTGTAAGAATGATGTATAGCATACCACCATTGCACTCTGGAGCAGTGGGTGCTGTTCTCTGTAGTGAAAATGCATTATGATTTGACAGTCTGACATACTTATGACTTGGTTTGGTGTATGCACACTACAAAACTACTCAACACCAACACTTAGTGTCCATTGTGAGGTTTAGTGGAAGAGGAATAAGATATAGATATAGAACGCTGCCCGCGGAGTCACGTGATCATCGTCAGGCTGTAGTCACATGGCTGTTGTTTTCCGGCAGGTCAGAAGGAGGGGCAGTGCTGCTGGGTCTGTCTGGACCATGACAAACTTTTAATCACCTTTAAGAGACCCTGAAGTAGGCACTCCACCTGAAGTATTTCTTTTCCAAATGGAAATTCCTCCGATAAACTTGAAGGTAACTTTTATTTCATAACATTAGTTTGCGTGTTAGTAATGCTAGTACGTTTCTCAGTTCTCTTGTTCCTAATCTCTGCACCGGCTGACTGAATTAACTATGTTTGACAGTAAAAAAAACAAGCTAAACTTCATACGTTTCTTTATTTTTTAAACATTTTGGATGTCTTTTAAAAGTTTTGAAACTGTACACTTAGTTTGTATTTCTGAAGTGACCATTACTTGTGGTTAGTCGTAGAACTCAATGAATCGATTCTTCGGAGTCGACTACAAGGTTTGGAATTGATTCAGCAGTCAAATTGAATTTAAAACTGTTTTATAATTCTGGGAGTTGATTTTGTCTGTAGGCATCCTTAAATGGATAATAAACATTGTTTTTTTTCTTTAGTTTGCATCGAACAGGAGATGTCCATGTATTGTAATTGTTTTTGAATGTAATAATAATAATAATAATAATAACAAACATGAATACAAAAAGAATCATAACGACTCGAATCGGGATATGCACTTTGACTCGGAATCAGAGTCGACTCCTATGACTCGGGATCAGAGTCGACTCCTGTTATACCTGCAAGCAAGACTTGCATTCCTCATTCATATGTGAAAGGTTGTGGACAGGATTTGTGAACGTGTGTGTGTGTGTGTGTGTGTGTGTGTTTGCAGGCCATCCTGCTTGTCCACTGGTTGCTGACCGTCTGGTGAGTGTAGTGACTCCTCTGAGATTTTTCCCCATATACCCGAGGAATTTCTCCAGCTCTTTCACACTAGTTAGTCTTCAGTTCAGACAAACTAAAGAACCTCTGAGATAGACTAGGAAAGTCTAATCCAAAGATGCTTGTCAAACCCCTGTAAACCACCGTTTCATCTGGATTAGTGTCTCTAATAATGACCTAGAATCACTGCACCATTGGTCCAAAATGTTTTAACAATGAATTTGTCTTTTTTTCTTTTGGCTGCTCCTGTATTTAGGGGTCACCACAGTGGATCTGATCCAGACTTGGCACAGTTTTTACACTAAGTGCCCCTCCTGACCCCCCCACCCCCATTATAACAGTATTATGACAATATAACAGAATAAGCAATAGGAGTATAGTCCTGCCGTAAGCTTAAAGACTTTGCGACAATTTATGTATTGTTAAATTGTTACATTTATTGGACAACATTTAGACACTAAACATCCCGTAGCTGAGGAAAAAATTCCTGCAAATGTAATTTTTTTCTTCTGAACTGAAATGTTATTCTGTTGGTATTAGTAATTCTATTAATTAATTAATTAATTAGTTAAATTATTCTCTAACCTTTTGTGCAACAACAGGGGATGCATGGCGTGGCTGCCTTCCTCTTACCCCTTTGCAAACTTCAGTGTGTTGGCTGTGGGCGTGTGGGCCGTCGCTCAGAGAGACTCGATAGATGCTGTACTAATGGTAGGTCACCAATCATGTTTTAATATACAGTATATAACCTGAATCTGGGATGAGAAATTCAGTTATGTAGTTATTTAGATGGATGGATGGATGGATGGATGCTTCAGTAGTTGAACAAGCAAGAGAAGAAGAACTAAAACAAACACAAATAAAGTAAGTAGGGTGTAGCGAATGTACAACGTGCATATATGCAATATACAGTATGCAAAAAAGAATGTGCAAATTGTGCATCTGGCATAATAATAATAATAATAATAGGAGTAGTAGTGTATCTATTCTTATAAACATTACATATAGATATATAAGTATAAATATAAAATAAAGATATTGTTATAGGAAAAAATACATACAATAGGAGCATTAATATACATATATAAATATAATATTAGACATAGTTATGAATAAACATAATAGTAGTAATATACTGTACATATAATAATAATAATAATAATAATAATAGTTATATTGCTGTAATGAGTTGTAGTCCATTGACAGTTTTATGTTAATGTCATGTTCACGTTTTGCTTTATCCTGGTCAGGGCTGCGGTGCATCTGGCTTCTCTCTAGAATCACTGGGTGCAATGCAGTAACCATCTTAATTGTCAGGCAACGTTTTTACCAGACAAATTATTATGCTTTCTCTGATCTGCAGTTCCTGATCGGGATGCTGATGACGATACTCACTGACATCGTCCACTTTGGGATTTACTATCCTGTTTTTAATAGCGCAGCTAGCAGCGACACATTCCGCTTCAGCGCTGGCATGGCCATCCTCAGTTTAATCCTCAAGCCGGTCTCGTGCTTCTTCGTCTATCAGATGTACCACGAGAGGGGTGGAGATTACAACATCAACTTTGGTAAGTTCCGGTATTGAGAAAACCTCATTAGTTGGCCAAGTACGTGGATGCTCCTCCTAATTATTACATCCAGATGCTTTGTTGTGCGAACTGTTTGGGGAACAAACTTTCTTTTTGAAGCATGACTACGCCCCAGTGCAGAAATGAGATTGACTTGGAACTGGACTTGTAATTTGTAGGGTTGCTGGTTTAAACCCCATCACCACTAAGTTTCCACTATTGGGTCCCTAAGCAAGGCCCTAACACTCAGTTGCTTGCACTTGGCCACATTTGTAAGTGGCTTTGGATAAAGCAGTCTGCTAAATACCATAAATGGAAATGTATTGCTTTTTAGTGTAATAACTTTTGAATGCCTTCCCCGTATCAAGTGTTAAAGGTTTTTCCGGCTGTGTTTGCTTGATTTATTTCCGTCCTTGTTTTTGGAGCATTGAGATAAACTGTGCAGCAGAAGCAGTTTGTTTCTGTGAGAAAATCAGGCGAATGAAGTCAGAGAGAGAATGTAACTGAATTAGTCAGACTGTCATGAGACAAACGCCTGGCCAAGAAAGTTCCAGAGAGATAAAAGAAATTAATGGCTCTATAAAGCACTGCTGTAAAAGAGCTAAAAAACATCCAGTCATATCCAATTACCCAGTTGTATCTCCTCTACTGCATCAGGCGCCTACTCTGATCGAAACGCCCACTCGACACTTGTGCAGTAGCTGCAGCAGTGAGGAATCCTTTTGACCCGTCCACCCTTAGACACAGCCAATCATTTTTGTTTAGGTGTCCTGTTGACCGATAGTGGAAGTAAGATGTGAGCTTGAGATCTCAACAGTGGTGGGCCGGCATGTCAGACTGCTGCGCCACCCAAGCGCCCAAGAACAGAATATTAATGACAAAAGTAATTTTTCAAATGTAAATGTGCAGTCTGTCGACCGCTTCATAGCTTCTGCCAGCTCACACTCGTGCATGCACCATGACCAGCCAGCAGTGGTTGCATTTCTGCAGATGCAGTAACCTTATACACCTCCCACAGGCACAACCAATCAGGCAGATTGATCGATTGATAGATAGATATCAATCTTTCTGGTTTTTTCTGGTTCTTTCTTTCTTTCTGGTTCTTTCTTTCTGGTCCTTTTTTAGTTCTTTCTTTCTGGTTCTTTCTTTTTGGTTCTCTTTTTCTTACCTTTTTTTCCCCCTTTTTTCTGGTTCTTTCTTTCCGGTACTTTTTTAGTTCTTTCTTTCTTTCTGGTTCTTTTTTCTTGGTTCTTTCTTTCTTTTTGGGTTTTTTTTTCTGGTTCTTTCTTTCTGGTTTCTGATTTTGTCTTTCTGGTTTTTGGTTCTTTCTTTCTGGTTCTTTCTTTCTTGTTCTTTATTTCTTTCTGGTTCTTTCAGTTTTTTTCTTTCTGGTCCCTTTTTAGTTCTTTCTTTTTAGTTCTTACTTTCTGGTTCTTTCTTTTTGGTTCTTTCTTTCCTTTTTTCTTTCTTTCTGGTTCTTTCTTTCTGGTCCTTTTTAGTTCTTTCTTTCTGGTTCTTTCTTCTTTGTTCTTTCTTTCTGGTTCTTTTTTTCTTTCTTTCTTTGTTCTTTCTTTTTTCTGGTTCTTATTCTTTCTTTCTGGTTCTTTCTGGTTCTTTCTTTCCTTCTTTCTGGACCTTTTTAGTTCTTTCTTTTTAGTTCTTTCTTTCTTTCTTTCTGTTTTTTTTATGGTTCTTTCTTTCTTTCTTTCTTTCTTTTTGGTTCTTTCTTTATAGTTCTTTCTTTCTTTCTTTCTGGTTTTTTTTATGGTTCTTTCTTTCTTTCTTTCTTTCTTTCTTTTTGGTTCTTTCTTTATAGTTCTTTCTGGTTCTTTCTTTCCTTCTTTCTGGTCCTTTTTAGTTCTTTCTTTTTAGTTCTTTCTTTCTGGGTTTTTTTCTTGGTTCTTTCTTTCTTTCTTTTTGGTTCTTTATAGTTCTTTCTGGTTCTTTTCTTTTTTCTGGTTCTATAATGGGTTCTAAATAAAAAGTGAAAGTTTTTTTATTTATTCCATCAGCTGCTTTATCCTGTTTGGAGTTATGTCAGGTCTAGTTTCACCTGAAACACAAGGCAGAAATACCCAGGACAGGGTGCCAGTCCATCACAGGGATTTGAACCAGATCTCATCGGTGGTGGGCTAGCATGATAGAGTGAAAGATTAATGTAGTTTCTTGACGTCACTGCATTCTATAAAAATAACTGACCAAATTAGAAGTGAGTTGTACTAGTAAAGAAGAAGAAATTTGAAGTTTAGTTCTATTATTAATAAATAATCAACTGTCTGTCACTTGTCCTCACTGTTTTATTTTTTTGTATTCTCCCCTGTCTGTCACACCTTCTGGTTCCTTGTCTGTCTGTCTTCCACATCATTCTGTCTTCCTGCTCCCGTGCTCTTCGTCAGACCTGGAGACGTCAGTGGACAGTCGTTGCACCACAGACAGCGCCGATAGCTCGTTCTATGGCCGTCGTTACTGAAAGCTTTCGCTTCCCTTCTTCATACCTGAACTGAAATTCATTTCTGTTTGTCTTATGTACAGTCAGTGTGTTTCTGTTGTGTGTGTATTATGTGAATGTGTATGTTACTGTGCTTGTGTGTATATGTGTGCACGTTAGGGCTGGGCGGTATGACCAAAAATTTATATCACAATATTTTTTACGATTCTGACGGTTTCACGGTACATCACGGTATGTTTTATTTTTTGTATGACTGGGACTTTATATTTCTGTGGCTTAAGTACATGGAATATAAAACGTTTTAATTTTACCATGTATATAATGAAGGCTTTGAGTACTATAAAGTTTGTTTGGCATCACAAAATGGCACAATATATGATGGAATCAGTACGCGTGAAACAGTTGCTATATACAGTAGTACCTTGAAACCCGACAACATTGGTTCTGGGAGTGGCGTCGAGTTTAAAATGTGTTGAGTTTCATGGTGTTTTTTCCAATAAGGATGTATGGAAAACCTGTTAATGTGTTCCATGGTCCCGTAGAACTGCATATATTTTAGGCTAATGTGAAGAACTTATAATAATTAAGAGCGGTTTGGTGTTCCTATGTCGTTCTTTTAATACATCAAGTCACATTAAGCTTTTTTTTTAATGATAGTGTTTTAGACTCTCTCGGAAAAGATGATTCTCACCCTTTCTCAGCACCCCGAGCTGTAACCCAAGTTTAAAAGTGAAACAGTGAGGAGAATCCAGCTAAACACAGATACATGTGGCAGTGCATTTGACGGTTATTCCACACAAATGCAGATTTGTCTCATATTCGCAGGGCGCTGAACAAAGCAACAGTCACACACACGTTGAGTTTAAGGGTACACATTTTTTGACTTAGGGTGTCGAGTTTTAATGATTTCGAGTTTAGGGGACATCGAGTTTCAAGGTACCACTGTATACAATTTTATTTTTTATTTAATATTTGAGTATAAGTACCCGTAGCTCTCCCTTTAACAAATAAAATGACGTTTGCAGTCTCCCAGTCATTACTAATGAAGTGCACAGCTATACCATTATACTGAGGTATGACTCCACTGTACAACTTGACCACAGGTCTGTTGTCATAGAAAAGTGGACGACTGGCTATATCTCTGCTTTCAGGTTGCTTTGCTGTTGTTGGTATAACGTTGGTATAGCAACCGACGTGAAGTATTTTTGCTGTCTATAGAGGAATCACGTCCTTGCATAGATGGATTATTACTGCTTTAGTAATGTCACGCCACCAATTTCTTTTTTGTTGGAAACCAAAAAACTTCTAAACTGCAGACATGGCTTATTCCCTTGGCAGGTTCTTCCGGTGCATCTTTGGTCTTCCTCTCTTCATCCTCCATCTGTTTTCGAGGAAACCTCTCTCACCTGTTAACATTGTTTTTAGTTGTTTAAAGTTTAAATTAAATTATTGTTATTTTACTCTGCGACCCATTTTTTTGGATCTTTTTGGAAAAATCCTGCACTAGGCTACCACTGTCCCTTATGGGTCCATTGGGGATTTTTTTCAGGGTACTTCAGGCATTTTACCTAGTGTTTCCACATGGCATGTAACCCTGATTGGGATAAAGTGAAAAGTAAAAATAAACAAAGACAAAGCACCGTTTTATTTTCAAATTACTTGGGAAAATATTCATATAAAACTTGCAAATTGTAGATAATGAGTTACTACAGAGGGTGAATCCGGGGTTGCAGAAGTTGTAAATCATAAAAATTCATTCTTTAGCAACAGTGCGTTGTGTTCACTTCAACACGTTTCCTCTTTTATTTTGCATAACAGGCTGTTACTACCTTTAGTTCCTTTTCCTGCTATGAACTCATTTTCAAAATTGAGATATTTCCCATCAGCAGTCTCACTCCCTGTAGTGCCGTATTTTAACCATCATCATTTTGGATTCACTATGTGGAGACCTGACTGTGAGCCATTCCATTATAATGGACTTTCCCATGTTTGCAACTTTAACAGCCTTAGTTTATTTGTGAAGGTGTCTCTGTGGGGATTTGTGCCCATTTAGTCAATAGAGCTAAAAAGAATTTCTGGTCTTGATGATCAATTGACCAGTTGAAGGTCTGGCTCGCAATTGACACTTTGATGCAATTGAGTGGGATCAAGGCCACTGGAAATCCTCATCGGACCATGACTTTATGGAGCTTGCTTGGTCACAGGTCACAGACATCCTGAAACAAGAAACGGCTTTCCCCAAACTGTTACACATTTGGACGTAAACAATTATTTTAAATTAGATTTTTAAAATATGTTAGTAATAGACATTTACATTTTTCGCATTTAGCAGACGCTTTTATACACGGGGACTTATAGTATACAGTGTAAGCAATTGAGGGTTAAGGGCCTTGCTCAGGGGTCCAACAGTGGTAACCTGGCAGTGTTGGGGTTTAAACCAGTGGCTTTTTACTTACTAGTCCAGTGCCTTAACCGCTATGCTACAACTGCCCTAGGTTTTTGCCCTAGACAAGGCTAAAACCTAATCACAGTAATTGAGAGTGGTGTCCAAATACTTTTGGTTATGTATTGTATTATTTGCACTCAATTTTATGCAGAAAATGATCTGTACTCAGGGCTTTGTTTAGTAAATCTGACTCTGTAGAATACTGAACATGAGCAAAATGGAAGCAACGTGTGTCAATATGGTTTCCAATGGGGGCGGCACAGCGATGCAGTGGGTAGCACTGTTGCCTCACAGCAAGAAGGGCCTGGGTTTGATTCCCAGACCTGGCAACCAGGGTCCTTTCTTTGTGGCATTGGGTCTCATCCCACAAATCTAGTTATATGCATACTGAATAACTGGAGCTGCTAAAATTGGCCTTAAGTGTAAGTGTGTGTGTGTGAGTGTGTGTGTTTGCCCTGTGATGAACTGGTGACCTGTCCAGGGTGTTTCCTACCTTTCGCCCAATGAATCAGACCCACCGCAACCCTGACCAGGATAAAAAAAGACAATGAATAAATGAATGAATCTTTCCCATGGTGCTAAATGATGTCTTAACCAACATTTGTGTCAGATAAATTCAATGTTATTTTATTCTCGTAACTTATTGATGAAGTTGAAATTCCAAACTGTATTTTAATAAACCAAATAGAAAGAATAAAGTGTTCATCAAAATAAAGTCTTTCTGCATACTTTGATGCCTAATTTGGTTCAGTGTAGTGCCAAAAAGTGGAACAATGTGCTACAGAGATAAATGATTCCAGGATTTTTTTTCCCATATAGGTTGCAGCGCAGCCTGATAAAATTAGCATATGACATACTGGAGCATATTGTTCCAATAAAACCAGCAGTAATTATGCAAGCTGTCCAGTAACCTCGGATTGAGCTTCTGTGCAGAACATTTTTGTTTACTCAGCGCACAGCAAAGCATTTCTAATGATCTGAGGTCTGTACACATTTCAGCTCTTGTGGGGTGTTCCTGGTCTGCAGTGGTCAGTATCTATTAAAAGTGGTCCAAGGAAGGAGCAGTGATAAACCGGCGACAGGGTCATGGGCCCAAGGCTCATTAAACCACGTGGGGAGCGAAGGCAAGAGACGAGCTACTGTAGCTCAAATTGCTGAAGTTAATGCTGGTTCTGATAAAAGGGTGTCAGAGTCCATGCCTTGACGGGTCAGGATTGCCGTAGGATTGTTAGGACCGCCCGATAGTGCAAATTAACCAGTAAACGTATCATTTTTACGGCCATGAATTAGTTAGACCCTTTGTAATTATTGTGCAACATGCACATCAGATTTGTACCTGCTCTTTCCTGCCATTCAATTACACTCGCAGTCTTTAAATGACTTTAGGACTTCATTAATTGCACTTCTGAAGCTAAATGAATGGAATTGCATTGATTCAATCGACTCCCACCCTTTATATACCAGCTTGGTCAAAACAACCCAGATGACACACAATGTTGTTGTTCATTCAAAAACACACTTCAGCATTCATCCTAATTTTTTGTGAGTTTAAATGTACATGCACATTCAATCCTGGAGCAAATCAGACCTGGATGTTAAACGCAGGAAAATGTTTCATTGTTCTGAAGATCATTTAATTACATTTTTTCTTATTATTTTTGCGACAGGTTTTCCATCAGTGAGCCGGAACAGAGACACCTATCAGTCTATTGACCAGCAGGACCAAAGTGACAACTCTGCCAAGCCATACATCCAAGGAGAGGATAACCAACACGCCGGACGAGCCTACTGATTACTGTCTTTAATTATAATTATTTTTATAGAGTTGTTGTGTTAGTTCATTTCTGGTTCAGTGATGGACCAAATGTTACACTAAGAGAGGCGGTTTATTTGATTATTTGTTTATTTTATGAAGATGTTCTTGTTAATATGGACATGTAGCAGTGCATTTCTCTATTCTTTTGGATAGGCGTGCACATTGGATCATTTTACAGTGAGAATTAGTTTGTGAACCTAGCAGACTTTGCAAGCGTATGTATCCATTGCAACTATTTATAGCTGTAATTATATATAAATATTATATGCGTTATATGTGTAGACATGAGTCTTTTATTCCAGTCACACCCTCACACAGACATATACATATAGCTGAGGTCAAAAGTTTGAATCTCAGCTCTGCTACCGACAGGCCGGGCGCCTAGACGAACAATGATTGGCTAATTAACAAGGAGGGTGGGGATTTATCATAACTGATGCAATTACGAGCTCAGAGATTAAGGCTAATGGGATCAGGGTATGTCTCTCCATACACAAAACTGATCCACAAGTGAACTCGCCTCATGTAGGTGAAAAGATGCAGTCGGCTACTGCATACAGGTCGGAGGGGGCGTGTGTTAGTCACGGCTCTCCTCAGTCAGAGTGGAGGTCAACATCAATAGAGAGGAAGTGTAATGCAGTCGGGTAATAGGATCAGACTAGATGCTATCGGCCGGCCAGACGCCTACGCACAAATGATTGAATGTGTCCGTTGGCTGAACCCTGTGATGACTTGCCGCTTTGTCCAGGGTAATCCTGCCTTGCGTCCTGGGACTCCGCTGGAACTGGACCTGCCACAACCCTGACCAGAATAAAGAGGTTGATGAAAATAAAAACGAATAAATGAAACGTGTCACAAACTTTAGACACATTTAATATTATATTTGTCCCATTATGTTTAATCCAGAAAATAAACAGTCATCGTTTAATAAAATGTGCAGTAGTTAGTTTCCTGTAGACAATGTGTAAACATGGAACATGACCGGCGTGTCCAATATTTTGCTTCAAACTGGGTTTTAATCAAGTGCCCCCGTTTGTGTTCCATGCTCGGTCACTCTCATTTTCATTATTTTTGATTTCCTGAGTTGCTAAAAGCGCTGAAGCTCCATATATTCTTAACATGCGGTCTACTTTGGATTTCAAATGTTTTTGTTCTCATGTTCCATTAGGCACATTAGTTGTTTCCATAGGAACTACACAGCATGCTAAGTAGATAGCAATTTGTCCCCTGTTAGACTAATTTGTCATCTACGCTACGTTTTCATTTGGATAATGTTTCTACGCTTGGTGCAGCAGTGAGGTTACATTCAGGCTTAATCAAATTGTTTCTAATGAAAGGCAGATAATGATGATGGGCAGATATTTAATTATGCCTTTTTAATTTGTTATTGTTTTCTCCCTTTCTGATGAAAGATCATTTATATCGTGTCCTCATTAGTGCTTGATTGGTTGGTCAGGGGTCTGGCTTATGCTGAATACTAATTATAGTCAGGATTGTGACTTATGCAAAACATCACCCCCATGTTGTGGGAATTTGAATCTAGAATTTGAGCCAAAACATTAGGACCAGGTTCATTTTCATGTCACGGTCAGAGATCTGTTCAATTTTGGGCTGATGGTTGTTACTCGTAGTAATATTTGATATGAACCAATTTGTTATAGCCAGACGACTCTGAAACAACAATGTGTGCTCACAGGCAGCCGTGGTATGTACCTACTGAGAGTCGACGGAGGAGCTGCAAACCGCCAGCAGTTTGTTGGGTAACCAAGACTCCCTCATACCAGTGGGTCAGGTATGGACCAACAGAAGGGCTACTATGGCTCAAATTTGTGTTAATACTTTAGTTTATTGAGCCCCTCAGTGTATAAACTCTTGCCCACCATCAAAAGCACCTACACTGGTCACTCGGGCATCACAACTGGACATCAAACCAGTGGAAGAAGGTCGACTGGTATTACAAATCCTGTTTTCTTCAAGATCATATGGACACCCAGGTACATGTGCATCATTTACCAAGGTAAGAGAGGCCCCAGGATAAACTGTAGTATGTTCCACCTTGCAGCATACAGAGGTTAAAGTACCTGCTGGTAATATGAACGCCTTCAGATGTCTTGTGGAGCCCAGGTTTGGGCAGGACATTCGTTGTTAGAACATCAAGAGGTCTTGAAGAAACCTTAGTGCTCAGATCCTCTATTCCAGTGTCACTTGCTAAGTCAGAGAGCCCTGCAAAACCTTTATTATATGAAGGAGGGGGTTTAAATAGCTGATGTGTATGTGAGTATGTGAGTCTATGTCTAAGCTTAGTGGAACTCCAAGTTAATGGTTAGAGGTGTTGAGGTTGGTAACATTTGGAAAGGGGAAATAAAAACCTATTTAAACAGGTGCTGTGGTTAGCTATTACAGAAATGAGCATCTTTGTTGCAACACAGAGACCAGAGAAGAGGGACAAATCACCGAAAGTTTATGGACATCTTGATATTTTACCAAATATTCGACCTGATTGTTTAACAATGAAACAATGAGATAGCATTTTATGCTTTTGCATCATGAGATCTAAAATAAAATTGCATTCCTAATAAAATAAGCTTCTTGAAAAGTAAATGAATAACATGGCTATGATTAGCGCTAAAATGAGTGCAGCAACATCACGTTTTTTTAATCCCCTTCCCACACTGGACGAGTTTAAATAACAACACAAGAAGTAAATGTTTTGAAAATAGACTTACTATGTTCTTTTAAAGAGTTGGTCACCTTCTAGACCTTCATTAGTGGTCACAGGACGCTGCACACGGGGCGCTGTTGGCTAAATATATTTTTGTGACAGTGATAGTGAGGTGTTTAAAAAACTCCATTAGCATTGCTGTGTCTGATCCACTAATACCAGCACAACACACACTAACACACCACCACCATGTCAGTGTCGCTGCAGTGCTGAGAATGATCCACCACCCAAATAATACCTACTCTGTGGTGGTCCTGTGGGGGTCCTGACCATTGAAGAACAGCAAGAAAGGGGGCTAACCAAGCATGTAGAAAAACAGATGGACTACAGTCAGTAATTGTAGAACAGTAATAGTGACAATAAAGTTCTACTACTACTACTACAAAGTGCTTCTATATGGTAAGTGGCGCTGATAAAATGGACAGTGAGTGGTTTTAATGTTATGGCTGATCGGTGTACATTTCAGATCCCTAAAGCCTCCAGCAGACATCACCAGCCCTACAGTTTAATTATAAATTGAACATATTGTTAATTATTAAACAAAGGAAATAAGAGTCAGTATAATATTTAATAAATGTAGAATGTAGAAATGAAAAGGAATTCACAACGATTCATACTAAAGATTTCTGCAAGATCATCTGCATGAATGTAATCAAGCTAAATTTCTCTTTGTACATTATTCATTCATCAGAAAAGGCTTTTTGCTTGAAGCTGTGTTTTACTCTAAGACGTAATGACCCGATAATCCATTCAAGAGCACCAAACCCTGAGGAAAAACAAATTAAATTTATATTATAGATCAAATTTTCATGATCTCTGGAGAAATATAAAACAAATCTCAATGTTGCGTTAATTAGGAATCCCTTCAGGAGAAATTAAAATCTGAACATGATTTCATTTCAGCAAGTTCTGTAGAGAAATAATAAAAAAGCATCATATCTCATACGTAACGGCTACACTTAATGGCTCTTTAGAGATTTGAAAGAGAATGAGCTCATATTAACATGCAGAAAATGGAAAAGGATAGAAAAAAGAAAACTGAAAAGACCCAACAGCTAAAAGGGAAAAATATAAATCAGAAGAAGTTGGGACAGCATGGAAAATGCAAATAATAATAATAAAAAACACAGAGTTTCTTACATTCACATTGACTTTTATTGCATTGTAGACAGGATGAACCTGAGATATTTCATGTTTTATCTGCTTAACTTCATTTCATTTATTAATAAACATCCATGATCCTGCATTTCAGGTCTGCAACACATTCCCAAAAAAGTTGGGACAGTAAAGCATTTACCACTTTGTAATGTTGTCATTCTTCAATGTCCCATTCTTCCTGCAAACACGTCTTAAGATGTGCAACAGTACGGGGTCGTCATTGTCGCATTATTCATTTCAAATTTCTCCACACATTCTCTATTGGGGACAGGTCAGGACTGCAGGCAGGCCAGTCCAGTACCCGTACCCTCTTCTTCCACAGCCACGCCTTTGTAATGTGTGCAGCATGTGGTTTTGCATCGTCTTGTTGAAAAATGCTGGACGTCCCTGGAAAAGACGACGTCTTGAAGGCAGCACATGTTGCTCTAAGATCTCAATGTACTTTTCTGCATTAATGCTGCCATCACAAAAGTGTAAATGACCTTGCCAAGGGCACTGATACCCCATACCATGACAGACCCTGGCTTTTGGACTTGTTGCTGATAACAGTCTGGATGCTCCTTTTTGTCTTTGGTCCGGTGAACCATTCTCAGTACAGTAATAACACCAAAGCGGAAATGACAAGGTAGTGTGTGGTAATGATATGAGTGTATCACGTGCAGCTGTGTTGTCTTCTGTTAAAAGCTTTCCACAAATGTTTTGAGTGAATTTGTGCCCATTTAGTTAAAAGTCAGGCAAAAAACGTACCAATGAATGTGGGTTAATAGTTTCAGCAGGACTTGTTTCTATTATACTTTTACATTTAGGATTCGCAAACTTGCTTACAACTTTCTATTATTTCATAGAGATAGAAAGAGAGAGAGAGCTAACACTACATTTCACACGAGCTGGCTCTCAGGTGAGCAGAATTAATTTAAATTTAATGCATGAAAACGTGTTTGTATGAGATCAAAGCCAGTTCATTGCTGAGTGAGTCTAAATTTAAAAATTCATTTCGCAAGACAGCAAAATCAAGAGAACAGACTTAGTCGAGTATATCCAGTATCTAATCCATCATCTAATCCATAATTTAACACTTTTGGGAACAATTAGGATGACAATTAGAAGCCAGGTCTTTTCATTAGACGTCAACATGTCACTTTACCAATCCTGAGTTTGACTGATTGGGCCTAAATTCCCACAGAAACATGCCAAAATCTTGGGAAAAATCCACCCAGATGACGTGATGGTCATAGTGTTTTCTACAATGCTTGTATTATCTACAACACCACCACCTTAATGCGAATACATTGTTTCCAGATGCAGTGCAGGTCATTACTATAGTAAAACGGTTTTGGAGGTATGGGTAGCATTAAAGCAGGCAAGGTGTTGGAGCCCGGTGGAGTTGTGCATGAAACCTGGATAATAAACGGTCATAACAATAAGGAGCCAAGAACCGCAGCTTGTTCACCTCATCCGCCTTTGTTTGCTATTTTAATGAGTCTTATACACTCGACTTCTGTCCGGATCTGCTGAAAATAGAGATGACCCCATTACCAGAACATGGCCTCACACACCACACACACACACACACACACACACATTCACAAACAATGTGAATGTTACCTGCTTACAGAGGGGTAAGGCAACACAAGACCCCATTTATTTCTCAAGGTTATTTAAAAATAACACCACAGCGGCTGTTGTTTAATCTAAGGATGGACTTCATTATGTACAATGTTAACAGGACCACTGGTTTGAAATGCACAGTATTTCACACATATTTACATCCGATGTAAATTTAAAACAATATTCACTATCATATGACGTGTCACAGACTGGCTCAAATCTTTGGGCGGTCTATCAGTACTGGAAAGACTGTCTACACAAGAAATCACAATTAAGTCACCATCTTGACAGAACCATCTCCAAAGCACTGAGCATACATTAGGAATGGATTCAGTCTATCATAATACAATGTAAAATAATATGAACCTACAGCCATGCTGCCTAAGTCAGGTTACTGGGTTTAGCCCTAGAATAGGTCAATCTGAGACTTGCTTATGCATCAGCGACGTCCACTACCAACTTAAAAAGGGATTTTATGTATAAAAAGAAAAGGAGCCCTGCTACCGGTCAGCTGGGCTCCATCTAGCGGGCACAGTTGGCAGTGCCTTCAGAAGACAAATCTGGCCACTGAATCTGCTGGGAGGGAAAAGGCTGGACTAAGTGGGTGGGGTCTTTAAACGCTGTGTAAGGAACCTGGTCAGCAGACCGAGGCGCCTGTTCAGAGGTGGTTGAGCCTCATGATAAAGAAGGGGTTGAGGACTGTGCACGTGTCAAAAGGGGCGTGGAGCAGGCAAATATACCCTCCACGAAGACAATTGGGATTGCCAGCAGCGGAAGACTTATTGGCTTTGCTAAATCCGAAGAAAAGGTGAGAATGCATAAATAAATAAAAAAAAGAAAAATAAATTAATTTTAGTAGGTCTTGTTGTCTGTTAGAATGAAATCTAACAAGGTGCATGAGACAAGCAGCATCATTCCCACTGTGAAATATGGTGGTGGTAGTAATATGTCATACGAATGGCTTTCATTAACAATGACTACCAGTCTAGTCAGGATGGATTTGAAATAAAATGATGCACTATAGGGTAGAACTATAGATAAAACTTGTTCCTTTGCACCAAAAAGCCTAAATGATACTGGCCCTAAGCACAACGTGGGTGGTTTAAAATAAAAATGAGTGATCACTTCCAGCTACTTCCGCTAGGGGTCGCCAAAGCAAATAATTCAAACGCATTTATTATTATTAGTTGTTTATATGCCTGATACCCTTCCAGATGCATCTGTTGTTTTTAAGAACATAAACAAAATTCATTCTTTCTTTAATTGTCTGTTATGCCACCACTTTATCCTGGTCAGGGTCACGGTGGGTCCTATTTATTGGGCAAAACACACGCACACTCCCACTTAGTGCAATTTTAGTAGCTCCAATTGGCTTGACCGCATGTCTTCGAATTGTAGGAGGAAACTAGAGCACCCTGAGAAAACCCACATGGACACAAGGAGAACATGCAAACTATATACAAAGGATTAATATTTTCTATGTGTTTAGTAAAACTGTAAAATAGTAACAAAGGGAGTAAAGGGAGAAAAAGTCGACCCTAATTCTCCTCCATGGCACATCCCACAGCACTACCTGTGACATAAACTAATACGCGTGAGCTGCTGAGGAGACAAAGAGAAATGTTTTGCTGTTGCTAAACCTTACGGTGAGGGGGGATCGTCTTTTCCCCACTGAGTATAAGAGGAGTTTATATTCCAGCACTGAGTGTCTCGTCTTCCACTTCAGGATGATTTATGGGCCGAACGTTTATCGATGACCTCTTTTGTGCTCCTTAAAAATGGCAGCTCATTTGTTACCTGCTTGGCTAAAAGCAGTTACACATAATAAAGCGCTGAAGTAGCTAATTTAAAACAGGTGTTCCACACTCATCTCATTACAGGAGCATGTAAATAAACAAGAAGCTGGTTTCTCTTTTGAGCCACATGAGCTCTGGCTTTGATTGAGTTCTTGGCTCTGCTCACATGTTTCGAGTTTTTTTTCCTAATTTTCACCCAAAAATCATATAAAATATGAGAAGAAAATATTTTAGCTTCATGTTCAATGTTTCTGGTCTACGAACTGATGCTCACTGGATGTTTTTTTTCTTTTTGCACACATTCTGTGTAAACTCCAGAAACTATTGTAAGGGAAGAACGGTTTCTGATCAGCCCCGGTTCTGGACTGCGTTGATTGGGGGGCAGTGAGAAAATGATGAGGGTGGTGACAGCTGTGCAATGAAAGTTATAGCCTCTTTACTTTTGGCTCTACTTAAAGAGGGTGCTGACAGCCATGATCAGTACACAGTGTTTTACAAGAGTTCCTCTTTTAGGAACCATTCATCACGTTCACTCAGACGGATAACTCACCGAAATGTCCTACAGGCTAAAGATACATTCCCTTCTCTTAAAAAAACCTTACCCTTTCTTTTTTATTACTACAGTAAAATGGACACAAAATACACAAGATTCATCAGTTCAAGATTTTAATGTCAAACACAGTCATGGACAATTTAGTATCTCCAATTCACCTTACTTGCACGTCTTTGGACTGTGGGAGGAAACCGGAGCTCCCGGAAGAAACCCACACAGAGACGGGGAGAACATGCAAACCTGGACCGCTTCACCTGGGGATCGGACCCAGGACCTTCTTGCTGTGAGGTGACAGTTCTACCCACCTAGCCAACGTGCCACCCCTGATAGTCATTAACATGTCTATTTCTACATTCAATCCTAAAAAGTGAAGTAAGAACCATAATAATCCAATAACAGCTCCTTATATAACAACCTTTGTATTTTTGTGTATCTCTTCATGCTAAAGTGCTGAATCATACTGGAAGTCACTGTTTATGCTAACTTCATGTTTTGGATTGACATGCTGGGTGAGAATGGCAGCTCTTTAAGAAACGATGTCTCTGATTTGTTGTGTTGGATGCTTTGCCAGTGGTGCTGAGTGATTGTGGTGCTTCATCAGGCTTTAAGCCTACAGCGTTCATATTTCTGCTTGATTTCCAGTTGTACATGGCTAAACAGCTCTCATCACTACTGGTGAGAAAAGAAAACAAGTAGCATTAGTAGTTTCTAAAGGAAAAATATTTAACAGCTGTAAACTTAATTGTAACAACATATAAACACTATATAAAATGATTAATAAGTACCAGACATGTGAACTTAATAAAGTGCTTGGTGAGTGTAATTTTACCTGTGCTGTGATTCTGTGGTTACTGTACTGTCCACATAGATCTGTAACATGGTCTCAGTGCGCTCATCCTCGTTTTCTCTTGACTTCTGAAACCTAACACACACTACATCACTTAACCAAAAAATCTACAGTTGCAAAAACATTTTACATGCATTACATAACATACATTACTGAACTAATTTTTACAATAAATATGAACTAATTTTTACAATAAATGTGAACTAATTTTTACAATAAATATGAACTAATTTTTATAATAAATATGAACTAATTTTTACAATAAATGTGAACTAATTTTTATAATAAATGTGAACTATTTTTTATAATAAATGTGAACTAATTTTTATAATAAATGTGAACAAATTTTTATAATAAATGTGAACTTTTTTTTATAATAAATGTGAACTAATTTTTATAATAAATGTGAACTATTTTTTATAATAAATGTGAACTAATTTTTATAATAAATGTGAACAATTTTTTATAATAAATGTGAACTAATTTTTATAATAAATGTGAACTTTTTTTATAATAAATGTGAACTATTTTTTATAATAAATGTGAACAAATTTTTATAATAAATGTGAACAATTTTTTATAATAAATGTGAACTAATTTTTATAATAAATGTGAACAATTTTTTATAATAAATGTGAACTAATTTTTATAATAAATGTGAACTTTTTTTATAATAAATGTGAACTATTTTTTATAATAAATGTGAACAAATTTTTATAATAAATGTGAACAATTTTTTATAATAAATGTGAACTAATTTTGTAATAAATGTGAACTTTTTTTTATAATAAATGTGAACTATTTTTTATAATAAATGTGAACAAATTTTTATAGTAAATGTGAACTAATTTTTATAATAAATGTGAACTTTTTTTATAATAAATGTGAAAATTTTTATAATAAATGTGAACTTTTTTTTATAATAAATGTGAACTAATTTTTATAATAAATGTGAACTATTTTTATAATAAATGTGAACTAATTTTTATAATAAATGTGAACTATTTTTTATAATAAATGTGAACTAATTTTTATAATAAATGTGAACAATTTTTTATAATAAATGTGAACAAATTTTTATAATAAATGTGAACTTTTTTTATAATAAATGTGAACTATTTTTTATAATAAATGTGAACAAATTTTTATAATAAATGTGAACAATTTTTTATAATAAATGTGAACTAATTTTTATAATAAATGTGAACAATTTTTTATAATAAATGTGAACTAATTTTTATAATAAATGTGAACTTTTTTTATAATAAATGTGAACTATTTTTATAATAAATGTGAACAAATTTTTATAATAAATGTGAACAATTTTTTATAATAAATGTGAACTAATTTTGTAATAAATGTGAACTTTTTTTTATAATAAATGTGAACTATTTTTTATAATAAATGTGAACAAATTTTTATAGTAAATGTGAACTAATTTTTATAATAAATGTGAACTTTTTTTATAATAAATGTGAACTAATTTTTATAATAAATGTGAACTATTTTTTATAATAAATGTGAACTAATTTTTATAATAAATGTGAACTATTTTTTATAATAAATGTGAACTAATTTTTATAATAAATGTGAACAATTTTTTATAATAAATGTGAACAAATTTTTATAATAAATGTGAACTTTTTTTATAATAAATGTGAACTATTTTTTATAATAAATGTGAACAAATTTTTATAATAAATGTGAACAATTTTTTATAATAAATGTGAACTAATTTTGTAATAAATGTGAACTTTTTTTTATAATAAATGTGAACTATTTTGTATAATAAATGTGAACACATTTTTATAGTAAATGTGAACTAATTTTTATAATAAATGTGAACTTTTTTTATAATAAATGTGAAAATTTTTATAATAAATGTGAACTAATTTTTATAATAAATGTGAACTTTTTTTATAACAAATGTGAACTATTTTTTATAATAAATGTGAACTTTTTTTATAATAAATGTGAACATTTTTATAATAAATGTGAACTAATTTTTATAATAAATGTGAACTTTTTTTATAATAAATGTGAACTAATTTTTATAATAAATGTGAACTAATTTTTATAATAAATGTGAACTTTTTTTATAATAAATGTAAACTTTTTTATAATAAACGTGAACAAATTTTTATAATAAACGTGAACAAATTTTTATAATAAATGTGAACTATTTATTATAAAAATAAATAGTTCACATTATAATAAATGTGAACTTTTGTATAATATGAACAAACTTTTATAATAAATGTGAACTAATTTTTATAATAAATGTGAACTATTTTATAATAAATGTGAACTTTTGTATAATATGAACAAACTTTTATAATAAATGTGAACTAATTTTATAATAAATGTGAAGTTTTTTTATAATAAATGTGAACTACTTTTTATAATAAATATGAACTATTTTTTATAATAAATATGAACTAATATTAATAATAAAAGTGAACTAATTTTTATAATAAATATGAACTAATTTTTATAATATGAAAATATTTATTATAAATATGAACAATTTTTTATAATAAATATGAGCTCACATTTATAATAAATGTGAACTATTTTTTATAATAATTATAACTATAACTTATTTTATTTTAATAATAATATTTTTTTAACTATTATCACTTAATTAACTGTCATTTTAATAATTAACAGTCCTTTTCTGTAATTTAGAGTACAGTAAGACCAACTCCAAAAATCAAGTGCTACATTACATGAGATTGGAGGTAAGGTTTATAGGGAGTGCCCTGCTTTTCAAGTACTGTAAAAGCAATCAAAGCCCAAGCCTTAACCAATTTTTGTTCTGCTCTTGTTTTTGTCTCTATTGTTAATCTGTTTACTTTTATTAGGTGCAACAGCATATATAACAGTGGATAAGCATGGTTGTAAGTGGAGTAAACAACTATTTATAGGAGAGAGTGCATAAAAACCACAAAACTACAGAACTGAATGGACACAAAATAAAAACATGGCAAAATATATGATTTCTTTTAACTTCCATCCAAAGATGCAAAACTTTGTAGTAAGAACACAAATGGTCAGTATTAAAGCATTTCCCCCATGTGGACAAATTATATTTTAAGGAAAACCAAAGACAACATGAAATAGCTTCTGTCTCGTAGAAATAAAAGTGAATAAACGTGTTTAATACCTGGGACTGAGGCGTTCTTTCACTTTCGCAATGGACAGTATATATGGTCCAATCTGCCGTGCAATAGTCATCAAGTAGGAGTTTTCCTGTTTCAGCTGGAGTAGATCATGAAGCTGTGCTGAGATAGGAAAATAAACAACACTTTAGAAGATACACTGAGGTCATTTCAGAGCTTCAGGATGAGCAGAAGCGTGATAGCTAAATGATAGGCAGTTTATCTTACCTTCATAGATCTCTTGCTCAGTTGTGAATTTTTGAAAGGTCTCCTCCCATATCTGAGAAAATAATTATACAATTTGAGATGAAGCCATTGTGTGGTGAAATACATCTGATATTATCTTGAAGACATTTTGCCGGCCTTTGGATAAATGACAATGGTTACACAAAAAGCAAATGTCTTTAAGATAATTCCACACATTCAACATGACAAACATTCAGAACATTTAAAATCCCTTGGAAAATGTCTTCAAGATGACACAATACATCCTGTCCTAACCTTATTCTGTGTTTTCTGACATTTTAAATGAAAAATCAGCATTTGATGCCCCATATTAGCAGTAGGGCTGGTTTTATTATGTTACCCTGGTACCCCAGGCACCTCCAATTGGTAAACAAATATGACTTCTGCCAATTTGGGTCAACTTTGTCTTTTAGAGGCAAGCGTCAATGCAAATTAATACATACTTATACTAATCACATAAATAATATAGGGTATGTTTTAGGATGAACAAATTCATGGCGATGCCCGTTTCATAATTGCTCATGTCAGTATACTAAATGTTGGGCTCATGGTTGTTACTCATTGTTAAGTATTGAGTAAAGCAGATATGATCAGCATAAAGACCTGAGGGACTTCGATAACAGCTATGGCCAGATGGCCTGATCTCCAAAATAGCAAGGGAAGCTCACATGGACAGGACCTACGACAAGGGACAAGCCACAAACTGACAAATTGATGGGTTGCCAAGACTGCCAGAGGACATGAGAACTACGGCATCAGGCTCACCTCTTCAAACATGGTCCTCAGTGTCTGCATGGCAGAATACTGGGCTGCAATCTGCTCATCGATGTGCACAGATCTTTCCAGAATCTCCTCCATGGAGTCAGTGTTGATGAGCGAGTGATGCTTGGTCAGGTCTCTGTGCAGCTCCTGCATCTGATCCTTCAAGGTTTGGATCTCTGTATGAAGAGTCTGGTTTACAAAGGTTACACACATGAATGTACATTTCTGGGCACATATGAATGTATAAATCAATTACAAATTTAGGTGTTTTTTTTTAGGTTAAAACAGGCTTACGCTAGTACCCCATTCAAATCTCAACAGTACTATTAGTTGGCCAGGTGCCTACACAGACCTGATTGGCATTGTCTGGGGAAAGGGGGGGGGGGGTGATTTTTATCGTTGAAGCCATAAGATGGATTGGCGTCCCATCCAGGGTATGCCTGGCCAACAGCTTGACATCAGTACCAGTGTTTAATGTACTGCACTAGTGATGAGAGGATTCACTAATTCATTGAGGTTCAATCCCCACCTCCAATTGCGATAATTGGCCCTTAATCCTCAGTTACACTGTATTCAGTCACATTTTAAGTCTGCTAAATGCATAGCAGTTTCTGAAGTTACATCAATGAGTGGCAGTTCTGCCTTGTTGATGAAAGAGGTCAGACAAGAACAACCAGAATGGTTTGGATGGACAAGAAAGCTCAAATACTCAAATAACTACAGTACTTCACAACTGTGGTAAACAGAAAAAGCCTCCAATTTTAGGAATGGGCTACCGCAGCAGAAGTAAGCATTAGAATTTATTCCTGTCAGCTCACCAATACTGGACTGGTAAAGAAAAATACTGTAAACAAATACACTATATCCACTTTGAAAGCAGTATATGGACCCAACCTGCTTGGTCAAAGTCTAAAATGAATGTTCTACACACCATGCAACAATTCCATCAAAGAAATGATGCTGTGTTGATATTGTACAGACTATTTTACCTGGTATTTGTTTTCATAGTTGCGACAGTGCTCAGTGAAGGGCGTCTCCCCACCCTCAGCCAATAGGACCTTGGTACAAGTGTAGCGCTGTGAACTGGGTCTACCTTCCAGAGACGGGACCTGAGGCATAGTGCTTAGAGAAAATAAAGACAGCAGCCTTAGAAAGAGACACAGACAGACGTAGTGTCTGTTTTGGTTGATCCAGCACACACATCTGGACAACTGAATATTTACTTGCTGGATATTTGTGTAAAAAAATGCCCAAATGCTCAAAATTTGTACCCATTTGGTCAAGAAAGCTAATGTGTAAGACAATAAGGCTTACTTATTGTCTGCAATATTGTCTGAACTTAATTAATGCTTTACTATTTTTAAAGATAAAAGTAGTAACAATTGCAATCATGACACAAAATATGATCTTAAAACTGCCCTATTTAAGGCTCATTCTAATTCCTTAAATGAATTATACTCTTATACTTGTTTTTCAAAATACATACAACATACCCCAAATGGCCTTAACATGGATTTAAGATGTTATTGGGTGTAAACACTCCAATAAACCAATTTTAAAGTAATTATTTTAAAATGATTTGTGTTTTTAAGACCATTTAAAAAGCAAAAAAGGAAACTGGATTACCGTAAGATTATGATGACTTCTTAGAGTCTCTAGGAGTGGTGGAACTGTGGTCCTCACAGCAGTGCTGTTACATATGTAAACCCCAGTGCCTGTCCAATTCCAATTAAAGATATGAAATAAAATAGCCTCAAATCCTACTCTTTCCCTGTGTGGCCTACAGACTCAGTCCTGAAGAGCTCAGTGGAATTCTGATAAAAAAATAGTCTGAATAGACTGCTCATGCCCGAGGACAGCGTGTTGCCATGGCCGGGCAGTCTGGAGGCTGGAAAACCAGAGAACATCCAGGTTGATTGATGTGGAAACTTGCTGACGACACCTGTGAGAAAGGGCTGCTAAAGAATTCTCTGTGGTCACCTACGACCCAATCAGTGAATTTGGGCATGCAGACCTATTCACTACTTCATGCCAACGGATGAGTGAAGCATCAGTGCAGGTTTCCAGGAATAAGAATGAGAAATCCCAAGGAGAGGCTATTGTTGTTGTGCTATGCTGTTGTGGCACCTGCTAGTGGCCTTAAAATAGAATTAGGCTGATGCTAGACTGGGTTAAGTGCTTCACATGTTGCTATTGCACACTCTGTTGTGGTATGCAAGCATGGGCATGCTACCCATGCCAGCCAGCCACAAGCACAAGGCATTGTAATGGTCAAACTTTATACAGTAGTCAATGGTATGGTATGGACCTTGTCTTAAAGCAACTTAGAGAATCCAGTACCAACAGACCAAAAACCTCTGTTCAGCAAGCCTAGGGCAACAGTGGCAAGGAAAAGGAAGAAACCTTGAGAGGAACCAGACACCCCCCCCCCTCCAGCACAACACACACCAACACCACCATGTCGTTGTCAATGCAGTGCTGAGAATGATCCACCACCTAAATAATACCTACTCTGTGGTGGTCCTGTGGGTGTCCTGACCATTGAAGAACAGGGTGAAAGCAGGCTAAAAAAAAGTATGTAGAGAAATAGATGGACTATAGTAGTAATTGCAGAACTACAAAGTGCTTCTATATGGTAAGTGGAGCTGATATAATGGAAAGTGAGTGTAGAAACAAGGGGGTGGTTTTAAATGTTATGGCTGATCAGTGTGTATCTGGACAAAATTTGCCACCATCTGTCTGTAGGTCATTTTAAACACACTTTCAGTGAATAATAAAGGCTGACTAGCAGATTGGAAACTTCAAAGAACCTTCTACAACTTCTACAAGCTTAAGGTGAGTTGCATCATGTGAGAATATGTTGGAAACCAGACAAAGTTATTCAGGAAAGAACTGGTGGTGAGTCAATGGCAGTTGCCCTCAAATTAAAACCATGTTATTTGTAATTTACCTGAGGTAACTGGTAAATGTAAGGAGTGTGATTAATGATTTAAGAGTATACAAACAATCATCAGCATGTTTATTGTTAAAGCTTGCTTTAAGGTTTACTCATTCCTTTACAAAAAGTGTGTCATGCCAGGCAGTTTGTTGGAATGGAATAGTTCATTCACAGTCTTGATCCTTACAAAGCCTTGTCAGTCTAGGGGCAGAAGAGAGAACGGTCAGAAGCATCTTCTAATACAGTAAGTAAACCAAGACAAAGGGACACTTACCTTGCATACACAGGTCTATTAAGGTCAGCCTTCTCTGTTAGGGTCTCACTTAGTGGGATTTGAACAGAATCTTTACTGCAGTCATGCAAAACCACAGTAAATCTTCTGAGAGACAGGTCCTTGGGTCAAGTATATAGGGGCCAGTGATAGCTTGGTGGTTAAGGTACTGGACTAGTAAGCAGAAGGTTGCCGGTTCAAGCCCAGCCACCACCAAGTTGCCACTGTTGGGTCCCTGAGCAATGCCCTTAACCCTCAATTGCTCATCGTGTTCCGCTCATTGTGTAAGTCGCTTTGGATAAAAGCGTCTGCTAAATGCTGAAAATGAAAATGTAAATGTAAGTATGATCTCTTTTCCTTAATCTGGTCATGTACAGATGATTGCTAATAGAAGACTGGTATACATTCTAGAATGGACACAAGATGGACTCACTGGGAGGCAAAGGAAACTTGAGGTTGGGTCTTACCTTTCTGTGGAGAGGATCATAGCCAGACTGCACAGGAGAAAGGATTCTTAAGATACAAGTTGGCCATCTGACAACAGTTGATTAACTTGTCTCAGCTGACCTCAGAGCAGAAGCTTGTGAAGAATCTGGGTCATACATTCTTTGGAATGGCACATATTTAGTATGTAAAGGTGGCTAGTTTGGTTGCAGAGGCTTGAGCTGAACGCAAGTGCCCTTGGGCTGTTTGGATGTCTGCTCATTTGGCCGAGAAACATCCCATAACGCACTGATCGGTTTGGCAGGTTTACTCTGAACTGGCATGTAGATATTTTGTTTAGATGGGAAGTTGCTCTGGTCTGGCTTGGCGATGGACTGCAGGTAAGTGGCTTGGGCTGATTTGGAAGTTTTCACATAAGGCTTGAAACTTGAAGTATAGGTGTTGCCTACTGAACCATGTGCATCTTGTTGAGAAGAACGATACCTAAAGTCACTTCTAGTTTGATCAGGCCTGGATGTAGAGACTCCTGTACGATCAGATGATCTGTAGACAGTCCATGGATTGTTAAACTTGGAGCCTGGGCCACTAGATGCCACAGATGCAGATGTAGAACTTGAGTCAAAGCCAACATCTTGGAGAAATGCTCGATGGAAGATATTTTGCAGTGGCTTGAGATCAGTTTGGGGGAGAGTAAAGAAACTGGAGGGTTTACTGTAGGTATAGGTTGTGTCTGCTGAGCTATAGGCATGTCTCTGTGGTGCAAGTTGATATCTACTTGCAAGAGGACTTTGATAATGAATGCGTTGGACATTCTGGGAAGGCTTAGGAATAGGATTTTGACCAGTCTGAAAAGGCAGCTCATTTCTATGCTTCCTTGTCCAGGTCTTTGTAGCTGGTTGTTTATACTTCAAAAGGGATTTGGCAGATGTACCAGGTTTATTAGTTAAAATTCTGTTGTTTGTATTCTGATGTTGACAGTTACTGTGGTTTTGCTTGACATATTTAATTATAGGGCCACTCAACAGACATGAAATTGGGATCATAACCATGCCTCCGTCTTGAACCTTTTTTGTAGTTATGCTGGCCATAACCAAACTTTTGATAAGACATCCTAGTAGGAGATTTGTGCTTTTGTACTGACTTGTCCAGACCCATAGGCAGCAACCATTTAGGAGAAGTAAACGTTTCAGGCCTTTTAGACCTTGTAACTGAAGGCTTATAGGCTAACGATGGAGTCCCTCCCAGTTGTATGAAGCCAGGTTCCAAACCCGGGGACACACGAGGAAATGGGTCATCCTGCATGACAGGTCTACTTATCCCTGGATGGATTGTTGAATCATCCGAGGTTCTATCACTACTTCCAGAAAGAATCACTCCAGTTTCAGCACAAACATTCACAGCAAGGCTCAACAACAGCCACAGAATCCTGTTACATACAAAAAAACAGCTTCATCTTACCTTGACAATACCCCTGTGGTTGGAACCATTTCCAGCCCAAACACACCTCTGCAACCCTCTACCAAACCTAACCCAATTAAAATTTCACTCTTCTGAGCCTTGCAAGCAAATTCCCATGCATGTATTTATACTGCAACCAACAACTAGTCGTTAGTGGCTATTTAAAAACACCTGCTGACAATGGAAGTCAGTAATTAGCCACGCACAAGCTGGATGTCAATAGTCATGTGATTAAAGGTGCACCACAAACTACAGCAACTTTGGTGAGAAGTCCTGATTAATTCATTCTTCCAAGCAGGACTGGTGCATTGAATTCTCCTTAATACAGTATATGACATTTTCTGTTAAGCTACCATCTGTTTGCTGCTTAAGATCCTTATAGGTTTGATCTAAAGAGCTGTCAACCCTCAGGTTATTAATTAACCATACAGTATATTTTTGTCTAGGTTTCACTGTTAGCAGGACTTCACTTTCACGTCACTTGCTGCAAGCTGGTGAGGTAAAATCATAAACAGATCTATTTCCAGACGTGTGGGAAGATGAATATGGTGAATTCCAACTGAATTTAAAAAAAGTGTGAAGTAAGGCAATTTAAATTGTGTGCGCGCACACATACACACATGACTGAAATAAATAGACACTGACAATGTAACCAACAATCCTATTAACTTCATCCTACCTGCTGTTACAGATGCTAAATAATTATACTTGACTGCACATGATCACATTATCAGCAGTCTCATATCATACCTGGCATTTTGTTCTGCTGTGCTGCTGGTACAGCTTCCAAAATATAGATATTATATCCAATTTGTGCAGGATGTTTACTGTGCACAGGTGTGACAACAGTTTTAGATCATAGTGCCTCACAATCAAGTTTTAAGTCAGCATCTGAATCTCAGGGTTGTGGATACATGGTCAGAAATTTGGCAACCGCTTGGACAGGTCAGTGTCATTGTTTGGCCAGTTTACTCTTCAAATAATATCCTTTCTTTACCAAAAAATATAAATCTAATATCTAAAAAATATCTAATTTAAATATCTGTCAATCAACAAGACTGTGAAGGTGCAAGCGAACAAACTGTCAAAATCAAATCTGATTAAGGCCCATTAAGGTGATGAAAATGCATTAGCCAGCAAGGTGGAGGGCTGTGTCTCAATCCTAAATAATGTCCAATACAGCATGCTCAAAATAGAACTGCCCCCAACTGCTGCTAAAGTAATTGTGTCGGGAGGGTTGGTGCAAGAAGAAGTTGATAATACCCCTTATCATAGAGCCACTGAGGTATAATAAGAAGTGAAGAATGTGTTAAGTATTAGCCTCTACTTATTTTAATGGGTTTAATGGGTTGCTAAGTGGCACAGTGTAACTTCCTAAGCTGCAATTGTTGCTAAAAAGACAGTTTTGTTCTGCACAAATTTGCGTATGTGTGTGTGTTTCTCCTCATGTAGACTGGAGATATTTCCAGTCTCCATAACACAATTCCTTTCACACGTATGAAGTCACCAGCCTCCTTTTTACACCAGCCAGACGTCATGTGAAAAGCCTTCTCAGAAGTGTTGCTGTTGTTATAGCTGAAAGGATCCCATAGATGTTACTCTATTTTAATACCATTTGTTTTTTAAATGGAATGCCTTAGGAACAAGCTCATGGCCATATACAAATATATACAAAATGGATATACAAAATAAAAATTGCATTACACAGTATATTAAAACATGTCTTTGTTGGTGTTGTTTTTTATCTGGCAAGGTGAGTGAGACTAAAATTGAGTGTATATTCACTACATATGAGTGCATCAAATCTTAAAGACATGGCCAAGGGGGGTTTCTAGACAGTGAATCAAGTACTGTGCAAGACAGTGGCTCCAAAATCAAATTAAAGGAAGTCAGTGAGATGTAACCCAGCTCACTCATCCTAAGCCTGCATCCTTGTGTGTTATAACTATTAACTATTAAAGGCGTGGTAGATGAATTACAACAAAAGATGATTTTTTTAATGCACGGCATTGACAAATTACATAGCTACAGCAATACAATACTGCAAAAAGCACTTAGTTTACATCTTTGCAAGTTTGTTCTTCGTATGTGATTCACTGAAATAAGATTCTATATCAGTTCCTGACCAGACACAGAAGCACAGCATGGAGTGGGGACGACTTTAATGTGTCTCTGATGTGTATTATTTGAGTCTGTGCCTCAGTCAGACATTAGGAGTTGATGTTGCAACTGCTAGGAGGTACAGACACGGACAACTGCGTCTGCTGAGTGCAGACCAGGCTGGTGGCATCACTGAGACTGAAATGTGGGTTTCACTGGTAGGCTAGACTTCACCCACACAAACCCACACTTTTGGCTGAATGGGCAGACACTGAATTCGCAGACACACTCCAAGTCATCTGGACAGCCAGTCCAGAAGAGTGAAGGCTGGTTTAGCTGCGTTCCTTATTGTAATGTTAATGGTTTTGAAATGGAATGTCCAACAAACTTGGGGTCATGTGTCCACATACTCGTGCTCTACCTTACATACTGCTTTGTCATACATACTTACAAAACAGTGGACATTAGTACTGTCTCAGATAGTGAATCTCATCGTTATACGCTGGCTGTTTGTGCCATCTGCTGGTGAAAATGGTCCAATCGTCCAAATTGGTGTCCACTTCTCGAGTTAAACAATAAGATTCCATGCAAATGTTTGTAGCATTGTATGTGTAGGTAAAAAGAAAAGAAAAAAGAAACAATGGCAATGGTACTTTTACAATTGTGTTGCTTGTTAGTGATTATTTTGTTTTTCTAACACCATGCTATACCACCATGGTAAATTCTATTATTTAGCTATCACAAAAAACAATACTTCATTTCCCCTATATATAATTATAGGATTGTTTGAGTGTGATGTGTAGGTACCTTTCCATGCTTAGTTTGTGGCTTGTACCCAGTGCTTTAACCTTGCCCAGGATGAGGTTGTTAGGCATAAAGAATAAATAGCTTATGTCCCATTTAATAAGCTAAAATCAAATAACGACTCCATGCTTGGAA
This sequence comes from Trichomycterus rosablanca, assembly GCF_030014385.1. Lineage (NCBI taxonomy): Eukaryota > Metazoa > Chordata > Actinopteri > Siluriformes > Trichomycteridae > Trichomycterus > Trichomycterus rosablanca. Next base: position 6,584,786 of record NC_086011.1, read on the forward strand.
GGAGAAATCAAGTAAAAAGCATTCTCTCTCACTCGCTGTCTTAACCGGTTAGGGACGCGCAGTGGAACCTATCCCAGCTTTTCAATGGGCGCAAGGCACACAGTAACACCTTGGACGGGGTGAAGAAAAACAAGAAGAAAAAGGCAAGAACCTCTGAAGGGAAAAAAAGAAATAAAAAAACCTCTCGCACACACCAAAGGATATGGGTGATAACAGAACTTCTAGGAGCTGCTAACTGGGCTATTAAGCTAACTGTTCGCATTACAAACACATGAATGTTCCCTACATAGTGCACTAGATTGTGTATCAGATCACGGATATACGTATGTTCCGTATAGTGCACTAGATAGTGAATTAGACAATTGATTTATGTTCCCTACACAGTGCGCTAGATTGTATATCAGATAACGGATTTATAACGCGATCTAAAGTCTGTGTCGCCTGCGTGCGCGTTTGTGTGCATGAAGCTTGTCGTTAATGGCAACGCGTCAGCGGAGTAATACAGTTGTGGTGTGAAAAGGCCGTGCTGTTATCACGAATATAAGCACGGTTAGAACGCTTCTCAACCAATCAGATTGCAAGGTCGGAACTAACTGTTGTATAAAAAAAAATACACCAGTGTAAGAACCTATTTCAAATTAAAATTTAAAATAATTTAAAAAAAAGTTGATTTATATTATATTATGTTTTGTTTGTGCTATGGATTCAACTTTTCTATTATTATACAGTATAATGGTGGGTTTAGCAAGTCAGTAGGTGTAGTTAGCTTGTTTTCAGTGCAATTCATAGCAATGACTTTCCTATGTGGTAATTATACAGTTACCAAATTGTCTTTTGGAAATAAGAAATATTATTAAATAATATTGCCAATTTTTAATGGAAGTCAATAGGTTAATATTTTGGCCACATAATTTGCCACGTTTTTACATAATCTGACTGCTTGAACTAGCTAGTTACACCAAACCCACTGTGTTATAATGCATACTACTGTTGTGAATAATAAAAAGTACGTGAAATATAATAGTGCTGAACGTAGCGTACTGTGTATACTAGCTACTAGGCTAGTATGCAGTACACAAGTGCAGTACGCGTCCGACTGCATCGATTGAATCTGGGATTGATTCGTCGAAACGCGCTCAAAGCGCATGCGCACCCTTCCTCCTCCCTTTCTGCCAAAAGTGTCCGCAATGGCACCGATTGTAAGTACCCATACCTCTCTAAAACGTTCGATTATGTTGTGTTATCTCTTGCTTTGGGCACTCAAAATGTCACGGGTGTATTCTGACGTGTCCAACTTTCCCCTGGTTTGACCAGAAGCGAAACACGCTAAACAGCAGCTCTTTAAAAAGCGTTTGTTTATAGTCAGTATGAAACGAGGCCTGCTCGCTGTTAACCACGTTGTAGTGACGATCGGTTAAATCTCAAATCAATGCGTGCACACTGTGTAGGTGCACTAATTATGCTGTAAAGTAAGCGGTTTTGTAGCCTATATATTGCTGTATATGTTAAATAAGTAGTTAATTGGCATGCGGCCGTTAAGAATGTAAAGTTAGCCAGCCTTGTTGCTCAGTAAAGCTGCCTGCCAAACTACACACTAGTGCACTACGAGGAAAATGATATACGACACCAATAATAAGGTTAATATTTATGCCTATAATTTAGTGCAGTAGTATGTAGTTTGAGATGTAGCCTAATCACGTTGTTATATGCTGGTTTTGTGTTAAGGCAGGGTGATTTTCAATAAAGATGACTGTGAGGTGAGGTGCAGATGAGCTACACAGCTAACAGGAGGTTGGATGGTTGAACAATGACTTCAAAACCCATATTTTTCGTACAATTAAATGCCTTCATAGTCTTTTTCTATTCGACCTTTGAAAATAACCTTAGAATAATAACTATCACTGTGCATTTAATCCACACTTCAGTCCACAAATTGTGCCTGGGTATACGTGTACATTGTGATGGGTCTGGCTTGCCCAGAATTACTGGGTGCAATGCATTAACACACCCCTGATGCGATGCCAATCCATCATGGGGCTTTGGCCATCTTCCCCCTCAGACTTATCCCATCATATCTGTATGTAGATGCCCGATTGGTCGTTAACACTGCTGGGAATTCCAACCCTGGATCCCAGCCCTTGTGGGCTAGCGTGAATTACCACTGTGCCACCTGAGCACTTCAGTCATATATTAATTTAACTAATTCACTTTACAGAAGAAGCCTGTTGTGAAGGGTGGCAAGAAAAAGAAGCAGGTCCTGAAGTTCACACTGGACTGCACCCACCCTGTTGAGGATGGCATCATGGACGCTGCTAACTTTGTAAGTATACAGTGTTGTCAAAGTATGAAGAATGTTGTATGTATGTTGACAGCATCAGGATCGACTAGACTGTGAGGGTTTAGTAAAAGCTCCAACAGGATGCCAATCCAGCAAGAAGCCTTGGATATTGGGGCGCAGCTAAAAAAAAAAAAAAGGATGCCTTTATTTGTTATACATACAGCTACAGCATAAATCAAACTACCACTACTTTGTTAGTTAAAGGTTAACTGGGTAATAATTTATGTCGTTAATGATCATCAGTCTCTAAAATTATCTGGCTTAGTTATTGATATGCAAGCCATATTGTGGTCATTTCATAATTATTCTTGATTTTCCCCCTACAGGAGCAATTCCTGCAGGAGCGCATCAAAGTGAATGGAAAAGCTGGCAACCTGGGTGGCGGTGTTGTCTCCATTGAAAGGAGCAAGAGCAAAATCACAGTGATGTCAGAGGTCCCCTTCTCCAAAAGGTCAGTGTGAGACTCCAAAAGACTTTACCCAAGACTATTAAAGTTGTGAACAGAGTATTTTTGAGCTGTATTCATTGTATTTTTTTAAGGTGTTTGGGTGGCGCATTGGCAAAACATGCCACCTCACTACTGCAGAGGTTTTGGGTTTGAATCTTAGCTGTGCTTTTGACCTGTCTGGTGTCAGTCACGATTAGTCATTTGAAAGGGAGGTGCACTTGTCAGTGCTCTCTCAGTGCCAGTTTTCACATTTTTCTGTTCCATTAAAAGCAAAGTTGAATTACTGTGAAAGTAAAATAAAAAACAAGAGTATATATAAAATGCAAAAAGGCCAAAAGTATGTGAACACACAACTGCAAGGTTGTTGGCAATTCCAATCCAAAACCATGATTTGGAATTGATTTGGAGTTGGGCTTATGCACTAAGGAGACATGAAACAGGGCAGTTGTAACCTAGTGGTTAAGTTACTTGACTAGTAATCGAAATGTTGCTGATTCAAGCCCCCACCACTGCCAGGTTGCCACCATTGGGCCCTTGAGCACTTTACCTTCAATTGCTTACCTCAATTGACAGTATACTGTTACAGTATTGTAAGTTGCTTTGCCAAAAATGTAAATGAAATGGTGCAGTTATACAACAGGAGGATGGAGTCTGTCTTGCCTGTGGGGGGTGAAAACCTAAAACAAAATAATAGTTTTTTTTATATCTGTGTACTCCTACTTATGTGGTTATTACTTGTTTCCTAAGGTACCTGAAGTATCTCACAAAGAAGTACCTGAAGAAGAACAACCTGCGAGACTGGCTGCGCGTGGTCGCCAACACCAAGGAGAGCTACGAGCTGCGCTACTTCCAGATCAACCAGGATGAGGAAGAGGAGGAGGACGAGGATTAAGTTCACGGCTCTGTTTTGTAAATGAAATAAATTTTCAAAAGAATCAGTTAGTTCTTGTTTTTTGTACTTAGTAGTTGAATGTAAACATATAAAGAAATAAGATAATTTACACGATCACACCAAATGAATAGTAAACTAGAGAAACTGGTAATTCTGTACGTCAGGGTTTGGTGTTTTCACCATAAGTGCACTTGATACAAAATAATTAAAAGCCTCATATTTAGATACATCTGACCAATCAAATCATTGGCTTTGTAGGAACATGATTACTGATTAGCCCATCTGTTAGGCACAGTTTGTTACAACCTATGCATCAGTGCATGGAAAATGGGAGTGTTTTAGGGTCAGCAGATACACCACATCAATGCAAGTGTTCTAAACCCAGTGTTGACACTACTATTTCTGGAACGATCACCCCGGCACAACACATTCACTACAATTACATTATTTTAGTGTTGCTTATTCGTTTGTTTTAACCTCGGTGGTCAAAATATTGTTCAAAATACAAGTTCACCGTTGGTGTAGATCAAACCATTTAGCCTTGATAAACTTGAATAATTTTAGTTTTTGGCGGTATGGTCCACTGACATTTTTCCATTAAAATTTTTCGAGCCAGTGTGACATGCTTTCCAAATGTCTTCAGGTCGACATGGTTCAAGTTCAAGTTCAAGTTCACTTTATTTATATAGCACATTTAAAAACACAGGGTGTTAACCAAAGTGCTTTACATAGTTCATAATGTATACATCCTGCTCATACCTCTCCACTTCTAAAATGTGTCCAATACAAACCAAAAAGCTTTACATTACACATCATCACAATCCTACCGCAACTCTAACTGTTTTCAAAGGCAAGAGAATAAAAATATGTTTTAAGCTTAGATTTAAAAGCAGTTAAAGACGATGTTTGTCTCAATTCCAGGGGTAAACTGTTCCAAAGTCTTGGTGCTGCAACTGAAAATGCACGATCTCCTTTTTGTTTTAACCGGACTCGAGGGACTGTCAAAAATGACTGGGAAGAAGACCTTAATGATCTTGGGGCAGTCTATGGTACAAGCATATCTGAAATATAAAAGGGAGCCATCCCATTTAAAGCTTTAAAAACAAACAATAAAACTTTGTACTCTATCCTGAATTTCACAGGAAGCCAGTGGAGAGAAGCTAAAATTGGGGTAATATGTTCTCTTTTCTTTATACCTAGAAGAAGGCGAGCTGCTGCATTCTGGACAAGCTGCAAGCGATTTACAGAGGACTGTTAGGCCCAGTTTGTTGCCAACCCTTCTAGTTCTGAGTCAGATTTGGCTGTCCGATTTTTTTATTCAGTATAGACAAACAAGATATTGAAGGGGAAAAGGCTGTGTAATGCTCACATGGGAAGACGATCTGTAACAACGTTGTTTCATGCAAGACAACTACATTTTCTAGACTTTTCACTGATACAATTTGGTGCTCCTAGTTGATTTTAGCCAGAGGTAACTGGTGCAATGACACCAAAGTTTGTACTATTAAACCATATGCCTAAATTTTTCCAGGCCTTCCAGGCGAATAGTTGAAGTTCAAGTCTTTTACTTTGCGTTTAATATAAGATGGCCTTTACTAATAGGAAAAAAATATAGAAATGTTCATCCTTTGACAGAATTCTTAGTGCAGCTCATCTCAATGACTTCTAGATGGCGACAAAACCAACTGTTTTCTGAATCGCTGATCTTGAGAAGAGTCAGGAACTTCAGAAAGAAATTCTAATTAAAACCAGCCGTTTTGGAGTTTCAAACTTAGAAGAATTTGGAGAACGACAGCACAAAGTTTATTAAAACTCAGCTTGACAAACAAAAGTATTATTGGGGTCAAAATAGATTTGTACTGAATTGTGGATGTATGGATGAGTCGATCCCCAAAAGAATCGATTCTTCAACCTAATCCTTTGAGAATTGAAAGTTGACTCTGAGGAGTTGACTCACGCCACGAATTCGTCTTAAATCCGCAAAATTGAAGTTGTGAAACCTCGTCCCTCACATCATCCTGGTGCATGCCACATTTGTATTCTAGCCCACCTGCTCTCCACATGTTTCTACCTGCCCTATGGTACTTATTAAAATGGCACATGTGAAATATATTCAAAATAAACAACAAAAGATATGAGACAAAACACTCGAAGAAAATAAAATACACGTACATGTAAAAACAGGACTTAAATCATAAAAATAAACGATGTTTGTGGAATCGTGTACAGTAGTTTCTGTTTCGTGCATTAGTGTGAACGCCTTCCAGCTGCTGTAACCAAGGCAACCGCTCCTGATGGTGATGCAAAACAACACAGAAAAACAGGTTAATCACATAAATGTAAGTTTAATCACTGAATTTTGGCGTTTAACATGTAAATCTCTTTTACACAAAACATCAGTTCTTAAGGTGAATGTACTTTTCACAACAGTGGAGCAGAAGGAGGGCATATCAGTACCTACCACATGTTGAGCCTTGAGGCAGATGGACCACAACAGCAGCACATCACACTTGATTCCCGTCCTGTTAGCCTAGAACAGAAATCTATAGCAGGTATTACATCACTCACATAATTATTTAATGTTTTAAAGGGGTACAGTCTAAGGCATATAATTTATATATGCCTTTATAACCTGTTAGTTATGGCTGTGGATAAAAAAAAAACATCTAAAGTAAACAATGATTTTGTTTGTTTATTAGGATTTTAACGTCATGTTTTACACTTTGGTTACATTCACGACAGGAACGGTAGTTACTCCTTACACAAGGTTCATCAGTTCACACAAGGTTACATCGAACACAGTCATGGACAAATAAGTATTTCCAATTCACCTCACTTGCATGTCTTTGGACTGTGGGAGGAAACCGGAGCACCTGGAGGAAACCCACGCAGACACGGGGAGAACAAAGTAAACAATTAGAAGGGTTGTCTGTTTACTTTTGCCATATAGCGTACATCTCCGTACAAGTGAACGTATAACTCGTGTCCACTGTGTCGGGACATCATAGCACACTGAGTCACTACCAGGACTATTAGGACAGACTCATAAAGCATGATCTGTCACTCTGTTTATGGAACCTACATTGCACATCTGTGAATATGTGGACACTTTTATAAATGTCTATTATCTCACGTATTACATATCTTTATTATAAACCTTGAGCTGCTGTAATGCTTGACTTTCCCTTTGGGATTAATAATGTGATCTATCTATCTATCTATCTATCTATCTATCTATCTATCTATCTATCTATCTATCTATCTATCTATCTATCTATCTATCTATCTATCTATCTATCTATCTATATATATATATATATATATACAGTGTATCACAAAAGTGAGTACACCCCTCACATTTCTGCAAATATTTCATTATATCTTTTCATCGGACAACACTATAGACATGAAACTTGGATATAACTTAGAGTAGTCAGTGTACAGCTTGTATAGCAGTGTAGATTTACTGTCTTCTGAAAATAACTCAACACACAGCCATTAATGTCTAAATGGCTGGCAACATAAGTGAGTACACCCCACAGTGAACATGTCCAAATTGTGCCCAAATGTGTCGTTGTCCCTCCCTGGTGTCATGTGTCAAGGTCCCAGGTGTGAATGGGGAGCAGGGCTGTTAAATTTGGTGTTTTGGGTACAATTCTCTCATACTGGCCACTGGATATTCAACATGGCACCTCATGGCAAAGAACCCTCTGAGGATGTGAGAAATAGAATTGTTGCTCTCCACAAAGATGGCCTGGGCTATAAGAAGATTGCTAACACCCTGAAACTGAGCTACAGCATGGTGGCCAAGGTCATACAGCGGTTTTCCAGGACAGGTTCCACTCGGAACAGGCTTCGCCAGGGTCGACCAAAGAAGTTGAGTCCACGTGTTCGGCGTCATATCCAGAGGTTGGCTTTAAAAAATAGACACATGAGTGCTGCCAGCATTGCTGCAGAGGTTGAAGACGTGGGAGGTCAGCCTGTCAGTGCTCAGACCATACGCCGCACACTGCATCAACTCGGTCTGCATGGTCGTCATCCCAGAAGGAAGCTGACGCACAAGAAAGCCCGCAAACAGTTTGCTGAAGACAAGCAGTCCAAGAACATGGATTACTGGAATGCCCTGTGGTCTGACGAGAACAAGATAAACTTGTTTGGCTCAGATGGTGTCCAGCATGTGTGGCGGCGCCCTGGTGAGAAGTACCAAGACAACTGTATCTTGCCTACAGTCAAGCATGGTGGTGGTAGCATCATGGTCTTGGGCTGCATGAGTGTTGCTGGCACTGGGGAGCTGCAGTTCATTGAGGGAAACATGAATTCCAACATGTACTGTGACATTCTGAAACAGAGCATGATCCCCTCCCTTCGAAAACTGGGCCTCATGGCAGTTTTCCAACAGGATAACGACCCCAAACACAACCTCCAAGATGACAACTGCCTTGCTGAGGAAGCTGAAGGTAAAGGTGATGGACTAAACCCAATTGAGCACCTGTGGCGCATCCTCAAGTGGAAGGTGGAGGAGTTCAAGGTGTCTAACATCCACCAGCTCCGTGATGTCATCATGGAGGAGTGGAAGAGGATTCCAGTAGCAACCTGTGCAGCTCTGGTGAATTCCATGCCCAGGAGGGTTAAGGCAGTGCTGGATAATAATGGTGGTCACACAAAATATTGACACTTTGGGCACAATTTGGACATGTTCACTGTGGGGTGTACTCACTTATGTTGCCAGCCATTTAGACATTAATGGCTGTGTGTTGAGTTATTTTCAGAAGACAGTAAATCTACACTGCTATACAAGTTGTACACTGACTACTCTAAGTTATATCCAAGTTTTAGTTCTATAGTGTTGTCCCATGAAAAGATATAATAAAATATTTGCAGAAATGTGAGGGGTGTACTCACTTTTGTGATACACTGTATATATATATAATCCATCTATCTAATCTATATACAGGGGTGGCTCGTTCCTTAGGGTGATCGGGCGACGCACCACCAAAGGACGAAAGGGAAGAAATTTTTCTATCACAGCTGTGACTGTTCTGGTCTGTCTTGCCTCTGAATATCGTAGTCCAATCAGCATCGAGTTGTGTTCCGTACAGTACCGCCCCTTTTGGGGCGACTTCAGTCTGACTGAAAATCACCCCGGATTGCTCTCATAGTCTCTCATGTTAAGGCTCTTTTTTTTCGAACTGCAGGCGCTGCAATACATTCTGAATGGGTTCCGGGAGGGCTCGCACTTACGTGCTTGCGTCACACGTAACCTGGTGTCGCGATCTCGTCACCATGACTACCATCACCTCAGTTCGGAGCAACTCCATCGTGTCATTAAGGGAAATGCCATTCAGTCATCGTAGTAATCAGGATAAATTAGCAACTTGAAGCAAGTATCTACAAAGGGGGGGGGGGAATCATATAAGTTAAGTAAATTACAAGTAAGTAATGTAATTTTTAAATTGTGAATTGTGATTGCACTTCTTGTATCTCCCTAATTGTCTATTTGTACTTCTTTATTCATTGCACATCAGCCCCGATGCCAATCTTTATTCTGGATCTGCTGCACCTAAAATAAAATGCTATCTGATGAAGACTGAATTAAATTGTTAGTGTGAAGGCTTTACTTAATTTTATGATTAATGGTAAAGCTGGTCTCTCTCCATGTTCAAAGTTATTTGTGAGGGCAAACTGACAGATGACTTAAGATGTTAATTATTTAAGCTTTCATTTACTCATTGAACAGGTCACCTTGGCCATCATCGCATTAATTGCCCCCTTCCTGAGAGATTTGGCAGGAGCCGCCACTGTCTATATATATATATATATATATATATATATATATATATATATATATATATATATATATATATAAAGACAGACAGACAGACAGACAGATAGACAGACAGATAGATAGATAGACTTTTAACTTGGGTGTGGCTTCCTGTACACTGAATGAACCGACATCTCACATTAAACGAGTCACTTCACAGATTCCCCCCCCCCCTGGTGGCCGCTGCCTGAATCACCGATTCATAGATTCGACTCTTTTTGTGCTTCGAACCGAATAAACCCAATCCCCGAAAAGAATCATTTGGCATGTCCTGATTCCGTTTTTTTGACAGCCAGCGTGTGTCACTCGGACATGTGCACCTCTGGTTGCATTTCAGTTGTGGCACCATCGGGCAGTATGGTCAGTTCACCCAGATCTGACATCTGATTCAGGTTAACTAATGCTTTGAAGCTGCTGCTGCTGCTGGTAGGTTTCCGGTTGGGAAGGCGGGTTTAAGGGGTGCAACTTTTCTCCGGCACGTATCCCCACGTAACCTCGGATTCCCGAACCGGACTCGAACGCGAGCAGGACAATGTGAGTGAGAGATGAGGGGGCACTGTTTACACACACACACACACACACACACACACACACACACACACACGGCTTTGATCTCACTACTAGTCGGACCTGGTTACCAGGGCAGCACTACTAACTAGTTGCCTGGGAAATTATGGGATGGATTGCCATGGCAACAGACCAGACGTCACAAGCTGGGCATGTGTGTTCCATTTTCGGCTCTTATTTTCAGACCGGAGGATTTTGGATAGAGGAGGGATTTTTTGGAACCGGCATATTCTTTTCCGCATGTATATCATAACAAGGATTTAAGGAATTAAGCTCGGGTTAGGCCGGACGTGTCCTATTCACCCAGTGCTTTAGGAGTTTGCGCCACTTTTTTTTTGCCCATCGCTCGGATGTGATTGTGGGGAATGCGGTGAAGATGCCCGGATCCCTGAGCAACGAGGAAGAGGGCCAGGACGATTTGGATTTTGAAGACGACGTGCCAGGTGAGACGAGTAAAGTGGCCAAGAGAGGAGGAGGAGGAGGAGGGAGGTAGTTTGATGCCTGCTGCCTGGCATCACGCTGGCACAATGCAGCATGATGGCATTGTGCCACCATAAGGGCTTGAACTCTTTAGACAAGAAGGGCTTGAGTTCCAGGAAAGCACAGTATCCTAACAATCTTATTAAAGCATATTCATCTGCATGATCTCTGTTTTCTTTGTGTGTGTGTTTTTTTTTTTTTGCCATGGCACGGTTAGATTGGCACGATTCCTGGCACGGGCGAGTCTAACCTACGTGCCTTTGTGCTTCTAGCCTAATCATTTGTGCACTTAGCTCCTGCATATTCTTTGCATATAAATGACACATTAGGCTAGACGCAGTTTCAATCTAATGGTGCAATGCATTAAAAACAACATCTGCATTATTTTCAACCACCATCACATTTTGCATGTGTTCATATAAAATTTTTTTGGTTTAAGTGCAGAATCTTTCGTTTCAGACTGTAACAGTTTCTCCCAAAGAGCCACGTGTGACAGGAAAACACCACCACCTTCTTCACCCACCTCTAACTTTTAATTTAACATCTCACACTATTGGAAAGCAGTAACACAGTGCTGCCAAACTGGGCGGTTCCAGTCTAGACTGATAAAAATAGCCTTTGCATTTGAATTACTAGTTTAATGATGGTTTGTACTAAACTGAGAGGTTTTTTTTGTTCACTGTTGGAATGGAATTGTTCTTGGAGAGTTTTTTCTACCTTTAATGTCCCATCAGAACCAGTCATTTTTGTCAGTAAAATAAACTAGAGTGGCACAGTGGTCCTGGGAGTCTGGGTTTGATTTTTGCCACCGGTCACTGTCTGTGAGAAGTTTTTTGATCTCTTCCTGTAGGTTTCCCTGTAGTGAAGACCCCTCCCTACCCCCAAAACAAGTAGAAAACTAAGTAAATGTATACATATGTGCTGCCCAGTGAATGGTGCCCTGTCCAGGCTGTATACTTGTATTTTGGGTCACACAAATAGTGAAAATGATTTAATAATGTATGTATAATCTATGTAGAGTTTAGCTTGGCAAAACAGCCCAAATCCTTTATAATATTATGTGTATTTTTATATAATGAATACAGCAATCTTTGACAAAAAGTGGTAGAAAAGATTGCTTATATTATTATATTAATATTATTTTTATATATATTATATATTATTATTATATAACCATATTTATATGACAGATTTGTTTTAATATGACAGTGGTCATGTTTAGTTGGTTCTGTATGAATAAAATGTTTCTAGGTCTGCTCGTATTGGTCACAGGTATAAAAATAGGGATTGAGCCCTGGTCATTCTTGCTGTGAGGTGACAGCACTACCCACTAGGCCACCAGGCTGCCCACTGGGGGGATTTTTTTAATGCAAAAGAGCATTCATAAGGTGGATTTTGAGATTTTGAGTTCTTCCACACCAGACACTTTGTGGAAACAGCTTAGGAAATGCTGCCACAGCCTAGGAGATGCCCAAAGTTGAAAGCACAACACTGCCTATTTTGGAATATTATGCTGTAGTCTTAAGAATTCCTTGGAATTGCATACCACTATTCCTTCCCTATCAAGCTTTTTCTGCTCCAAGGCAGTCCAAGGCAGCGTGCTTTACATCACTTCAGCCAACACTTGGCATTGTGCCTAGTGATCTTAGGTCATAAAAACCCAAACCATTAAGCTTCACATGAGCGTCTCTTGTGCTTTTACTGAATATGGGTACTTTGTGTTCTAAATAATAAACTGGGCATATTGCTTTGTGGTTGCGTTGCTTCTTAATGTTTTTACAGTTGACGGGGTATCTTTTGCACGACAGAAATTTGAAAATGACCTGTTGGTAAGGTGCCATCCTATGACAGATACACATGTTTGTAAATATAGCATGGTTGTACGCTGAAGTTATGTGTCCAGCAAAAGGGTGTGGATGTATTTTTTCCTATACTTCTATCACTACGTTTATTAAAGGGCACCGCAGTAAATTAGACTAGCCTTTTGCTGCTGGGATTCAGAGTTTAAATCCCCATTGATGCTATCGGCCAGCTGAATGAGTCGTCGATGATTTAAAGGATTCTAATCATTCACCACCCAACAAAAGTTAGTACAGATTGTTTAATCCGAATTTGGATCTGTTAGACTGACAGGTTGTACCTTCAGAGCATGTGCAACCATTTCTTCAGAGTCAAAAGATGGTTTGCTTTACACTACTTACGATAAACTACGGTTTGGCATTGTGCATGGTAATCTTAGGCTTGGGCACAACTTCTTGGTGAGGGAAACCCAATCCGTAAAGCTACAGACAATCTGACTTGTTTGAAAGGTGCCATCCAATGACCTCTGCTGTGATTGTTGGTAGACATTGCATGGCTTGAGTTCATGCACCTAGTGTGGTGGAATTGTATTCCTTAGATCATATAGTGTGATTGTAGGTTCTAATTCCCCTGGATTAGGAGTTTTAATGTTGCTTTTTATACACTTAAGGAATCGAGGGAGCTAAACAAGAGCTCCTAAACTGGACTCATCAATCTGGCTGTCAGATCAGTCTTTCCTTCCCTCCAGGGTTCTGGTGCCCTGCTGTGAGAGATGTGATGAAGTGCTTCATAGCCAGGCCACAGCCATGCTTTTTTATACCACCATGGCATCAATAAAATCAATACATTCATTTTATTTTTGTTTGCTTTTAGCCAACCTTGCTCCCTCCAAATTAATATTAGGTTTGACAGGAGCCACCCTTAAAACCATCGCTTTAGTGATTTGGCTTCTTATTAACATTTAATTTATAATAAGTGCAGAAAGATACATTCACATTGTGCATTGGGAATCAGGTATGGATTCTGCACATGGCATGTGTGACTGCAATACCGACTGAATATATTGTGAGAGGGATGTGGAGTGTTTGCTTTTCATTTATTTCAGAAAATGCCATTAAGAAGTGCTGAAGGCTATTCTCACGAGTGTGCGAATCAGAATACCATCGCAGCATTCAGAACGTCTTGTAGCAGAATTTCAAAATAATTATAAAAGAAATAATAATAAAAAAATTGAGGATTTTTTCATGCTTAATTTTGGCTTTCATTGGCAAAATGAAAGAACAGGTAATTGTTACTAATCAAAATAATACATATTAATAATAATACTAATACTAAAAATAAATAATACTAAATAAATAGTAATAAATAATACTATTTATTTAATTATTTGTATGTTTTATATAGCTGAAAAATAGATCAGGAACATTACACCACACCACACTACACTACACACCCCTCATTAAATATTTACAAATGTTGGCACTTTGGTGGTGCAGAATTCTAATACACTTGCCCACCACAGCAGAGACTCGTCTCTCTGGTTTGAGTTCCAGTGGTACCACCAATGATCTCAATGATCAACAGACACAGTTGGGCATGTCTGGAGGATAGGAATTCTTCTCCTCACCACTGCAACATTGGCTTCTACCCTCTGTCGAGGTGCTGGCATGAATACAGAGGGAAAAGCTTGGTCCACCATACATGTTGGGATTTACTGTAAATTGGACAGGCATACACATACGGACAATAAGTAGGAATGTAACGATACACTCTACCCGCAATGCGATTCACGATACGATTTTTTCCCGATTTTTTAAACTGAAATTGCTTTTATTATTTCTCCTAAAAAAAGAAAATTAAATACTTTATTTGTGATTATCTTTTATTTATCTAAATAATGAATTCTGAGGTAGGTACAAACTATGCAAAACAATTTTGAACTAAGCCCAATTTTGCTGAAAATCCCGAATTTGGCTACCAGGCGTATAGCGCCAGTGACGTCAACCAGGCGAGGTGTATAGCGCCAGTGCCCTTTGCTGTTTAAAGTTAATATCGATTCATTATACATGTCAAATCGATTTAAATTGTGGAATTTTTGAATCGGTTATTAACTTGTAGTGAATCATTACATCCCTAACAATTAGTATTTATAAATGGTGGAGAAATTGATGTTTATTTAATTGATGGAGAAATAAAGTATTTAGGCACAACTTAACATTATTAAAGCTGCTGTTGGCAGTTACTGCATCAAGATGGTAAGAAATGATGAAATATTAAGCTGTTTGCAGCACTGGGGTTTAAATTGTGGCCCAATACACATCACTGGTGTATGTTTAGGCCAGTTGGTGGGATGGTGTATAGATCTTGTTTTGCTGTCCCCAGCTTGTTTTGTGTTTCCTTTCTTATTTCTTTTTTTCTGAGGACTGGGTTGTCGCAGATTCTCTAAGCAGCTTGCCATTGCCATATTGTGACAACCAGTTGTCATTTCTGCTCCATCCCCTTTCAATCCATTTTTGCTGTCATGGGCTGCAGATGTTTCTACTTATTTTTACTTTTCTGCCTTTTAGTCACATGTTTAAAAAAAAAAAAAACTTTTCTTTTTCTCCCGACTTTCTAGCGCGTCCAATTGCCTGATTGCATCATGCGTCCTCTTCGCTAATGCCGACCCCCGCTCTGATTTGAGGAGAACGAAGCTAACCCACGCCCCCTCCGACATGTGGGCAGCAGCCATATGCATTTTGTCCCCCACATTAGGCGAGAGCATATATGCGAATCCTTGTTTACGGAAAGACACACCCTGATCCGCACTCTTTCCCTACCTCTGTGCAGGCGCCATCAATCAGCCAGCAGAGGTCGTAGTTGCATCAGTCACGAGGAGTCCCTATCCCGCTTAATATGAACAACAGGCCAATCGTTGTTCATGCGGCCGCTCAATCCAGCCGGATGGCAGAGCTGAGATTCGATACGATGTATTTGAAATCCTAGCTCTGGTGCGCTAGCGTGTGTTTTTACCGCTGCGCCATCTGAGCGGCCTTTGAGTTGCTGCCGAGCACGATGGCCAATCCTGGCTAGATTTGCCATTGTTCTACATTTTCTTAATTTGGAGGTAATGGCTTTCGCAGTGGTACAGTGAAGTCCCAGAGCCTTAAAATGCATTTAACATGATTGTGTTTCTTCTGTTTGAAAGTTAAGGTGACTGCTTGACTATAATGAGAGTAAGATGCATGTTAAATAACTTGAAAAGCCTTTTTTCCTGTTTGGTTTAATGATCAGACAAACATGCCATATCAAAGACAATTAAAATAGGGAAAAATTTAGTTTCACACCACGGTAAAATATAAAGGCTTTAAACACTGCAGAACTCAAGATGTACCCGCAGCAGGAGAACTGCAGTGATCACTGATGCATGCTTCATAAACGAGGACTTAAAACGAAAACAAAATGAGCTCTGGAAAATGCCGGGGAAATGATTAAAATGTGGTAGTAGATGCTCACTTTCAAGGACGTTTTAGACGTTTTGATGTTTTTTGTGCAGTTTTGTTCCTGTTGCCTTTTATTTTATTAAAGTAGCATGAGCTGCCATGTAACTGATTCATTTTCATTTATTCATTTACACCGATCAGCCATAACATTAAAACCACCTCCTTGTTTCTACACTCTTTGTCTATTTTATCAGCTCCATTTACCATATAAAAGCACTTTACTGCTTTAGCCTGTTTTCACCCTGTTCTTCAATGATCAGGACCCCCACAGGACCACCACAGAGCAGGTATTATTTAGGTGGTGGATGATCTCAACACTGCAGTGACACTGACATGGTGGTGGTTTGTTAGTGTTTGTTGTGCTGGTATGAGTGTCCACTCACTGTCCACTTTTTAAATACCGTGTCCACTCACTGTCCACTCTATTAGACACTCCTACCTAGTTGGTCCACCTTGTAGATGTAAAGTCAGAGACGATCGCTCATCTATTGCTGCTGTTTGAGTTGATTATCTTCTAGACCTTCATCAGTGGTCACAGGATGCTCCCCACGGGGTGCTGTTGGCTGGATGTTTTTGGTTGGTGGACTGTTCTCAGTCCAGCAGTGACAGTGAGGTGTTTAAAAACTCCATCAGCATTGCTGTGTCTGATCCACTCATACCAGCACAACACAAGCGAACACACCACCACATGTCATTGAGAATAATACCTGCTCTGTGGTGGTCCTGTGGGGGTCCTGACCATTAAAGAACAGCATGAAAGGGGGCTAACAAGGCATGCATGGAAACAGATGGACTACAGTCAGTAATTGTAGAACTACAAAGTGCTTCTATACGGTAAGTGGAGCTGATAAAATGGACAGTGAGTGTAAAAACAAGGAGGTGGTTTTAATGTTATGACTGATGGGTGTATTTTCTAGGCTTTACAACAGCTTTCTGGGCAGCACGGTGGCTCGGTGGGTAGCGCTGTCGCCTCACAGCAAGAAGGTCCTGGGTTCGATCCCCAGGTGGGGAGGCCCGGTTCCTTTCTGTGTGGAGTTTGCATGTTCTCCCCGTGTCCGCGTGGGTTTACTCCGGGTGCTCCGGTTTCCTCCCACAGTCCAAAGACATGCCAGTGAGGTGAATTGGAGACACTAAATTGTCCATGTGTTTGATATAACCTTGTGAGCTGATGAATCTTGTGTAATGAGTAACTACCGTTCCTGCCATGAATGTAACCAAAGTGTAAAACATGACGTTAAAATCCAAATAAACAAACAACAGCTTTTTTGTGGTGGGTCTGATTGGTAGTAACTGGGTGCTAGGCAGTAACAGACCCCAAACAGGATGCCAATCCTTTGTCGGGACTTGACCATATCCCCCTCTTCCCCAGTCATTTACATGTACATTTTTGGCATTTAGCAGACACTTATATCCAAAGTGACTTACAGTATATAGTCTAAGCAATTGATGGGTAAGGACCCAGCAGTGGAAACCTGGCAGTGGTGTGTTTTGAACCAGCAACCTTTTGATTACTAGTCCAGTACCTTACCTGCTAGGTCACAACTACCCAACAGTCATACCCAATCATGTGTGTTCGAGATTCCTGACTGACTGTTAGCAACACTGCAGATTTAAACCCATTTTACATCAAAAAAATCATCTAGCATTTAGAGTTTTTATAAATATTGAACAATATGCTATTTGTGTTATATATTTAAGTTCTGTCCTGCACTCCTGAAATCTGACTTTTTGTAGCTGCCCATATTTGATTGCCTGCAAAGCCAAAGTTCCGCTCCACAGAACTCAGCAGTCACTCTTCTCTGTGCTAGTGCCCAGGTGGCAGAATGAACTTCTGTGTGTTGGAACAGCTAAGTCTGTTGTCGTTATATACCATTATATATAATGGTAGATTTCCCAATGATCTGCATGTTCTCTATTTTGAGGTAATGGCTTTCACAGTGGTACAGTGATGTCCCAGAGCCTTAACATGCATTAATAAGCCCTTTTTTTATTAAAATTCGAAAACAATTGGGGCTCAATGTTTCTTCTGTTTAAATGTAACTGAAAGTTGACTGCTTGACTTTAATGGTAAAGTTTAAAAATAAGTGGATTCATCCTCTACAGTAGTGAATGAAATCAAGCTAAACGATTACTGAACTGGTGGACTGAGTAACCAAAAGGGCCGCGACGATGAGCTCTGGAAGATGGCGGAAAAAAATTGAATAAATGTGGTTGTAGATGGTCACTTTCAAACAGGTTTTAGATGTTTAAATGTTGATTTGTGCGGGTTTGTTCCTGTCACCTTTTATTTAATGAAAAAAACCTCACGACCTACTGTTTTATTTATGTATTTAAGAAAACGAACCTTTTTACCTTACTTTTACTAGCTTCTGCTTATTAAAACATCAACAAAAAACTGCTTATATTTTTTTCTGATAGTTTAGCAGCAGATTTGTGTTTGGACTATTTGTCTACTTGTATTAGAATAAAAAAGAAAAGCTTTTTAGTGACTTGCTCTGGATAATAATAGCTGGTCAATGCTGTAAATGTAAATTCTAATCACTCTTATATCCTTCTGTCATCTCATTTTATTTAGTCAGTTCACACGCCCAAAATTTACTGGCTTGTGCTTTGTGGTTTGGAAGCTTTAATATCATGTTTTGTTTCATTTTGCTTTATTTGTAATCACCGGCTGACAGAACCTTTAATCACAACCTTGACAGCCTTGGCCATCCCCTCTCAGACACAGCCAATCATGTCTGTATGTAGACGCTTGACTGGCTGGTAGCACCACTGGGCATTCAAGCCCAACACCCTATTAACCTGGTCAGGGTTTTGATGGGTCTCAAACCCTGGATATTATTTTGTTCAATTTAAAGGCAGCATTGGGCATATCTTTACTATCAAATAGTGATGGCTGAAGGGTTTCCCTAATGTAGTTCTTCTCAAGGTTCCTTTTTATTTTAGTGCCAGCCAAGATCTGAACTAAATGTGTATTTTTATTGCAATTGTTTATTAATAACCACAGCAGACTTATCAGTCTTAATATTGTGTGTAAGGTTAATATTACAACTGGTTTTCAGTCACTCATTTACTGCTTTATCCTGATCAGGGTCACTGTGGATGTAATTCATTTGGTGAAAAGCAGAAAACACCCAGGACCAGTGGTGTATAAAGTATAAAAGTACAAGTATCTTACCAGAAATTTACTTTGAGTAAATTTACTTTGACTAAGTTAGTCACGTCTTAGAATATTATTTGAGTAAAAGTCTTGAAGTATCTGATGTTTAGTGTACTTAAGTATCAAAAGTAATTTTCTGATATTAAATGTACTTATTAGTATTAGAAGTAGAAGTCTGTTAGCCGCTCAGGTGGCGCAGCGGTAAAACACGCTAGCACTTCAGAGCTGGGATTTCTAATACATCCTATTGAATCTCAGCTCTGCCATCCGGCTGAGCTGGGTGGCTATATGAACAATGGTTGGCTTGTTGTTCATACAGGGAGGGAGCCGGATAGGGACCTCATAACTGATGCAATTATGACCTCTGCTGGCTGATTAATGGCATCTGCACAGAGTTGAGGAATAATGTGATCAGGGTGTGGCTCTCCATACACAAGGCTGATCCGCGGGTGAAAAGATGCAGTGGGTACTGCTCACGTCTCGGAGGGGGCGTGTGTCAGTTCGCTCTCCTCAATTGGGGCGGGGGTCAGCACCAGTAGAGAGGAAGCATAACGCAAAAAAAAAAATGGAAGTAGAAGTCTGTTGAGTGTTGATTAACAGTATTTACTTGTACTTAAGTACATTAAACATCACATACTTTAAGACTTTTACTCATGTAATATTTTGGAAGGTCACTTACACCACTGTATCAAAGTAAATGTCTGGTAAGATACTTGCACTTTTATACAGACAGGTGGCCAGTCACTCAAGGCAGACATACACCCACAAACACTCACACGTAGGGCAATTTTTAGTTGCACCAATTAACCTGACTGCATGTCTTAAGACTTGTGGGAGGAAACCCACACAGACACAGGGAGGGGAAATTCCTAATACCATAAAATTCTCCAGAAATGTGTCTTTTCGACATTTTTGCATTTCCTTGTTATATTTCCCAGACCGACCTGGGTTAATGGGACATCCATAGCTAAACATTAATGTGCAGTAAGTGTGCACTCCCCTAACGTATAGTACTGCTAAGAGTCAAGCTCAAATCGCTGAGCAGCTGTGCTCAAACACCCTCAAATGCCCTCTCAAGGAGCGGCTAAATGGAGGTTAAGTGGATTTTAAGGATATGGTGCAGGAGATAGAGAAAGCCCCTTTTCATCGGTTCCCCCGGGGGCACACTAGGCTGCGGTTCTGGGTTTTAAGACGTGCTGTGGATCTCATGAGGTACAATCGGAGCAGCAGCGTTTACAGGCTGAAGGCAAGATGTATGTACCAGTTTACAGGCGCAGTTTGTCTAAATTTCATTCAAAAAATTTTAGGTATGCAACTGGCACATGTGACTAAACGCCCAGTTTAGTCAAGTACAAAGCCAGCAAAAAAAAAATACAAAAGCAGTGATTTATAAATTATTTTAACTACTATCAGATAAAAAAAAATTATAACAAAATAATAATAATAATATTTTTGTATATACGACTGCACCCTTCATTGTACGTAACACACCGATCAGCTATAACATTAAACCACCTCCTGGTTTCTACACTCACTGTCCATTTTATCAGCTCCACTTACCATAAAGGAGCACTTTGTAGTTCTACAATTACTGACTGTAGTCCATCTATTTCTCTACATACCTTTTAAGCCTCCTTTTACTCTGTTCTTCAATGGCCAGGACCCCCACAGGACCACCACAGAGCAGGTATTATTTAGGTCGTGGATCATTCTCAGCACTGCAGTGACACTGACATGGTGGTGGTGTGTTAGTGTGTGTTGTGCTGGTATGAGTGGATCAGACACAGCAGCACTGCTGGAGTTTTTAAATACCGTGTCCACTCACTGTCCACTCTATTAGACACTCCTACCTAGTCGGTCCACCTTGTAGATGTAAAGTCAGAGACGATCGCTCATCTATTGCTGCTGTTTGAGTTGGTCATCTTCGAGACCTTCATCAGTGGTCACAGGACGCTGCCCACAAGGCGCTGTTGGCTGGATATTTTTGGTTGGTGGACTATTCTCAGTCCAGCAGTGACAGTGAGGTGTTTAAAAACTGCATCAGCGCTGCTGTGTCTGATCCACTCATACCAGCACAACACACACTAACACACCACCACCATGTCAGTGTCACTGCAGTGCTGAGAATGATCCACCACCTAAATATTACCTGCTCTGTGGTGGTCCAGTGGGGGTCCTGACCATTGAAGAACAGGATGAAAGCAGGCTTAAAAAGTATGTAGAGAAACAGATGGACTACAGTCAGTAATTGTAGAACTACAAAGTTCTTTTATATGATGTTAAGTGGAGCTGATAAAATGTACAGTGAGTGTAGAAACAAGGATGTGGTCATAATGTTATGCATAATCGGTGTATAATTTTATCCATTAATCTATACTTAATTACTAGGGCTGTCAAACGATTAAAATTTTTAATCGCGATTAATCTCAGAATTTCATATAGTTAATCGCGATTAATCGCATTAAATAAAATCTGTGTAAATGTTATAGAAAACAAGGTTTTTTAAGTGAAATGTGAAAAGTGGACGTTTCTACACGAAGTGAGTGTGTTTTGACCCTTTTGGGGCTTCCATAGTTCATGGACTAGCGTGCTTGACTCCGGTATTCAGTGCCGTAACAGATTAAGTTAATAAAGTGTTTTGCTCCCGATAACTTGTGAATATACCGTGTATTTATTTCTTTATTATGCAAGTGCATCCCTACGACGCTCAGTTATATTATTTTAACAAACCGCAAATGAACAACGGTGGCAAGTCCGACATTAAAACGTTGGTTCTACCAGTCAAGTCTCAACATGAACTAGAATTTGCGTTAACGGCACTATTTTTTTTAATCGCGTTAAATTGAGATTGCGTTAATGCGTTATTATCGCGTTAACTTCGACAGCCCTATTAATTACCCATAATGACAACATGAAAACATATTTTTGGAGTTTTCACATGTGGTCAGGTGCACTCTGATTGCTTTAATTATTCCTGGAATGTGTCTATAACTCAACTGGTGTTCATCTCTCTCAATTTGATAGTTTGTAAAGGTAGACACCTGACTCTGTAAGGGCCCACAAATTACACTGTGTTGTCAGGACAAAAAACAAGCCATGACGTCCAAAGAACTAACCGTGGATCTCCGTAAATTGGTGTAAATTGGAGCAGGGTAAGGGGAGAACCTGTTGGATGGACAATCATCTCTGTAGCATTCCAGAAATCATGGCTTAATGGAGGAGTACATTGGCAACATGAGAAAAAAAGATTCACTGAGATTTGTCATTCTCATGTTTGATTTTCTGTAAAACCCACTTGGACTACTGAAAACCAGTGAGGAACCAAGGTTCCCAGGACCCTGGAGCGTTTGGCACATGTGCTACCTTCTAACTTTGTGCATATATTAATCCTAATATTAATGTCTTGCAGATGAGGATGATGAGGGCAACCGTGTCCGTGACCTTTCACCGGTGGAGCGCTTCTTTTCCGATGATGACTCCATCAAACAGAAAAAGAAGAAACCCAGTAAGCAAAAGGAGGGCAGGACGCCCAAAGTAAAAAAGAAGAAGAAAGAGGTAAGATTGTTCACCCTACATTAAAACCAGCAGCGACTTTTTGTCTCTTGTTGCCCAAATTGCTGATCACTCATTGCTCTGTGTTCACACTGGCAGCGTCATCATTGCCCTTAGTTGCCATGGTTTAAAAGCAAAAATAAAACAGCAATGGCAGTACTAGCCATGGTAGCACAGCGTATTTACAGGCTAGTAAATACAGAGTGTATAGAAGTCAGATTCCTTCCCACCCGGTTTTTACCAAAAATCAGACATGTTTGAGAACACAAAAACGCAAACAGTAATGATTTATAAATAATTTTAACTACTACCAGTTTACAAAATAATTTTGTGTATACAGCGGAGGTATTCAGACCTCTTGACTGTTCGCACACTTTATTGTGCTGTGGATTTGATTCTGAATTAATATAATTGCCATTTTATCCATGAATCTACACTTAATCACCCATAACAACAAAGTAAAAACATGTTTTTGGAGTTTTCAAAAAGTTAATTAAAAGTTAAATAAGAAATCCTGAAAGGATGCTTACGTGGCGCAGCGGTAAAATACGCTAGCACACCAGAGCTGAGATTTCAAAGACATTGTTTCAAATCTCAGCTCTGCCATCCGGCTGGGATGGACGGCTGTTGTTCGTAGGTTGGGAAAAGCTGGACCGGGTTCCTCATAACTGGTGCAATTATGACCTCTGCTGGCTGATTGATAATGCTGATCAGGGTGTGGCTCTCCATGCACAAGGCTGATCCGCATATGAACTCGCCTCGTGCAGGTGAATAGATGCAGTCGGTTTTGAGCATGTGTTGGAGGGGGCGTGTGTCAGTTGCAGTGCTCCTCAGTCAGCAGTGTAGGGTTGTATTGGTACAGAGGAAGCGTAATGCAATCGCGGTAATTGGATATGACTAGATTAGGGAGAAAATTTGGGTAAAAATTGAAAAAAAACCCCTGTTTCTTTTAACTATAAAAAAAAAATCTGTTGGGTTTAAATAAAATGTGTTGTGAAATTTAAATGTAAGGTTTGCGTTTAGCTATATAACATTTTTTATTCATGTAGCATTCAAGTGTCTCACATTTACTGGTTATTTGCACTATTATTATAAACATTGTCACAAATTTCTACTACCACACTCCAAAATCTTGTGGAAATACTTCTCAGAAATGCTATAATAGCCTCAAGCAGAGGACTCCATATTGATGGCATGTTCAGCAAGCTATTAGGTCAGGTGTCCACATACTTTTGGGTATGTAGTGCACATTGCAAGATCTGCAAGACTCTACAAGATGAATGGATTTTCCCACTTCTTATAGTCGGAGAATCCTGTAAACTGCTTTAATCTGATCAGAGCGGTCAGTTGGTCAGTGGCTCAGATTCAGCCGGAGTGGCTGAGCTGAAATCACGGAGCGATTCCTCTGTTTATGTCACTCGATTGCTTGAGCTTTCTGTTAGCATTGCTGCATCGCTACCTATCGGCTGTTGTTTGTTTTCCTATTTTGATCGTATACTTGGTAAAAGCATATCTGGCAGCTAATAAAGCCAGTATTTTTTAAAATGCCAGTCAGTTTCACGTAATATAAAAACCCATTTTCTATTATGAAATACTTGAAGCTTTGGCAGGTTGGTGGTGTTCTGCTGTTCTCAGTTCTCATCACAGATTTTGCATGCACAGATGGGCTCGAACCAGATCCGGGTACTCGCACACACAGAACACTCTTGAGAGTTCAACTCTCAATTCTGCTACCGGCATGCTGGGCGTCTATAAGGACAATGATTGGCTCGTCCATTGGGTTGGAAGCTGCTGGCTGATTGATATGGGCTTACCTCGTGCAGATGGAAAGATGCATTAGGCAACTGCACATGTGTCAGAGGGGGCGAGTGTTAGTCACGGCTCTCCTCGGTCAGGAGTGGAAGTCAGCAGCAATAGAGTAAATAGTAAGTACAGTAGACCCTTGAGTTACGAACCGTTTACCATACAAACATTTTGGGTTACGAACGATCTTTTTCAACTTAACGTACGAACAAATTTCGGAATTCGCTAAACATGTGACGTCACGAACAAGTTGACTTCGACCGTCTCTCTCTCTATATATATATACAGTGAGCAAACATTCGGACAGTGGATGGTGTTTTTTCGGTGTTTTCTTTATATTTTGTAAAATTCTATATTAAAATGGCCTCAAAGAATGTGCAGAGAAAGTATGGTACAGCACACGTACTGTACTGAGATGTGATGTGATGTGTTTTTTTATGTACATTACTACTGTGTATTGTTGTTTATTATTGTTTATTACAGGAATGTCTATTCTATAATTTAAGATTTAAGGGAAAATATACTTGTATTTATAACAAAAAAGACCATTTAAGACATTAGAAAGGTTAGGTAAGGCGGGGTTTGGGAGGTCTGGCATGGATTAATTCTATTTACATTATATCTTAAGGGAAAAATAGGTTTAACTAACGAACATTTTGACTTAAGAACAGCCCTTCGGAACCAATTAAATTCGTAAGTCAAGGGTCTACTGTAGTGCCATTTGCAAGATCGATTGTCTTTCATGGGAACTGTAGGCTCTACATTTTCTTCTTGGGCCAGTGAGAGTAAATACATGTGATTAGGGCCCTACCGGGAAATTTGCTTAATTTCACTGACCTCATTTTTCAAAAATTACAGAATTCATGGATTTTTAAAGAAAAGTGCCAGATTTCATGGCAGTCATTAAATAAAACTCATAAACTGAATGATAGAATAAATGGAAGCTACAATACACAGCACAGTCTACCTTAATAGTTGAAAGATGAAAATTTTAAAATTCTCGTCCATGTTTTTACCCAACCTCCCCCCCCCTCTCAGCTGCTTTACACTGGCACAGACTACAGTGAGATGATCACGTGTGTAGAGAAGCTCACTTTTCCATTGATTATGGAATAACCAAAGGGACAAAATGCACTCAATACATAAGCACTAAACAAAACACTACAGAAAAGTCTGTTACACTAACTTAATTGCTGTATGATTGCTAGGACCGCCTCATATTGCATACGCTACTCGAATGAAAATGTTAAATCGCTAAACACAAACCTTAAATTTTGAATTTCACAGCAAATTGCATATGTCAAGGGAAACGGCTCATTACAGGATTCGTGATACGATAATAGGATAGAAATAGGACTAAGATTGGGCCGCTGGTATCACAATGGGAAAGGTCCAGAAAGCTGAATAGATAAAAGATAGAAAAAAATTTCAGTGACGTCTGTAATTACAATATACTTGTATCTGTGGTCACTTTGCTAAGGTCCACTGCAGCATTTTGCTCACCTAAGCATGTGAGCCTATTTATCTTACTACAGTGACGAGCTGTTGTTGCTCCTAGACCATTTTTACTTTACCACACTTATCTTGGCTGGGGTCCCTCCAGCAGGACATATATTTAGCAACCATACTCAATAAAAAGGTGGCATTTTTTATGACAGGGCAACTTTGTTAGTCACCAAGCTCTTCAGTAGGACCCATTCCACCCATGCCAAATGTTTGTCTAAGGGGGGGTTGGAAACAAAATGCCTATTTCTATTAATAATTTTCATTCTCCTCTCTCTTATTAATTCTCAGTTTACTTCTCTTTCTTTCTCTCTGTCTCTCTTTCTGTCTTCCTCTGTCTTTTTTCTTCCTTACCCGGGTGTGTAAATGAGATTTGTCTAGACTGGCCCTCAGAGCTCGCCCGCCGCATCCTCTGCAAAACAAGCTCGTTATGCAAACGTGCTTGATTGAGTGGCGTGCTGCCATTGGCTGCTGCAGCAGCGGAGAAGAGGGGGATGAAAAAAAAGAGAGGGTTACTATGGCAACACGGATGGCTCTATAGCTCTGCGGCATCACCGCCTTTCCCCGTTCCTTCCAGTGAAATGGGCATGCGAAGCCCGACAAATGTGCAACAGGCTGTATTTGTAATGCTCACACATCACAGTGACCGTCCACATGGTCCACGTGTTGGACCAGCTGGGGTTTTTATCGAGGACTTTTTACAACATTTGTAAAAAGTCTTTGGTGGAAATACTCTTACCACCCTAAGGGGTGATAGATTTGAATAAAGGATCTCCCAGTCTTTGCAATATGTTAATTTGTTCATCTTTAATAATAATCTTGATTAAGGTTTATTCTTGATCAGAGTTGTGGTGAACAGGGATGCGATTTGACAGGAATACCATGTGTACCTGGAGCCCATTCACAGCAGGACACCACACTTACCTATTTACTCACTCACACCTAGGGGCAATTTAGAGTGAGCGGTTCTGGAAAGACGGTTTTATTAACATGAAATGAGGTCAGAGGTGACCCTAGGTTTTTAAGTCCCATGTTGTAGTTTACATGAAATACAAGGCCAGTTTTATTTTATTAGTTTTGTTATTATTTTTTTTATTTGATTATTATTATTATTAGTTTGTTATTTTTTATTATTATTATTATATATTATTAATAATATATAATAATAATAATAAACAATGTATTAATATAGATATTATACAATTATATGAATGTATTTCTTTATTAATTAATTAATTAATTAATTAATTTTTTAATTTATCATTTTATTAACATGAAAAGAGGCCAGAGGTGACCCCAGGTTTTTAAGTCTCATGTTGAGGTGTACATGAAATACATGTACATTTGTATTTATTTTTTTATTATTATTTCATTATTACTTTTATTATATAACAAAAATAATAAATTAATAATTTATAATAGGGCGGCACGGTGGCTCAGTGGGTGGCACTGTCGCCTCACAGCAAGAAGGTCCTGGGTTCAATCCCCAGGCGGGGCTGTCCGGGTCCTTTCTGTGCGGAGTTTGCATGTTCTCCCCGTGTCTGTGTGGGTTTCCTCCGTAAGCTCCGGTTTCCTCCCACAGTCCAAAAACATGCAGTCAGGTTAACTGGAGACACTGAATTGCCCTGTAGGTGAATGGGTGTGTGTATGTTTGTATGTGTGTGTGTGTCTGCCCTGCAATGGACTGGCGCCCCGTCCAGGGTGTTACTGTGTGCCTTGCACCCATTGAAAAGCTGTGATAGGCTCCAGCAACCCCCCGCGACCCTAATTGGATAAGGGATTAAGACAGTGAGTGAGTAATTTATAATATGTTATATAATAATAAAAAAGAGCCACTTTCGCAACAGCCAGGAAAAATTTCCATATCCCACTTTGTTTTCCTTAAATGGCATGTTCATTAATACAATAAATAAATAATAATAATTAATAATAATAATATTTTTAAAGAAATTAAAATTATAATTAAAAAAATTAATAACAATTTTCTAAATTTTTGAAATTACAATTTCCTAAATATTATTATACATTTATTATTAATAATAATTTCTTTTATTTATTTATTTATTTATTTTAAATTTTCTTAATAAACATGCCAGCCAACTGGCAGATGGTGCAGAATATTCACATGGTAGGTACGTTATTGGTCTTGTATGCTGGTAAAGTAGTGAAATTCCATGACCTCCTTCCTATTCTGCAAGATTTTTAATTTATTTAATCGTTTAGCAAAACTTTATCCTGGTACGGGTGGGTCTGGAATGCAGTGACACACCCCGGACAGGACGCAAGTCTATCGCAACCAATTAGATCTATATGTAAATGTCTGATAACACAGTTGGGGATCCCAGTGATAATGGGCTACCATAATTTACTGCTGCATCATTGGTGCTTGGACGTTGAGCCAAAGTATGTTTACCATGGTGGACACCTGGTTCTAAACCTTTCTTAATGGAATTTGGGAGTCTGAACCAAAAATAAGAAGTTAAAAATACATTGCTTTATAACAATTTGGCCTATGCTGTCCAAAAGTGTATGTAGATAAAATACAAGACCCTTTTTAAAACACTAATAACATATTGCTGTTTAACCCTCTTTCCAATCAGCTATTCCAGCTACTTTAGCCACACTCATATAGACTATATATAGAATCTCCACACACAAACTCTGACAGTATACTGGCCACATTAAAGTGATTGTTGATTTGACGATGTCTTAGGTTGCCCTGCTAGAGCTGACCCAGTCAATAAGTGGTGTGTGGTGCGCTCTAGGTACTTTAACCCAAGCCACAGGCCTCTCTTCTATGCTTGATTTTTTCAGAGTGGCCAAACATGTAATGTATAATGGATCATGCTATGATCTTTGTGTTTCTCCACCACTGTTGTCAGTATCTCAACCAGACAGCAGGATCCACTTTCGCAACAGCCTGGAAAAAAAATGTATAACCCATTGTCCCTCCCTTAAAAACTATAAAAATTTAAATAAAAATTTAAAATTTTCTAACAATTATTTATTTATTTATTTATTTATTTATTTATTTTTTATTTATTTTTTATTTGTGTTTTCCATGCTGTCCCAACTTTTTCTGATTTGGGGTTGTACATTTCTTGTATGCAGATTTCTTTATTATAATGTATTCGAACCCATTTATTTTCAAATCTAAATGATCTGAATGCAGCATCGGTGATATAAATAGAAATTTAAAATACCCTTTCATGTTTGTGAGAATCTCCAACATGATGTTTGTGTACGACATTACTGTTAGTAAAATGTCTAATGGATGACTTTGACCTGAACCTGGCGCCGAGGGTTAACAGACGTTCGTTCTCTGTAATGTAACTCATAAGTGTGTACATTGATTTTTTTGCAAATCCAGGGTGGCTTCAGCGAACATGATATGTCAGGCAGGGAGGAACAGCACTCAGACAGCGAGAGCAGCAGCTACGGCACACTGAAGAAGAAAAAAAAGAAACCCAGAGAGAAAAAGGAGAAGAAGGCCAAATGGAAGAAGAACGAGGAAGATGAAGATGATGACGACGATGATGGAAATATGAAGGTAATCTATAACTAGTTTTCAAAACAGCTAAGATGTTTGTACGTTTGTAATAAATTATAATTAATCACATAATATTTTTCCTTCCTGAGGAGCCCAAGTCTTCTAGCCAGCTGATGGAAGAGTGGGGTCTTGAGGATGTGCAGTACGTTTTCTCTGAGGATGATTACAAAACCATTACCAACTACAAGGCCTTCAGCCAGTTTCTCAGGTTCCTCCAGAAAACACCTTTTTGGTTTATTCCAATAGCCAAATATATTTGTAGCTAGTATTCTTACTAGAAATACACTACAAGGCCAAAAGTATGTGGGCACCCGTCTATATAATAGAGATGTAGAGTTTCAGACACAACCATTCCTAACAGGGGTATAAAATAAATTCTGTAAGATGAATTAAAGGCTTCCAACTTTTTTGGGAAGGGTTTCTTCCCATTCCAAGGCCCCCTGTGGACAAGACAAGGTCCATAGAGGAACTGTAGCAATGAGTTCCATTGTATACCATTAAGTATACCTTTAGTGTAGCCAATTAGTCTTCCACTGCTGGGGATCCTGATTGCATCCGAGGAGGGTATATTCACCTGCCCCACGCACCCTCCAATGCATGTGCAGTCTATTATTCGCCCATGCCTCGGTGGAGTCGCACATGAGGCTCCTCCACTTCTGCACATGTGTCTCGGGCTGCCAACCAGGGTCTTTTCCCACCGAGCGGACTTTATGGCAAATTTTGTCTGCTGCAGGCACTGCCAATTGTCCTCACTAGATGGTGCCCAGCTGATCGGTAGCAGAGCTGAGATTCAAACTGGGGAGTTCAGAATCTCAGCGCTGGCGTGCTAGTGGATTATCCCGCTGTGCCACCTGGGTGCCTTAACATGCTTTGTTGACTAAATAGGCACACACAAACTTTCCAGGAGAGCCTTTCCAAGGGTTCCCCAGGCGGAGACTGTTATAGCCACAAAGACGAGCCAACTCCATATTTGAAACCGGATGTCCGACCAACTCAAAACCGGGTCTCCACATACTTTTGGCCACTGTACAATCATGAGAAAATCAGACTCACAACCAACTAACCAGGTATCCATCCTTTAAGTGCTATACATTTTATTCTTCATCACTGCAGGCCCCTCATTGCCAAGAAAAACCCCAAAATTCCCATGTCCAAAATGATGACGGTGTTGGGTGCCAAGTGGCGAGAATTCAGCGCTAACAACCCGTTCAAAGGCAGTTCGGCGACAGCCGTAGCAGCCGCGGTGGCTGCGGCGGTGGAAACGGTCAACATCACTCCCTCTATCTCCATCAGCGGCGTCCAACAGCTCTCTCCAACAGGGCAGATCAAAAAAGCCAAGACCAAAGAGGGCAAAGGTGAGAACCGTTTCACTTCCTGCTGCTGATGTTCTATACTCAGGTTCAGTCCTACAGGCAATAAATGTTTTATTCCCATGTATACCATGTTCCACATGTTGTAGTGTTACAATGTGGACATCTCTAGAATTATACACGTATGCACAAAAGTATTGGGACAATACTGGGACGTTGGAACTATATGCTTCCAACTTCGTACCAACAGTGGATGTCCGTCTTTATTCAGACTTTTTTTCTCTGCTGCTTGGTCTTTACTGTAAGATGTTTGTTTCCCAACAAATTCTGGAACTTTTCAGGACCAGGTGCATTTATATTGACATAACATGACACCAAAAAAGCTGGGACAGCGGGTAAAATGCAAATAACCAGCACAAAGTAAATAAATCTGTGAAGGCAGCATTAATTAATAATCTTTTTCAATGACAATTCAGACCTGTCTCCTATTACAATGTGTGGCACAGGCCGTCCAGCGCTGGGATTCTGAGCTCCCGGGTTTGAATCTCAGCTTTGCTCTAGCAGGTGCAGTTGGCCTCCAGTCTGCTGTGTGGGAAAAGACCGGACTAATAAGGGCTGGGGTTATCAATGCTGTGTAAGGATCTTGGTAGCCCAGGGTGCTTGCACAGAAAGTGGAAGAGCGCAGAGATCGGGGTGCAAATCCAATCCAAATCCAAAGTATGGGAGAGTAAGAAGGGATTGGTGGACTGCGCACACGTCATAGGGAGTGTGTGTCAGGCGAATGTACACCCTCCTTTGATGCCATTGGGGTCCCCAGCAGCGGATTGGCTACGCTAAAAAGGGACCTAACCTTTTTAAAAGTTGTTGATTAGTTGAGTCATTAAACAGCTTGCGGTGCTCAAAGATCTTAGTAAATCTTGGATTGCTGTCTATGACCATATGCTGTATAAATCTGTTCTTGACTGTGTCGCAGGGCCTAGTGCTAGAAAGAAGAGTAAGACTCCAAAGGACACGAAAAAGAAACCCAAAGCCAAGAAATCCAAACTGAAGGCCGGCCAGGGCAGCAAGAGGAAAAAAGCCTCCTCAGTAAGTGTGGTTTTGGTTTCAGTTAGTAGTTTCCTGTAGTAACTCAACAACTTTGGGATTAATAATTGTTATTTTTTGTGCTGGACACTCCTGGGTTCTTTAATCTTTATTCGATCATTTCCGACAGAGCGAGGACGATTTTATAGACGACTTCTCAGACTTTGACGATATCAGCATCCACAGTGCCTCCGTCAGATCCGATGCTTCGGGGGCACCAAAGAAGAAAGGACGACGAGGACGCAAAAAGAGGAAAAGTAAAAATAAAACGAAATATTTTTGTATTTGAAATACTGCTTTATGGCTGAGTTGTTGTTGCTCCTGGATGTTTCCAATTTACCACAACAGAACATATTGTTAAAAGAACTTGTTCTGTAAAAGTGTATATAATTTAAACAATGTCTAATTCCCCTCTATTGCACTGTTAATCCAGCATCCGGCAACTGTGGCTGGCCAGTGGCACCAGTGGGACTTTAACCAGGCGTTTAGCATTGTTGGGTTAACGTAATAACAACATTAACAAAAAATAACCAAAAAAATTAAACTAAATTAAAAACAATAATAATAATAATATTGACAACATCCGGTATGTCTAAGAGGCTTGGATGCCTCGATCATCATGCATTTGTTAGCAATGTTCTTGCTTTCGTGCTGATCTCACGGTTGGGAAGTTGTAGTCTAGTGGTTAAGGAACAGCACTAGTAATTGAAAGGTCACTGGTTCAAGTCCCACCACTGCCAGGTTGCTGCTGTTGGGCCCTTGAGCAAAGCTCTTAACCCTCAATTGCTTGGACAATATACTGTCACAGTACTGTAAGTCGCTTTGAATAAAAGCGTCTGCTAAATGCAGAAAATGTAAATGTTTGTGTCCGTGGCATTTGGTGAAGGAGAGGACGGAGATGGCTATGAGACGGACCATCAGGACTACTGCGAGGTGTGTCAGCAGGGAGGCGAGATCATACTGTGTGACACCTGCCCCAGAGCGTATCACCTGGTGTGTCTCGAACCCGAGCTGGAAAAAGCTCCTGAGGGCAAGTGGAGCTGCCCCCACTGTGTGAGTGAATTGCACAAGTACACCTTTACATTGTTGCTGACCTTAGCCATGCGCTTCTCTGATATAATTGGGCAGCTATTTTATTCATGACGATTATACGTATGTATGATGCTATTAGGTGAAGATTGAGAATTTTTAAGGTAACCATTTGTTCTTGTACTGCTCTGTAGGAAAAGGAAGGTATTCAGTGGGAAGCCAAGGAGGATGAAGAAGAGGAGGAGGAACCGGTGGGAGAGGAAGAGGATGACCACATGGAGTTCTGTCGAGTTTGTAAGGATGGAGGCGAGCTCCTGTGCTGCGACACGTGCCCTTCCTCCTACCACATCCACTGCCTCAACCCACCTCTGCCCGAAATCCCCAACGGAGAGTGGCTGTGCCCACGGTGCATGGTACTAACCTTGGTTTTTCCCTCTATCTAACATCTTAGGTGATGTTTTGAGAGCTTGTGTGGCGTAATTGTAAACCGTAGGCCGCTGGACATGGCAGTGCCTGAAATCTGGGGGTTCGAATCCCAGGCTGGGCTGGCCGCATAGTGTTACGTGAACCCAGCCACTCAGAGGACACATATCAGTGCACTCTTAGTGCTGGTCCCAGGCCTGGATAAATAGGAAGGTTGCATCTAGCGTAAAAACTAGGCTAAATCAAATATACGGATGAATGATCCGCTGTGGCAACCCCTAGCAGGAACAGCTTAGAGCCCCTGGATCTTGCCCAAACTGTTGCCACAAAATTTAAGGCATAACTGTTAACAACGAGTGTGACTGAAACATTTGAACTTATCATTAGGAGAAGTGTCTATATGTACTCTTATTTAATCTCATTCTACCTCTACAGTGCCCCCCTCTTAAAGGGAAAGTTCAGAAAATCCTGCACTGGATGTGGGGGGATCCTCCCTTACCCCCCGAGCCTCCGTCCACTCAGGATGGAGAGAAGAAAGAAGACGGAATGACCAGACCTCCTCTGAAGGGTCGACCAGAAAGGCTGCTGTTTGTTAAATGGGCCGGTTTGTCCTACTGGCACTGTTCCTGGGTCAACGAGCTACAGGTAGGTCATTTTAGACAGGAGACTAGACAGGATAGATATTATATTAATAAAGACATATATAAACATCAGAGAAACATCAGAGAACAAACACCCTGCAACCATCTCTGGAAGAGCACAAGCTGGTGGTTGTAGACAGTATATATATATATATATATATATATATATATATATATATATATATGTATATATATGTATATATATATATATACTGTATATATACGTATATATGTATTCTTGATCTTTTTTAGCTGGAACTCTACCACACTGTCATGTACCGGAATTACCAGCGGAAGAACGACATGGACGAGCCTCCACCGTTCGATTACGGCTCAGGAGAAGAGGAGCTCAATAATGAGAAGAGGAAGAGCAAAGACCCACAATACGCCGCCATGGAGGAGCGCTTCTACCGCTACGGCATCAAACCCGAGTGGCTCATCATTCACAGGATCGCCAACCACAGGTTCGATTGGTTGGGGGGGTCTGTGTTTACTTCTAATAGTGAATTCTAGAAGATAGCCAGTCTGATCTTCTATTTGTCTGTATCATGCAGTTTTGACAAGGATGGAGACGTCCACTACTTGATAAAATGGAGAGACCTACCGTACGATCAGTGCACTTGGGAGGTGGACGATTTCGATGTCCCGGAGTACGAGCCTTTTAAACAGGCCTACTGGGACCACAGGTAAATTCGTGGACATGTTGTAGTATCTCATTACACACAGATAAGCATGTACACCATCCTAATCTGAGGACTGTGTTGACTTAGGGAGCAAATGCTGGGCGAAGATCATCGTCCCTTGGTCGTGAGGAAAGAAAGGAGGTCTAAAGAGGAAGTGAAAAGGAAAGAAGCTCTACCTGAGACTTCGGTTGTGGATGTGAGTCCAGTTTTTTGGCATTTACACCCTGTTGGAAACTGAGGACGCCAGTGGCTGTTGTTGTCAATGTGAATTTTCCATTTCATCCACTCAACAGTCCAGGGTGGCACGGTGGCTTGGTGGGTAGCGCTGTCGCCTCACAGCGAGAAGGTCCTGGGTTTGATTCCCAGGTGGAGCGGTCCAAGTCCTTTCTGTGTAGAGCTCTGCTTTTCTCCCACAGTCCAAAGACTTGCGATCAGGTTAACTTGAGATACTAAATTGAGTGTATGTTTGCCCTGTGATGGACTGGCAACCTCTCCGGGGTGTTGCCTGAATTTCGCCCAAAGAATCAGACCCACCATGACCCTGAATCAGACAAGCCGGTGTATTCAATGAATGAATGAATAAATACATTACTCAGGACTTTAGGACCTTGTTTTTATGTGGCACCCACCCTACCACTGTCATACCTCTTTAAATAGTTTACAGTGCCAAATACACCTAGTGGCATGTTTTAAAAAATTAAAACTGGGTAACTGTCAGTGTCACTGTTTTCTTTCAGCCCACTGTGAAATTCGATCAGCAGCCGTGGTACATCGACGCGACCAGGGGAACTCTGCACCCATACCAGCTGGAAGGGCTGAACTGGCTGCGTTTCTCCTGGGCACAGAGCACCGATACCATTCTGGCTGATGAGATGGGCCTGGGCAAGACTGTACAGACTATAGTGTTCCTCTATTCACTCTACAAAGAGGTGCTTATTAAATCCGCTCTGTTAACATCAGTCACTGAAACACCAGGTACAGCCCTGTACCTCTCTTATTTTCCTGTGTCCCTCTTTTACCTTCAGGGTCATTCCAAGGGGCCGTTTCTGGTCAGCGCCCCGCTGTCCACTATCATCAACTGGGAGCGAGAGTTTGAGATGTGGGCGCCAGGCTTTTATGTCGTGACCTACACCGGTGACAAAGACAGCCGGGCGGTGATACGAGAGAACGAGTTCACGTTTGAGGACAGCGCCGTCAAAACGGGACGCAAGGTTTTCCGCATGAAGGTAAAAAAATGTAGCAACTGGAGCAGCTTGTTTGTCTACATTTTAACGCTGGATTTCAATTATTAATTCATTAATTATGAAACGTCATCTGTGCAGAAAGACACGCCTGTGAAGTTCCACGTGCTGCTGACCTCGTATGAGCTGATCACCATTGACCAGGCCATTCTGGGCTCCATCACTTGGGCGTGTCTTGTAGTAGATGAAGCGCACAGACTGAAAAATAACCAGTCCAAGGTACAAAACTGATATGTTTAATATGATTCACCTACAGTGGTTTTAAATATGCATAAGAAACATTTGATATCTAATAAGTTATCTTAATATGTTATGTACTACATAATGGTGAACTTTGTGGATATACAGTGACTTTTCAGCATTTTCAGCTCTTTGGTATGGGTGCAGGTACAACAGTGTTGGGATTTTACATATTAGCCTTTAACATTTTAACACTGTCAGCCCTCATTGTGGGTGGATAGTTAGAATTCCAGAATTAAAATTGGACAGTGAGTAGCTCAAAGGTGCTGGACTAGTAATCAGAAGGTTACAGGTTCAAGCCTCACCACCACCAAGTTGCCACTGTTAGCTCTTAAGCCTTAATTGCTCAAACTGTATTCAGTCATAATTGTATATTGCTAAAAGCCATAAATGTAAATGATAGTGGGGTTTAAACCAGTACTGGACTAGTAAGCAGAAGGTTGCTGGATAAATCCCTCCACTGCCAGGTTGCAATTGCTGGTTGCTTTGAGCAAGACCCCTAAAACCAGAAATATTGAGGTATTTAAAAATCATAACAGCACTGCTGTGCCACACTCAATCCAGCTTAACACTTACTACCGTGTTATTACCATGTTATTACCATGTCAGTGTCATTCCAGTGCTGAACATGATCTGTTCTGTGAGGGTTCCTTTTGATTGATAAATGGGGTACAACATATTGGCTACAGTCACTAATTGTATATCTAGAAGGTTTGTCTATATGGCAGGTAGCTTTTAAAATAATCAGTGTATGTATATACTGTGGAATACCTGTGGTTCAAAGAGGCTCATAATGCATGTTTTCAGTTCTTCAGGATTCTGAATGGCTATAAGATTTATTACAAGCTGCTGCTGACCGGTACGCCTCTGCAGAACAATCTAGAAGAGTTGTTCCACCTGCTCAACTTCCTCACTCCAGAGAGGTTCAAGTAAGATCACATGATTCGGCTTTATTCACAGGCTATTGTATTAATTCTTATTTTGTGTCTAAGAGTATTAAAAAAAAAAAATGTAATCCTTGACATATGTCCTACTCCAATAATATCACATCAACAGTTTTACTTTTGTATGCTTGCATAATTTTAGGATGCTCAAATGGCCCAGCGTTAACAAAAGCTAGCCTACTATGGGTGTCTACGTAGCCATGATTGGCTATTTCACTGAAGAAGGAGGGGTATTAGTGCAGGGGAATGGCCGACCAGTGTAGCTATTGAGAGGTGCACTTGTCAGTGAGCTCTTAGTGCAGGTCCCATACCCGGATAAAGTAAGAAGGGTTGCATAAGGAGGGGCATCCGGTGGTAATTGGAAAATTAGAATAGGTGTCCCAATACTTTTCTCCATATAGTGTATTCAAGTCAAATTTATTTGTATTACACTTTTTACTGTAGACATTGTCACACAATCCAGGATCGACAGACCCCTGTTGAACAACCCGAGGGTGACAGTGTTCATAATATATGCTATATGCTTTGCTTCTTTGCTAAGCTAAGCACGTTCGTCTGTGCAGTAATCTGGACGGCTTTCTGGAGGAGTTCGCCGACATCTCTAAAGAAGATCAGATCAAGAAGCTACACGACCTGCTGGGGCCACACATGCTCAGGAGGCTGAAAGCTGACGTCTTCAAGAACATGCCGGCTAAAACGGAGCTGATCGTGCGAGTGGAGCTCAGTCCCATGCAGAAGTGAGCATGTCTATTGTTTTCTGAATAATGTAGTAAAGTAGGTTACAACATTTTGAGCTGCATTTTTAAATAGTTTGGTACATATGAGACAACAAAAGGAGGACCAACACAATATAAAGTAGGTGGTCATAATGTTATGCCTGATCGGTGTATAAATCAATCATATCAAATCAAAAATATGCTTTCAACTTTCTTATTTTATTATGATATATATACTGTATATATACTTGAAGCAGGATTAATAAATACATGGTTTAATGAGTTTGGTTTGGAGAAGTTCTATTGACCTGCTCAAATGGGATGAATTCAAACTTGAGTAAACCCACCAAACTCATCAAATCATGCCTTTATGGACGTGCCATTCTGCACAGAAACACAGTCCTGCCCCTATTCTCCTTCAGAATCATCTGAAGGCTTCCATTTCTTCTATTTCTCCCTATGGAAGCCACTCAGATTCTTGTGCAGTCACTTGTAATCTCTCGGCTGGACTACTGCAACTCCCTTCCAGCAGGTGCTCCCATGTCCACTAATAAACCCCTGCAACTTGTTTAAAATGCAGCTGCCTGCCTGGTTTTCAACCAACCTAAACTCTGCCACTTCACCCGACTGCTGCGTTTTCTTCACTGGCTTTCTGTAGCTGCTCGTCTACAAAGCCAACAGTGGACCAGCCACAAGCTACCTTAGAGAACTCATAAAACTCTTTATCTGTTGTGTGCCACACAACCTCTGGCCACTAGTCTTAATCATATTGAACCACCCAGAACTAAAGGAAGACATGCATCAAGGCTCTTAGTGGTGTCTATTCGTACATCTGAGTCTCTCACTGTCTTCAAAAGACCTACATAAACTTAAACCTACTTTACTTAAACCAGACTAGGGAAATGTTTACTGTTGAAGCACTTCTGCTAAATTCCAAAAATGTAACTAAGGTAAAATAATAAAATGAGGTCTTTTACCATATGCCTTTGCAGGAAGTACTACAAGTTCATCTTGACGCGAAACTTTGAGGCACTGAACTCCAAGGGAGGTGGAAACCAGGTGTCTTTACTTAACATCATGATGGATCTGAAGAAGTGTTGCAATCATCCCTACCTGTTCCCTGTGGCGGCTGTGGTGAGCATGTGTACTCTGTACTTAGGGTGTTGTGGTGTGTGTGGGGTAACAGCTAGAGGCAACTTGCCAACCCTCTTACGTTTATGTCTATGGGATTTGGCAGCCACCTTTAAACAAAGTGTATTACAATTGTAGCCAATTAGACAGCAAGTCAGTGAGGTTTACAGGCCTTGCTCAGGGGTCCAACAGGGGCAACTTGGTGCACTTTGTGCAGTGGGGTTTGAGCCAACAGTAGTCCAGTACTTTAACCGCTGAGCCCCCACTGTCCTGATATCAAGCTGCTGTGTGTGAGACTCCACCATTGGTAGGTTGAAAGATGGTCTCAGCATTCCTTGGCCAACATGGTGGTGGTACAAGCAGCAAAAGTATTACAGCAAGGGGATTGGCTATGATCAGATTAAGAGAAATATAGGGTAAATGCTAACTTTTTTAGGGTTTCTTGATTTTTTTAACTGTCTTTTGATTTCTAATGTTCACAGGAAGCCCCAGTGTTACCCAATGGCTCTTACGATGGCAACATGCTGGTGAAGTCCTCAGGCAAACTCACTCTGCTGCAGAAAATGCTCAAAAAACTCAAAGACAACGGGCATCGCGTCCTCATCTTTTCTCAGGTAATTTCCTAACATGCAAAAATACGGGTAGCTGTGACATATAAACTAATTATAAATTATAAAGCGTTATAGATTGTTGTGCTCCCTTCACCATGCTTCACAGTTGGATTTTCCCCCCCAGTGTTTATACTGTTATATGCAGCGTGATTGCACATCTGGTAAAGTGGGTCCCATACAGCGAGAGTGATCCTGGGGACCTGGCTTAAAATCACACCTCTGGTGACCTATGTCTGTCATAACTTCCAAATCCAAAGTATTGCCCTGCCACAGAGTGTGTTGCCCTGTCAAGTGTATAAAAATAAATGAAGGAATTTCGAATTGCAGAGACACAAAAACCACATTCATGTCAACCACCCAGCCGCAGTTTACACCCGCCGCCACGTCTCTGGTGTTTGTTTCGGATGATTAATTACAACGTGAGGCTGGAATGAGATGCGAGGACAGAGCGCATTCATCTTCCGGAACGGGAGATGACAAATGGGCGCTACTGTATTTATTTCCACCTTATTATTTATTCCCCGGGCACATTTCTATTACGCAGCGCACGCATTAATCTGACGGAGGATGCTGCATTTAGAATGGCTGCGTCTCATTTCCCTCTAATTTGACTTTTTATTTTGGCACGCTTGTCCCTTTTTGCGCGTAAATCTGCATATTGATGGGAGCTGCTCTGAGAAGCACTGACGGTGGGACAGAAAATGATGTGCCGTTTTCTGTTTGGCTGTGTTCTATTAACCTAGGTCATTTTATCTGATGTTTAAAGCTTTGCAGTTCTAAATTTTAATGGATAGTTCTATACACTTTAAAAAATGACCTTTCCTGGGCCAAGTAATAGATATACTACTTGCCAGGTAGGGGCATTGGAGGTATGGAGCCCACAAGATGGTGCCAATTTACCATTTCTACCGAGCTTACGTGGGTGACTTGGTCATTAGGTGCCTGTTTGGAAACACATCACAACTCCCAGGCTTGGCTTTAGGGGTGCTTGGTTATTCTGAGAGGGGTATTCTGAGATAATTTCCCTTTGATTCCTGCTACAGATGACTAAAATGCTGGATCTGTTAGAGGACTTCCTGGAGTATGAAGGCTATAAATACGAACGTATCGACGGCAGCATCACAGGTGGGCTGCGTCAGGAGGCCATCGATCGTTTCAACGGTGAGCTCAAAGCACTCGGACCCCTGACCCATGCCTCCATCAGGGGGCATTGTTTCATTAGTCAGCTCAATAACACTTTGATACTAATTCGTTTTGTCTGTGTGAAGCTCCGGGGGCTCAGCAGTTCTGCTTCCTGCTGTCTACACGTGCTGGGGGATTGGGAATCAATCTGGCAACCGCTGACACAGTCGTCATCTATGACTCCGACTGGAACCCGCATAATGATATTCAGGTAGAAAACTATGTATATATATATATACAGTGTATCACAAAAGTGAGTACACCCCTCACATTTCTGCAGATATTTAAGTATATCTTTTCATGGGACAACACTGACAAAATGACACTTTGACACAATGAAAAGTAGTCTGTGTGCAGCTTATATAACAGTGTAAATGTATTCTTCCCTCAAAATAACTCAATATACAGCCATTAATGTCTAAACC
Source organism: Trichomycterus rosablanca (assembly GCF_030014385.1). Classification (NCBI taxonomy): domain Eukaryota; kingdom Metazoa; phylum Chordata; class Actinopteri; order Siluriformes; family Trichomycteridae; genus Trichomycterus; species Trichomycterus rosablanca. Next base: position 6,625,844 of record NC_086011.1, read on the forward strand.
ACCGGCAACAAAAGTGAGTACACCCCTAAGAGACTACACCCCTAAATGTCCAAATTGAGCACTGCTTGTCATTTTCTCTCCAAAATGTCATGTGATTTGTTATTGTTACTAGGTCTCAGGTGTGCATAGGGAGCAGGTGTGTTCAATTTAGTAGTACAGCTCTCACACTCTCTCATACTGGTCACTGAAAGTTCCAACATGGCACCTCATGGCAAAGAACTCTCTGAGGATCTTAAAAGACGAATTGTTGCGCTACATGAAGATGGCCAAGGCTACAAGAAGATTGCCAACACCCTGAAACTGAGCTGCAGCACAGTGGCCAAGATCATCCAGCGTTTTAAAAGAGCAGGGTCCACTCAGAACAGACCTCGCGTTGGTCGTCCAAAGAAGCTGAGTGCACGTGCTCAGCGTCACATCCAACTGCTGTCTTTGAAAGATAGGCGCAGGAGTGCTGTCAGCATTGCTGCAGAGATTGAAAAGGTGGGGGGTCAGCCTGTCAGTGCTCAGACCATACGCCGCACACTACATCAAATTGGTCTGCATGGCTGTCACCCCAGAAGGAAGCCTCTTCTGAAGTCTCTACACAAGAAAGCCCGCAAACAGTTTGCTGAAGACATGTCAACAAAGGACATGGATTACTGGAACCATGTCCTATGGTCTGATGAGACCAAGATTAATTTGTTTGGTTCAGATGGTCTCAAGCATGTGTGGCGGCAATCAGGTGAGGAGTACAAAGATAAGTGTGTCATGCCTACAGTCAAGCATGGTGGTGGGAATGCCATGGTCTGGGGCTGCATGAGTGCAGCAGGTGTTGGGGAGTTACATTTCATTGAGGGACACATGAACTCCAATATGTACTGTGAAATACTGAAGCAGAGCATGATCCCCTCCCTCCAGAAACTGGGTCGCAGGGCAGTGTTCCAGCATGATAATGACCCCAAACACACCTCTAAGACGACCACTGCTTTATTGAAGAGGCTGAGGGTAAAGGTGATGGACTGGCCAAGCATGTCTCCAGACCTAAACCCAATAGAACATCTTTGGGGCATCCTCAAGCGGAAGGTGGAGGAGTGCAAAGTCTCGAATATCCGCCAGCTCCGTGATGTCGTCATGGAGGAGTAGAAAAGCATTCCAGTGGCAACCTGTGAAGCTCTGGTAAACTCCATGCCCAGGAGAGTTAAGGCAGTTCTGGGAAATAATGGTGGCCACACAAAATATTGACACTTCAGGAACTTTCACTAAGGGGTGTACTCACTTTTGTTGCCGGTGGTTTAGACATTAATGGCTGTATATTGAGTTATTTTGAGGGAAGAATAAATTTACACTGTTATATAAGCTGCACACAGACTACTTTTCATTGTGTCAAAGTGTCATTTTGTCAGTGTTGTCCCATGAAAAGATATACTTAAATATCTGCAGAAATGTGAGGGGTGTACTCACTTTTGTGATACACTGTATATATATATATATATATATAATAATTATCTATCTATCTATCTGTCTGTCTGTCTGTCTATCTTAATGTTTTTGAAATGTTGCAACCATTATATTTGGAATAGGTATGTAAATATAAAGAATATATAAGTAAAAATATTTAATATTTCAAAAAAATAAATAAAAATAATATCATAATAATACAATACCTATTCCAAATGAGGACATTAGGACATTGAACTGAGGACAACACTTTAGACTGCTGGCAGGCCAGTCTAGCACCTTCACTCTGATATACTGTAGACTGTAGATGGTAAAAATCATAAATTCCCTGCATTCATTTTGGACGTTTTGCTAACACATTGTTTCACAAAGTGGTGATCCTTGACCCATTGTTAGAAATAAAGACCATTTATGGTTTATTTGTACCCAATAATTATATCACCACTTGTAAAAAAGTTCCAAAACAGGGTATTACACTAATAAAACCCCCAATACTCACACTCAGTGATGGACTAAATGCCAAAGTAAAATGTGTAAGACATTGAATTATGTGTAAGACATTAAATGATTACAGAACTTGGTACTCGTCTCTCTGTCCAGGCATTTAGCCGAGCGCATCGTATTGGACAGAATAAGAAAGTGATGATCTACCGCTTTGTCACGCGGGCATCCGTGGAGGAACGGATTACCCAGGTAGCCAAGCGCAAGATGATGCTCACTCACCTAGTAGTGCGGCCAGGATTGGGTTCCAAAACAGGTTCCATGTCCAAACAGGAGCTGGACGACATCCTCAAGTTTGGCACAGAGGAGCTTTTCAAAGACGACGTGGAAGCTATGGGTATGTTACAGTAGTTCTAAAATTTTGCCCCTTATCACAACACATTTTTAATCACTTATGTTTTGTTGGATTGTTATAATATACGGGACCATAAAAAATATTTGCCCTCCTTCTTCATGTTTTCTATTTTGGAATATTTATCTGTTTTTTTACACCACGTTTTCATTGTGTTTACTTGGGTTTCATACATGTGCTTCAGTTACACCCAGGGGTAATTTAGAGTACCCAAACAACCTTCTGCATGTTTTTGGTATGGAGGAATAAAATAAAGTCCTGCAATAAATTAAGAGTTCATCAGTAAGAAGTTCTGCTCAGCCGTGACTTCTTTCAGCAGGGGACAGTAAGGAAGGAGAGGAGGGCAGCGTGATCCACTACGACGATAATGCCATCTCCAAGCTGTTAGACCGCAGTCAGGATGCCACAGAGGACACGGAGATCCAGAACATGAACGAATACCTCAGTTCTTTTAAAGTGGCTCAGTACATGGTTCGAGAGGAGGACGGAGAGGTGAGTAATGGGTAATTATGTTGTTTGGATCAAGATCATCCTGGGTAGATTCATAATGCATAATGCATTGTGGGTCTTACCTTTTCCGATCTAAAAATCTGTTCTCTTATTAACTCCATATGCAAAATGTAGGAGGAGGTACAAAGGGAGATCATTAAGCAGGAGGAGAACGTCGATCCTGACTACTGGGAAAAACTCCTTCGGCATCATTACGAGCAGCAGCAGGAGGATCTGGCGCGCAATCTGGGCAAGGGCAAGCGCATCCGTAAGCAGGTTAACTACAACGACACCTCTCAGGAGGACCAAGGTACACACACACACACACACACACACACACACTCTCACTGAATCCTTATTTACAGTGAGACTGTACACAGCTGTGTCAAAGGGCCTTGACTTTTACACACAGGGGTTTCTTTCAATTCTCTGAATTTTTTTAATAGTGTTATGGTCTGTAGATATTAAAATCACTACACCCCACACATTTCTCCCTTTTTTTTCCCAATTTAGCATGGCCAACTAGTTGTTTACTGCTGGGGACCCGATTAACTTCGAGAAGGGTATATCTGCCTGACTCAAGCTTGCTCTGATGCATTTGCAGTCCACCGACCCTTTCTTATTCACCCATACTTCAGTGGATTTGCACGTGAGGCTCTTGTGCATGGAGAGTCACACACTGATCTCCGTGTTCCTTCCCCTTTGTACAAGTACCTTAGGCTACTAACCAGGGTCCTTACACAGCATCATAGACCCCACATACTTTTTTAATCTGGTCTTTTTGTACCCAGCAGACTAGTGGCCAATTGTGTCTGCTGCAGGCACTGCCAATTGTGCCTGCTATGGGGCGCCCAGTCCACTGTTAGCAGAGCTGAGATTCAAATTTGGAGAGTTCAAAACCCCAGTCCCAATCAAGTCCATTTCCAATTATCAAGCCGGTTAATAAGGCAAAACATCGATGCTGTCTGTTTTTTTTTTTTTTTTTTTGCATTTGATCTACTGTCCCAACATTTTTGGAATCGGGTTTAACCTCCAGCTGACTTTGGGAGATACAAGATAACAAGCATGACAACAATATGCAGCGTCAAATCTACTTTGTGTCTGTGTTTTGTGTTATTTGCCACTGTTCTTGGTGTCAGAATGGCGTGACGGTCTTTCAGACAATCAGTCCGAGTACTCCGTTGGCTCCGAGGATGAAGATGAAGATTTTGAAGAACGACCTGAAGGTACCTAAACATTTTAAACACCTTATACATCACAAATAAAACCGTTTTTAAAAAAAAAATATGGATCATTACGGACCAGTGCACTCTTTTAGTCTGTTAAATTGAGGTTCCACTGTATTTCCTTTAGACAACTGGTGTGGCTCGTTTAGTATAAATCTGATGCTGAGGATGGTTAGTTGTTTTAATTCAACTGTCTGTTTCTTTGGTTTCTTAGGAGGACGCCGGCAGTCTCGCAGGCAGCTGAAAAATGAGCGGGACAAACCCCTGCCACCACTACTAGCTCGAGTAGGAGGCAACATAGAGGTGGGTATCTTCCAATTTGCCTTCTGCATCCTGTGCATTGAGTAGAAATGCTCTGTACCCAACTTATGAATGTTGACTAGAGTGTTTTGGCCTCACCTGTGTATATTTTCAGGTGCTTGGTTTCAATGCCCGTCAAAGAAAGGCCTTCTTAAATGCCATCATGCGTTGGGGCATGCCTCCACAAGATGCTTTCAACTCTCACTGGTTAGTCAGAGACCTGAAGGGCAAAAGTGAGAAAGAGTTCAGGTACCTTGCCTCCAATAATTTCCTTTCAATAATTTCCTTCTCTATCTATCTATCTATCTATCTATCTATCTATCTATCTATCTATCTATCTATCTATCTATCTATCTATCTATCTATCTATCTATCTTTTCACATGCTGTCTTCTTATTTTCGTAGCTTTGAGTTTACAATAAGGTAAAAAAGCTCCTGTGGTGGTACAGCTGTAAATTACACCAGCTTATTACCAATAGGATCCAGGGTTTGTTGTGCATCTACATACATTCGGCACTGTGTAGCGATGTGCGACTCTGTTAGACCTCTGCTCCACCCGAACCCCATAAATAAAACATTTTGTGTGTTTTGTGGTTGTGTGTATCAGAGCGTACGTGTCACTGTTCATGAGGCACCTGTGCGAACCAGGAGCGGACGGGGCCGAGACATTTGCAGATGGCGTCCCGAGGGAGGGTCTGTCCCGACAACACGTCCTTACCAGGATTGGAGTCATGTCTTTAGTTCGGAAAAAGGTAAAAATGGATTTCCATATATGGCCAACAAGCATATGGTCGGACGTCCGCATATTTTTGGCAGTAAGGTGTATTTATTTATACAAAATAAAAAATCTAATTTACATTTATGGCATTTAGCAGATGCTTTTATCCAAATCAACTTACAGTGCTGTGACAGTATACTGTCTAAGCAATTGAGGGTTAAGAACCTTGCTCAAGGGCCCAAAAGTGGCAACCTGGCAGTGGTGGGGCTTGAACCAGCGACCTTTTGATTACTAGTCCAGTACCTCAACCAAACCACAAGGCTACAACTGCTAATGCATCAGTACTTTGCTACAAAGTAGTTGCTAACATCTAAAGCTTTGTGACATGAGAGTTCTGTAGGCAGAAAGGCAGTCCCATATCATGATGCTCCCATCTTTATATTTTACTCAAAGGTTCAAAGGGTCTAGTCTGTCTGAATCTGTCTATCCTGTGTCTGCCCCTCGTCTGGCATTGCACCCCATCCCCACCCCTAATCTTGCAACATGTGAGCCTACAAAATGGTAAAAATCCATTCCATCTTGAGCTTGACCGGGTTCAGTGGGTGGCCCGGTTACCAGACGTTTACCTGTGAACACCATCCCTAGGCCTGGTGACCCTAATCCAGCAAGGGTACTCAAATTCATGGGGCAATGTCTACGTTCCTATCTATGTTCCTATCCTCAAATATGGTCATGAAATGAGAAATAAAGTTCCTACACAGGGTTGCTGAGCTTGCTGGGCTCTCCCTGATGGGGTGAGGAGTTTCTAAGTAGAGCCACTGTTCCTCCGGATCGAGAGGAGCCAGTTGAGATGGTTTGGGCGTCTTACAAGATTTCTCCCTTGAGTTGAGTCCCACTAGAGTTGTGGACAGAGACCCCAGGGCAGACCCAGGACCTGCTGAAGGGATTGTATTCCACAGTTGGCTTGGGAATGTCTTGGGATCCCCCAGGAGGAGCTGCAATCTGTGGTTGGGGATAGATCTTCTAGCTGATCTTTTTAGCCTGTTGCCAATGTAACTCTCAACAGGAGAAGCTGGACTGGAAGGAACTAAACTGAACTGTTTTTATGCTGTTGGGCAAATTCTATACGCATTAGTTTTGGATTGGAACCTTCTTCACAATGTTGCATGACGTCTTTTAGGATGAAACCAGGTGCATTTTTTAAATATCAACACCTTAATGCATTTTTACCAAACTGTTGTTGATGTGTGTGTGTAGGTGCAGGAGTTTGAGCATGTGAATGGGAAATACAGCAGTCCTGATCTTATTCCTCCTGGACTGGACCTGAAAAAACTCACAGAGAGTCTTTCATCAGACCCCAACACTCCGGTACCAGCTAGTCCTGCACCGACACAGCCCAGCACTCCTGTACCTCCAGGTTAGTGGATTTTATGTTCAATGTTTATGGCATAGTTATGTCAAATAGATGTTTCAGTGATATACACTGTATGACCAAAAGTATATTGACTGACCTGAGCTGAACATGAACTTGGATGTTCCATTCCAAAACCATGGATAATAATATGAAGTTGGATTTTGCAGGTTTTTTGGGGGCGATTAGGAAACCCTTTCCAACTTTGTGGCAACAGGTTTGAGAAGGCCCTTTCCTGTTACATCATGACAATGCCACTGTACAAAAAACTCAAGAAATACAAGGTGTTAAAGGCCAACAAAGTGTACTTATCCAACATCTTTTGACTTAAAAGGCAATAATAGTATTTTAGAGTTGAGGCTGTTATGGGCGCTAGGATGGGGTTGCTTACAACTGTAATATTTGTTTGTAATCTTCTTGCTATTTTGTCCACATTCCATATCGATGATCACCAGACAAAACCGAGGGTGGCTCTGCTGCACAAGAAGACAAAGAGAGCGCTGAACAGGAGAGCACCAAAGCAGCAGAATCTGAGGTGACGTGACTTGATTTCTCAATTGTTAGACCAAATAACATCCTGATCAAACCATACTCTCCATACCTCCTATAAATCTTTTTTTTACTATTTTATTCCAATTTGGTCTGCTACGGGCACTGTCAGTTGTGCCCACTAGGCACAATTCTGAACTCCCAGGTTTAAATTTCGGCTCTGCTACTAGTTGGCTGGGCGCCCTCTAGCAGGCACAATTGGCTAATGCCTGCAGCAGACAAAATTGGCTTCCAGTCTGCTGGGTGACAAAGACCAGACTAAGGGGGTGGGGTTATAATTGCTGTGTGAGGACCTATACAGAAAGTGGAGGAGCGCAGAGATTGGGGCGTGGCTCTCCGTACGCGAAACCAACCTCACACGCAAATCCACTGAAGTATAGATGAATAAGAAGGTATCGTTGGAGGGAGTGTGTGTCACCCTCCTTGGACGCCGTTGGGGCCCCCTGCAGCGGATTGGCTACACTAAACTGGGAGAAAAAGGGAGTCGAATGCAATTAAAAAAGAGACCTGAAGATGGTCCTCATGTATGCTTGAGATGATCTGTCATGAAGAATGAGATAAACTGCCCAAACCCAGGTATGCAAATCTTATAGAGACACAAGAAACTGTTTTTGAATGTCAGCTGTCAAAGACTATGGTATCTGCATAGTACCACAATATTTTGTATCTGATGTTTAAACTCCCACTGCTTAAGATGCTCTGTTTTTTCAGTATCTATGATTTATATTGTCTCTCATCTTGGAACTCAAAGGAAGCTGAGTCCATTCCCCCACCTGAAAAGACCAACGAAAGTGAAGAACAGAAAAAACGCACTGCTGAGGAGAAACCTCGTGAAGAAACTGAGAAGAAAGACAACACACCCACTGAATCAGAGCCAGCATCTAAACAATCCCAGCCAACATCTGTACAGACAGAGCAGTCTACCAAGCAGACACCACCTACAGGTCAAAACCAGAACCATACTCTTTAGTGCTCTATAAGGGGTATTTTTTAAATCTAAGCTTTGGAGTGTTGAGTGATCAATGTCTTAAACCTCTAGGGGAGCAAAGTAAAGACATGGAGAACATAAGTGAGAAGATTGGAAGTGACCCTTCTTCTGTAAAACCAGAAAACAAAGAACAAAAAGGTCAGAAAATGATCTGTTGCTTATTCTATGATGTTATACATGGTACACCAATCAGCCAAAACATTAGAACCACCCCCTTTCCCCAAAAATATACATTGAAATGCAGGGAAATATTAAATGTTGGGCTGGTATTCATAGTACCTATGTTGAATGAAGCAGATCTGATCAGTATAAAGACCCAAGTGACTTCGGTAAGGGCCAAATCATTATGGCCAGACAAATGGCTTGAAGTATCTCAAAAACAGCAAGGGCTGTGGTGAGTACTTACCGATAGTGGTCCAAGGAGGGACAAGCCACATAGCTGAATGACTGCAGCCAAGAATAATTAGATGGATGGATGGATGGATGGATGGATGGATAGATATAAATGCTTATAGAAATGAGAATACTATGTATATACAGTGTATCACAAAAGTGAGTACACCCCTCACATTTCTGCAGATATTTAAGTATATCTTTTCATGAGACAACACTGACAAAATGACACTTTGACACAATGAAAAGTAGTCTGTGTGCAGCTTATATAACAGTGTAAATTTATTCTTCCCTCAAAATAACTCAATATACAGCCATTAATGTCTAAACCACCGGCAACAAAAGTGAGTACACCCCTTAGTGAAAGTTCCTGAAGTGTCAATATTTTGTGTGGCCACCATTATTTCCCAGAACTGCCTTAACTCTCCTGGGCATGGAGTTTACCAGAGCTTCACAGGTTGCCACTGGAATGCTTTTCCACTCCTCCATGACGACATCACGGAGCTGGCGGATATTCGAGACTTTGCACTCCTCCACCTTCCGCTTGAGGATGCCCCAAAGATGTTCTATTGGGTTTAGGTCTGGAGACATGCTTGGCCAGTCCATCACCTTTACCCTCAGCCTCTTCAGTAAAGCAGTGGTCGTCTTAGAGGTGTGTTTGGGGTCATTATCATGCTGGAACACTGCCCTGCGACCCAGTTTCCGGAGGGAGGGGATCATGCTCTGCTCAGTATTTCACAGTACATATTGGAGTTCATGTGTCCCTCAATGAAATGTAACTCCCCAACACCTGCTGCACTCATGCAGCCCCAGACCATGGCATTCCCACCACCATGCTTGACTGTAGGCATGACACACTTATCTTTGTACTCCTCACCTGATTGCCGCCACACATGCTTGAGACCATCTGAACCAAACAAATTAATCTTGGTCTCATCAGACCATAGGACATGGTTCCAGTAATCCATGTACTTTGTTGACATGTCTTCAGCAAACTGTTTGCGGGCTTTCTTGTGTAGAGACTTCAGAAGAGGCTTCCTTCTGGGGTGACAGCCATGCAGACCAATTTGATGTAGTGTGCGGCGTATGGTCTGAGCACTGACAGGCTGACCCCCCACCTTTTCAATCTCTGCAGCAATGCTGACAGCACTCCTGCGCCTATCTTTCAAAGACAGCAGTTGGATGTGACGCTGAGCACGTGCACTCAGCTTCTTTGGACGACCAACGCGAGGTCTGTTCTGAGTGGACCCTGCTCTTTTAAAACGCTGGATGATCTTGGCCACTGTGCTGCAGCTCAGTTTCAGGGTGTTGGCAATCTTCTTGTAGCCTTGGCCATCTTCATGTAGCGCAACAATTCGTCTTTTAAGATCCTCAGAGAGTTCTTTGCCATGAGGTGCCATGTTGGAACATTCAGTGACCAGTATGAGAGAGTGTGAGAGCTGTACTACTAAATTGAACACACCTGCTCCCTATGCACACCTGAGACCTAGTAACACTAACAAATCACATGACATTTTGGAGGGAAAATGACAAGCAGTGCTCAATTTGGACATTTAGGGGTGTAGTCTCTTAGGGGTGTACTCACTTTTGTTGCCGGTGGTTTAGACATTAATGGCTGTATATTGAGTTATTTTGAGGGAAGAATAAATTTACACTGTTATATAAGCTGCACACAGACTACTTTTCATTGTGTCAAAGTGTCATTTTGTCAGTGTTGTCCCATGAAAAGATATACTTAAATATCTGCAGAAATGTGAGGGGTGTACTCACTTTTGTGATACACTGTACATAGGAATATTATGTATGTATAATAATAATAATTATTGAAATAATAACAATAATATGACATCATTAATGCCACTGATGGCTCCCTGGTTCGACTCTCGGCAGCACACAAAATTGGATTCCAGTCTGCCGGGTGGAAAAGACTAAGGGACTAAGGGGTGCGGTTATTAAGGCACCTGTAAAAAAGTGGAGTGCATAATAATAAGAACTGGAATATGAAATATGTATAATAATAACCACAGGAATGGGAAGAACACAGTGTATCAAATCCTTCCATGTATTTGGTCAGTCGAAGTACCCATGCTATCGCCTGTTTAGTGTCAAAAGCACCTATAATGGGCACACAGGCATCCAATCTAGACATTGGAGCATGGAAGAAGGTCGACTGGTCAGATGATTCCTGTTTTTTACATTATTTACTAGTGCGCAAAAGAAATGGCACTACAATGCACTGTAGTAAAAGACCTACTGGTACCAGATGTCATGGTACCAAATACTACAGAACTCCATTAGGTGTCTTATAGGATCAGAGCTGTATTGCCAGCATATTAGATGGGTGGTTCTATGTTTTGGGTCATCAGGGCCTAAAAAAGATGTTATTTCCACAGCCGTTTCTCAGGAGTCAAAATCCGACGATACTCCAGAAAGTCAGCTGAACGGAGAGAAAGAATCAAAGGACGAGGTGGATGAGGGACAAAAAGATGAGAAGCCTGGTGTGAAGACACGCTTCATGTTCAACATTGCAGACGGAGGCTTTACGGGTTAGATTAAATACTTCTTAATCTTGATGAATGAATCTTAACTTCAGGATAAAAGCTCTGAATGAATTGATTATATCTGTGGTTGTGTTTTCAGAGCTGCACACGTTGTGGCAAAATGAAGAGCGCGTTGCCGTGTCATCGGGCAAGATGTACGACATTTGGCACCGGCGCCATGACTATTGGCTTTTGGCCGGCATCATAACGTATCCTGTTTGATCAGTCTTCACTCTATAATAATAAAATAATTGTAATATTTTTAGGAAGCTTGGGTCGCCCAGTGGTAAAATACGCTAGCCCACTAATGCTGGGATCCAGGGTTGAAATTCCCAGCGGTGCTATCAGCCGGTTGGGTGTCTACATACACACCTGATGGACTATGTCCATGGTTGTAAATGGTCAATGACCTGCAATGGATTGGCGCCCTGTCTGGGTGTAATACTGCATTTCGCCCAGCGATTTAGGGGAAACAGACCCACTATGACCCTGACCAGGACAAAAAGGTTTTAAAAAATGATTAGTTTAAGGAAGGTCCTTTCCTGTTCTGCCATGACCACTGTTCCACTTGTGCATAAAGCAAGTTTAAAAAAAAAAAACATAATGTGACAAGTTTGATGAGCCTCAATAAATGCTCTTTTGATTGAATAGGCACAAATTCTCACAGACACACTCCAAATTCATGAGGAAATCTTTTCCAGAGAAATGGAGGCTGTTCTAGCTTCAAAAGAACGTCTGTGGTTTGTAACAGGATGTCCAACAGGTTTATAACCAGGCGTCCACATATTTTGGCTGGGTGCATTTCAATTCCTTCATACCTTTATTTAATTAATTACATTTAATTCTGTTCAGTTCCTCGCCTTATTGCCATCAACGTTTGGCTCCTTGACCAGGCACGTGCTTCAGTCACGGGTACGCCCGCTGGCAGGACATCCAGAACGACCCGCGCTATGCCATCCTTAACGAGCCATTCAAAACCGAGATGAACAAAGGGAACTACCTAGAGATGAAGAACAAGTTCCTAGCGCGGAGGTTTAAGGTAAGTCATGTGGTATTTTACTGCACTGATCTCCATTATCCCCCGTCTCTGTGCAGGCGCCCTTGATCAGCCAGCAGAGGTTTTAAGTGCAGCTGCATTCCCACCCTCAGACTAGCAAATCATCGTTCATCTAGGTGCCCGGGCTGCTGGTAGAGGAGCCGAGATTTGGCGCTGCACCACCCGAGCACCCATCAGCCCAACCTTTAATATATTTGTAAACATGACATGAAAAATGATCACTGAATGAGCATCGTCATGCATTTTTAGGGGAAGGGGGTGGTTCTAATGTTTTGGCTCATTACTGTATGTACTTTATTGTGACTTATTGCAGGGCTTTCCAGACCCAAGGGTCACAAACCAAAAAAGGGGTTGCAGAGAAAAATAATAGTTAAATAGATGAATTTTAAGAGGTACATAAACATGAATACCTCATGAGGAGGCCTTATGTTACATCTTGTAAACCACAGTAGAACCATATGTTTACTGTGACCCCGTGTTGCCTGGGTTGCAGTAAAATACATGGACTAAATGGCTTATTGTAAGCAAACACAATATAAGATTAGAAATCATGATACCGTCTAGTCTTTTCCAGCTGTTGGAGCAGGCACTGGTGATCGAGGAGCAGCTGAGACGGGCAGCTTATCTGAACATGAGTCAGGACTCCACTCATCCAGCCATGGCGCTGAACACTCGCTTCGCCGAGGTCGAGTGCCTGGCAGAGTCACACCAGCATCTGTCGAAAGAGTCTCTGGCTGGAAACAAGCCTGCGAATGCGGTTCTGCACAAAGGTTTGCTGACTGGCATTTGTTTATGAGCCAGGTCATACTTTATATTGATCCATTATGTTGAAAAATAGTACACAAGAAAATAGTAAAAAATTTAGTGAAATACATGATATTACGCCCGTAATATGATATATGTACTATTGGGACACCCTTCTACATTTTGATTTGTAATTACTAATAGGCAGTGGTGGCTCCTGCCAGATCTCTTGGGTGGTGGGGCGATAGTTGAGATGATTGCCAAGGCGACCTGTTCAATGGGTAAATTAACAGCTAGCTAACTAGACAATCATCAATTTGCATTGTGCAAATCAATCAGCCAGTAACCACTAGACGGCAGTTTAAACATTTCACTACATACTAGGGATTTAACGATGCACCACAAGACAGTTAAAAATCGATTCACATGTGTAACAATTCAAATCGGTTTACATGTATAATGAATCAATATTCACTTTAAACAGCAGAGGGCACTGGCGCTATTCACCTCGTCTGGTTGACGTCATTACGGGGTTGCCAGGTTCAGAATTTTCCAGCCAAATGTATTTATCTGAGGATACCTTTTTTTATTTGTTTTATTCATTTATTTATGTAATGTGGAATTAAATAAATAAAATTTCATTTCAGTGGTTTTTTACACAAAAAGGGAAATATGCAGCACTGTTTTGTATAGTTTGTACCTACCTCAGAAATAACCTTCATTATTTAGATAAATAAAAGATAATCACAAATACAGTATTTTATTGTATTTTTTAAAGAGAAATGATAAAAGGAAACTTTGTCATAATTTGTCTTCAATTTAATTTTGTTTAAAAAATCTGGAAAAATCGTGTCGTGAACCCAGTATCGTGAATCTCATCGCATCGTGGGTGGAGTGTATCATTACATCCCTACTACATACTGTACAGTATTTATGGACTGCTATATCCAGGAGACACCCTTTGCTGGTGTGTCGCCCGATCACCCTAAGAAACGAGCCGTCCTCACTACCAGGTCTAATAAATCAGTTATATAAAGGAAATTATATCTTCCAACTTCGCAGCAACAGTTTAGGGATTAAGCTTTAGGATTTGGCTAAAAAAGAAGAACGACAGCACTGAGATAAACCTGATGCCCACTGTTAAGTATGGTGGAGTGTCTGTCATGTTGTGGGCTTTTTTTTTCACCCAAAGACCCTAAACCTTGTTTAAATACCATGCCATGAAATACCAGTACGTTTTAAATTCAGATCTGTCTGCCTTGGCCCAGAAATAAAAATGGGTCACTGGTGGATCTTGCAGCAGGACAGTGATCCAAAACGAATCTCTATATCAAGACAAATTCAATATCCATTGATGATCATATCTAAACCCCACAGAAAACCTGTAGGGTAAATTAAAGACATGAGGTAAACCAGAGGTGAACCAGAGGGAACCTGGACAGTCTGGAGAGATTCTGTAAAGAGGAACAATCTCAAATACTCTGGACTGTATTTTCCAATCGTATAAGATGTTATAGGAGAAATCTAAGTGCTATTTATTGGCAAAGGAAGGTTGTACAAGTAATAAATGCAGGGGTACCAGTACTTAGATTAAGCTACTTCTCCAAGAGTTGCATTTCTTACAACCTTTTTACTCCTCTATACCAGGGGTGCTAATAATTTTGGAGGGGGGTGTACGTTGGGGTATTGAGTTGCTTCACTGTGTTTGTGTGGTATTCGGCAGTGTTGAACCAGCTGGAGGAGCTGCTGAGTGACATGAAGGCCGACGTGACGAGGCTCCCATCCATGCTCTCCCGCATCCCTCCTGTATCCGCTCGCCTCCACATGTCGGAGAGGAGCATCCTGAGCCGCCTCACCAACCGTGAGCCTCAACCCCAGCCGGTCAGCATCAGTTACAGTTTGGTTTAAAATGTACTGGTTTGATATTAAAGTACAGACTAGTGTTCTAATTGGTCTGAATCAAGGGCCACAAGTGTTTACTGTAAGGACCAGTGTGGTTTTCATGCCACCCAAGCATCAGCACACTTGATTCCTCCCGTTTAATCAGTTAGCTTGAGGAATCATGTGAAATTTTTTTGGCAGAGGTTTGTGTGTGAGAGAGAGTGTTTGATGGACTGGTGACCTGTACAGGGTGTACTTTTCGCCCAGTGAATTGCACCCACAATTACCACTGCTTCATCCTGGTCAGGGTCAAACAATGAATGAATGAATGAATGAACTATTATTATTATTGTTATTATTATTCATTTTATTTGTATTTGTATTTATTATTATTATAATTCATTTTATTTGTATTTTTATTTATTATTATTACTTTTATTTTATTATTGTTGTTGTTAATCATTTCATTTGTATTTTTATTTATTATTATTATTATTATTCATTTTATTTGTATTATTATTCATTTTATTTTATTATTATTATTATTGTTGTTATTCATTTTATTATTATTTGTTTATTATTATTAGTAGTAGTAGTATTGTTGTTATTATTATTCATTTTATTGTTATTTGTTTATTATTTATTATTGTTGTTGCAGTTATTGTTACTAATTTTTTTGTATTTTTATTTATTTGTTATGTTGTTAATTTTTTTGTTTATTATTATTATTAATTTTATTGTCATTTGTTTATTATTATTTTTTATTATTATCATTATTTGTATCATTATTATTCATTTTCATTTTTTGCTACCATCCTTATTGCTCATAAAATAAATTAGCCTTGTAACCAAAGCCACAACTGACCCATTTTGTCCTTTCTTTGTTTAGCCTTTTTCCCAGGGATCATTTGCTTGTTCTTCAATGTACAGTAACAGTTTTGGAGGAGGATTCAGGGGGCCTGCTGGTGCTGCCATGGTTAACTACAGTCAGATGCCTCTTGGTCCCTACGTTAGTGGTGAGTCTCAATGCGTTGTCACATATGTCGAAGGGTCTTTGGTCCTTGTCGATCACTATGGCAAAGATTGCAAATAAGGGCTAAGTCCCATGCAATAGGGGGGATATCTACAAACAACAACCAAAAATGTCTTTGTTTAATGAGTAATTAAATTATTACTATTTAGGCTGACAAATATGCAAAATCAAGGGCATTCCGAAGGTGTAAACACTTTTTCAAAGCACTGTATGTGACCGTACTTTTTATCATGTGTCCTTAAGCTTCTTTTTTCTTTGTTATTAGTGTCTAATGGTCCTCCGACCCCCAGCAGCCATTTGGATAAAAAATCCAGTGATATTTTGAGAGACATGTCTCCTTCAGACCTCAAATCTAACAAGCCCTCTGATGTCATCTGCATCGAAGACTAGCCATCATCTTCTTTCTTCTCTCTTCTCTTCGATAAATCTGAACGTTATAATGGAGCAATTTCTCCTACAGTACAGATACATCAAATCTGAAAAAACTGCACTTTTGTTTCGAAGTTTCGAAGAAGTCTCGCATATCTGCTTGCAAGTTTATTTGTAGGCTTTTTTACTTTAGCTGTCTGATTACGAAAAGGCCTGCGAATGACGAGAGGACTGAGGACGTTCAAGTGCGTCAGGATTTTCTGCTACAGAATGTTCCAGATTATTTTCAGCACCAGAATCCACTGCAATTTGCACAACAACGTTTTTTAAGCAGCTGCTTGACCGTGGTGCTCCATCTAGAGGTTATTGTTTTGTATTGCACCTGAAAGAAGATAAACCGCCATGAGATCTGTTTGAAATGGCATAAATGATATGGAAAATAGATTGTGGACACTTCTCCTAATCCTCCTGATAATTTTAAAAAGGCTAAAAATACAAGCTGTGTCCCTGTGCACAATGTGAGGTTCATAAATACATGGTTTGACAAGTTTGGTATGAAATAACATTAACTTCAACCTGAGGGATCACCTTTGAGGTGAATTGGAACATCACCTGTGAGACAGGCCTTAATCAGTGTCCGTTTGTGAGAACTTAAGCTGTCCAAAATCTTGTTGAAAGCCTTTCCAGAAGACTCTACATATATTAAAGCAAATGGTTTAATAGGAAGTCTAACAAGCTCATGTTCAGGTGTCCATATACTTCTGGCCATATACTATACACTGGTGCAGCTGGTAGACTGGGAACTGCATAGCAAGATGGGACCTAAGGACCTGGGTTTGATCGTTGCCTCCTGTCATTAAGCCCATAAAAATAGCCAATTAACACTTTTGAGATTAATTAGACCATCAACTCCTGGTCCCACCTTATTACAGCAATGGTCTTGTAGGTGAGTGGAAGCAAGTCCCTATAGCCATGTTCCAAAATATTGTGGAAAGCCTTTTCAGAAGAGTCTACATATATTAAAACAAATGGTTATAATTAGGAAGTCTAACAAGGTCATGTTGAGGTGTTCTCATACTTACATAATGGTCTTGAAAGGAGTGAAAGCAAATCCCTATAGCCATGTTCTGAAATATTGTGGAAAGCATTCCCAGAAGAGTCTACATATATTAAAACAAATGCTTTTGAATTAGGAAGTCTAACAAGCTCATGTTCAGGTGTTCACATACTTACGCAATGGTCTTGTAGGTGAGTGGAAGCAAATCCCTATAGCGATGTTCCAAAATCTTGTTGAAACCCTTTCCAGAAGAGTCTACATATACAGTATTAAAACAAATGGTTATAATTAGGAAGTCTAACAAGCTCATGTTCAGGTGTTCTCATACTTACGTAATGGTCTTGTTGGTGAGTGAAAGCAAATCCCTATAGCCATGTTCCAAAATCTTGTTGAAAGCTTTTCCAGAGGAGTCTACATATATTAAAACAAATAGTTATAATTAGGAAGTCTAACAAGGTCATGTTTAGATGTTCTCATACTTACAGCAATGGTCTTGTAGGTGAGTGAAGACAAATCCCTATAGCCATGTTCCAAAATTTTGTGGAATGCTTTTTCCAGAAGAATGGATGCTGTTTTTGCTGCAAAGGTGGGATTAGTGCTGTATTAATGCCCCTGTTTATAGTTTCGGCCATGCAGCAAAAAAAATAATATGGACTGAATTTCGTTACAGTATCGATCTTATTGCTTTTAAATAATTTAATGCCACTTTATAATTTATGGGTAGGAATATTTAGAAAATACAAGCTCATATTTTCTCCAAAGGTCAGTGCTGGTGAAAATTCTTTGCTGATTTGGCAGTGGAACTGAAACATTACAGTTTGTTTAATGTATGGTGTATTTTGTGTGTGTGTGTGTGTGCGTGGTCTTAAAGGTCTACAGCTGTAGACCACTGAAATGGACTCGGGTTTACTTTTAATATCAAAAGAATCAGCGTTTTCATGGAGAGAACTGAATATGAATGTCAGGTCTAAGGAAATGAATTGAATATTTGAAACACAGATGCAACCTCATAAAATGAATGATTTTTTGCTGGATCTGTACTTTCTGATGTTCGGTTTTCAGCATCTGGACTGCTAACGTTTTGGTTAGTTTTACACGTGAGTGGTTGTCACCATGCTCACATTTTACAGTGTATTTAACTATTTGAACGGTGTTTGAATCTGTGTAGACGATAAACGGGGGTGAAATAGAGTTCAGTATTCATACACAATTCAAAACCTCAAAGAATTCACAGTATCACATAAGGAAAGAGCCTCAAAATGTTAAATACCTGTTCATTAATAATGGAACTTTACAAGATTGTCATCATGAGATTGTATGTACTTGATTTTGATGATTTGACTATGTGTTTGTATCATTCTTGTTTTATTGTAGTGCAGTTGTTCAGTTCCAGTTAAATGCAATCAAACTGAAGCTTATATGAATGTATTCACTTTAAAAAAAAAAAGCTTCAGTCTAATACTAGACATGTTTTCATGTTCGGCTTCAAAAGCTATCGGTAGGCTAATGTGGTTAATGGTACACTTAGCCATGTTTCCATCCAAAATGCAGAAACCATTAAATAATAAGCCTGACTTTTATGTATAAAAAACCAAACATAATCTTTACTGAACAATGTAAAATTAAAGACAAATATTTCTGTGTGGACTGTGGTACCTTGTACTCAATGTCCCCTAAATTCAAAATCTTTGAAACTCAACTCCCTTTGTTTGAGAAATTTGTACCCTAAAACTCAACATTTCCCTTAAACTCGACCTGTTCAGTTTTTGTATTGTTTTTTTAATTTATGTATTTAATTTAAAATTAACAATAAACAGCTGCTTTGTTCAGCGTTTGGCTTGAGCAGTGCGGTAATACATCACCAAAATGTGAATATGAGACGAATCCTCATTTGTGTGGAATAATCGTCACATTCACTCTAAAAGCGTCCACACGTATCTGTGTTTAGTTGGATTTTCCTTACTGTTTCCCTTTTAAACTTGTGTTACAGATCAGCAGATCAAGAATCAGCTGTTTTTTAATTGTATTTCAGTGTTTTTTATATTATATTTGTGTTATTTTCAGTGTATAAGTGTCAAAAACAACCTCATTATATTATATTAGCCTTAAATTATATGCAGTTCCACGGGACCTTGGAACGCATTAACAGGTTTACCATACATCCTTATAGGAAAAAATACCTTGAAACTCAACGCCTTTTAAACTCAACGCCAGTCCCAGAACCAATTTACGTTGAGTTTCAAGGTACCAGTGTATATGCTTTCAAATTTCCAGCTCAGGATGACTGTCCTTGCAAAGCGAGGTTAATAAAAAAGATGGTTTAAAAAGTCTGGTGTGGAGGCAATGCCAATTGTCAAAAGCACTTTAAATGGAGTGGGCACAAATTCCCACAGACACAGTCCAAAATCTTAAGAAAAACCTTCCAAGAAGAGTGGAATTTGTTATATTTACAATGGATGAGATAGAAAGGCACAGAGAAGTCACCAGTTATAGCCCACCATAATCACTATACTTACACTTACTATACAAATACTATATTATAAATAAATAACACTTGACCAAATGCTAACATGACCATACCTGATATATGTTTATAATACTTAATGCTAATGCTATCTGGATTAACATAAATTACAAAATCTGCGTAAATGATATAGTTGTTTACTGCTAATGCTAATCAGAACAGCAATGTGATATTAATTACTCCGAGTGGATTTTAATTACTCACTTAAAGTGTCTTAAAGACACTCACTTTAAGACAAATGACTCTGTTTCACAGCTAGTCAGCAACAGTCACCTAGGATTTCTGAGAGGATTTTAAAGCAACATGTATGCTATACATTGTACTGCTAATGCTAGCCTTCTAGCTAAGATGAGCATTTATTTAAGTTGACAATAAATCATAAACTAGCCAGTTAGAGCACAAATACTAATCAAAAACAATATTTAAGTAGATTTCAATGCCATTTCTAAAAGTTTAAAATCTCCTTCAATACCAGCCTGCTAGCTAACATACCACCATGAATAAATCAATCAGGAATGCTAAATGGATGTTTAGTGCACAATCAGAACAAATGAGGTAATATTTCATGCTCAGGCTTAACATGAAAAACATAAACACACTTTAAAATGACTTTTTGCTGTGCTGTTTATATTCATAAACTGTACTGCTAATGATATCCAGCTGCTGTATCTTTTAAAGGGTCCCCCAAAGGATTTTGGACAGATCCTTCTTTATTATGCTAATATGTATAAACAACAGCACAAATACAGAAATGAACATTATTTTGCAGAATGTTTTTCTATCATTATTATTATTTTGATTTATTTGGATGGAAACATGGCTAATGCTGCAATGGCTTCACAGCATGCACAGTCACTTGTTTGGTTTGCTTCATAATATTGAGGGCAAGCTTGGAACTAGCTATGAAATCAGCTTAACCAGTGTTATAGTTTGGGATAAAGGAAACAGATGACAGATGAAAATTGTCCTGATTTTACTTTGTACCAAGTGTATTTGTTTAATGTGTTTTAATAAATTCTCTCCAATTAGAACATTTGGACTCTGACGTTTGTATGTCAGAATAAAAACATTTCAAGAATATGATAAAAAATAAACTTGATTGTTTATGTACAGAAAGCTCCACAATTATTGACACCCTGGGTGAAAATGAGTAAAAAACATTTTAAATGTTTGGTAAATTAGCATAATCTTACACTATTTATAAAAAAAAACCCCACATAATTCACTCTATTATGAATGAAAAATGTACTTTTTTTTGTATTTTGTTTATGCATTTTCTCCCTATTTTCTCCCAATTTTTAGCGCATCCAATTGCCCGATTGCATCACGCTCCCTCTCCACTAATTTCGATCCCCGCTCTGATTGAGAAGAATGACGCTAACCCACGCCCCCTCCGACACGTGTGCAGTAGCCGACTGCATCTTTTCAGCAGCACAAGGCAAGTTCATATGCGGATAAGCCTTGTGTACGGAGAGCCACGCCCTGATCGACGAATTATTCCTTGACTCTGTGCAGATGGCATCAATCAGCCAGCAGAGGTCGTAATTCCATCAGTTATGAGGTCCCCGCTCCGGCTCCCACCCTGTATGAACAACAAGCCAATCGTTGTTCGTGTAGCCGCCCAGCCTGCCGGATGGCTGAGCTGAGTTTCGAACCGACGTGGTCGAAATGTCAGCTCTGGTGTGCTAGTGTGTTTTACCGCTGCACCACCCGAGACTGTGACATTTGAGGATGGTCCAAATGTTTTGGCTTATCACTGTTTATGTATTGAAAGACAAAATGTTTCATACACTTATAGGAAACATGTACAGAATGACATTTGAATGATTGATTCCTGATTTTAGCCAAAACAAATCTACATTTATATATGTTTATTGGGTGCAGCAAACTAGTTCTGGTTATATGGGCACATAGAAGGCTGTGATTAATTACAGTAGTGGCTTTAGTTAATCACAATGACTAACAAGTAAAGTTTCAAAGTCACAACAACTTAACAACTTAAATTTGAGTTTTGTTTGTGTTTAAAAACTTGACCTTTTAACTCAAACTGTAGATTAGTGCTTTAATTATTAAAACATGCGATTATGAAGTAATTGCAATAAAAGTGTTTCCCATATTAATAGATCAATCTGTATAGTGCAGTTAATACAGACTGATATAATAGCTTTGAGCCCTCAGTTAACCGTGTCCCCCTTGAAACACTTTAGAGATAACGTAATCTGTTGTCCCCCTTTTCTTTTTTTTTTTAATCCCATGTCCCTACCTCCAGACTATCCTGTGATTGGGAAAGAAGTTTTCTGAGTCTTCCTACATGACTGCCATTGGCCATTTGCTCTAGAAACCACCACTTTTACCCAGTGGGGCTGCAAATGTGCAATAGTAAAATGACAAAACAAGGGAGTTAGTGACTGACAAAAGCAGGGGGAGGAGAGACAGGAGGGGCGCTCATTCAGAATGTAGGAGGAGTGGGAAAGTAAACAGCCCTGCCAGAGGCCCAGCAAGCAAAAGAAGCATAAAGATGTGCTTCAGAATTCACCAGTTTTATAGTCTTTGTTAGCTTGTTTGGATTAGGAGGTGAAGTTTTTCGTCTGTGGGAAGTTCAAGTGCTGATAAGAAGGTGAGTGCTGCTGATTTGTTGCCATGTCTTTGCAATACAGTCATACACACTCATAAATACTTACATTATATTTTTAATCTCTCTTCTTGGCTTCCTGCCAATACCAGCAAATGCACCATGGGAGGTAATAGAATGAGAACAAATAATTAAAAACATGATTTATTTTCTCATTATGTCTTATTTTTGCACTTACACCTGTCTATGCACACCTGTCAGCAGTAGGATGCCCAGCATGTGGAACACACAGTGGTCTAAATGTTTCTAAATTGGTTTTGTAAGGGTAAAACGTATAATTTTTAGCCAAACAGCTAAAAATGAACTTTAATTGCCATTTTACCCAATAATATACAATTAATCACCTACAATGGCAGGTATTCAGACTTCAAATTGTGGTTGGTACATCCTATTTCCTTTAATTCTTGAGATGTGTCTAAAACTCACTGGAACTGGAACATAGTTGGTAAAGACACATATCTTGGTCTATAAAAACCCACAAATGAATTAATTAAGCCACAAAATCCAATAAACAGCCTGTGGATCTATGCAATCAAATTGTGTTAAAGCATAAATCAAAGGCATCAATTATTTTAAAATCAAACCTTCCTTAGGTTGGCCGTTATGCCAAATTGAGAATCCGGCCATAAATGCCTTGGTCAGAAAGGTAAAAAAGAACCCGACAGTCATTCTAAAAGATCTCCAGAAGTCAAATGCTGAGATGAGACAACCTGTTCAATACCAGCCATCTCTACTGTGAGACAGTGTCAATACAGATACCACTGTTGAGTAAAAGGCATAATACAGCATTTAAAGAAATCTGGCAACATAAGGAAAACTTTCTTTGGGCAGAACAGCAAGCACTGGCTACTACCATATCTACAGTGAAATGTGCTGGTGGTAGCTTTATGTACTATGGTGGTGCCTTGACTACATTTATGGCCGGATTCTCAAGGCAGTGACACTGGCAAGAACTGAGGGGTGAATAAATGCAGCCAAAAACTGAGACATCCTTTAAAAAAGTCTACTCTAGAGTGCACACAAACTCTGTCAAAGGGTGGACTGTCACCCCAGTCAGTGACCCAAAGATACATCCAAAACAACACTGTCTCTAATGTTAGGTGGCCCAGCCTAAGCCCAGACTTAAACCCCATCAGATATATATGGTGGGACCTGAAGATGGCAGTTTACAGAGTTCACAGACCCTTGCCATTTAATCTCATGGAGTTTAAGAGGTTCTGCTATGAAGACTGGGATAAACTGCCCAAATCTAGGGGTCGCCAAAAGGGCTTTTCTATAATGTATTAAGTAAGAGTTAAATACTTTTGTAAATAGGAGATTTCAGTTTTTTGATTTCTAATTTATTCTAATTAATGCAGTTTTTTTGCATTACTGGGAATTTGTCCTGTGAAGCATGGTGGTGGTAGTTTCAAGCTCTGATGGAATTTCAGGAGGTAAAGAAGTTTACCTCAGAATTCTTCTTCTTTTGACACAATCCAAGGGAGACAGGGCCGGTTGGGAATTTGACGTCCTGTAAAGCATGGTGGTGGTAGTATTAAGCTTTGGTGGAATATCAGGAGGTAAAGAAATTTACCTCAGAATCCTTTAGGCACAACCTGCACAACTTGCAAAAAACATGCAAGAATTAAATACATTAAATGTGTTGAGTTTTTAAATAAGGGACTTTATTCATTCATTTATTTTCATTAACAGTTTCATCCTGGTTAGTGTCAGTCAAGTACAAACAGCATGCTAATCGATCACACAGTTACACAATTTAGAATAACCAGGCTCAGTTTGGAATAACCAATACACCTTCTGCAAGTTTTGGGAGGTGGGAGTCCTCAGCAGTACCCAAAGTACATAGTCAAAAAGCCATTGGTCTTCAAGGTTGACAAGTGTGGTGAATTGTATATACTAAATTGTCCATGACTGTGTTCGATATAACCTTGTGTGAACTGATGAATCTTGTGTAATGAGTAACTACCGTTCCTGTCATGAATGTAACCAAAGTGTAAAACATGACGTTAAGGTTCTAATAAACAAACAAACAAACAAACTTCAAGGTTGATAAAATTATTTACAATGGTCATTACTGTAGCATGCTAATGCTAACCAAAGTATGTTTAGCTCACAACTATTAGCTTAGCTAACTATGTTAGTGCATAATGTCTTGATAAAATGTCTTTAATGTCTTTAATTTAACAATATATAAGCTAACGTTTGCTAAATTATCCTGCTTATAACCTTTAACCTCAGATTGTTTTTGCTTATTAGTATAATCGTACATGATGGCGCTGTGCCACTCTCTAATCTTTATCTTGGCTCCAGCTGATTCTCCCCTTTCACCGACTTTTCTCAGAAGCCCCCACAATCTAAGAGCTTTAAAAATGAATGCTCTGTTTCTCCTTGTTTTTCGCTCCTGAAACTTTCCATGTCATTAGCAGTCAATGCATGTACCAGCCAGAGCTACTCCACACATCCACATGACTGAACTGTCAAGAATTGTTCTTTATATATCTAACATTAATGCTTACTATAGTTATTGTTTAAACATGGGAGATGTTTTCTGCTCAGTGTTGGAAGATGTAAATGAATTCAAATAAAATGGAACATGATCTGATGATGGTAAAGTTTCGTACACTTGTAAAACTATGAATGTAATGAATGGCAGAATTCCAGTATTTTTTTAGGAGTGCATTTGAGTTCATTTAAAAGTTCCTAAAATATGATGAAATCTGTTGGATAGAAAAGGGCTAGTTTTACTACTCCCTTAGGCTGAGTCACAACCCATACAAAATAAAATTCTTAGAAGATCTGTATATATGTTGCTGGAAATGTCAGCTGAAGCCATTTCTAAATCCCCAAATCATTGTCTGTAAAGCTAAAATACATGGATAAAATATAATGAAAATAAGAAGATATAAGATCTAAAAAATTATACAGCCAAGAACCATAGAAATTAGCTTATCGTCAATAAAAAGCTAATCAAAATAATAAAATATAAAAAAATAAGAGCCAAGAACCATAAAAATACATTTATCATCAATAAAAAGCAGCTGAAACAGCTGTCACTGTCACATAGGCTTAAATGATACAGTGCAGGTAATGAAAAAGCTTCACATAGGAAAGTTGACGACTAAGTTGTAATGCACATAGTTTAAGAATTTGATGTCCTGTGAAGCACGGTGGTGGTAGTATTAAGTTTTGATGGACTATCAGGAGGTAAAGAAGTTTACCTCAGAATTCTTTAAGCTCCCAACTGGCCCTGTCTCCCTCAGGTTGTGTCAAAACAATTTTGAGGTTATGCAAATGTCCTGTGAAGCATGGTGGTGGTAGTATTAAGCTTTGATGGAATATCAGGAGGTAAAGAAGTTTACCTTAGAATTCTTTAGCACAGCCTAAAGGAGACAGGGCCGGTTGGGAATGTGATGTTCTGTGAAGCATGGTGGTGGTAGTATTTAGCTTTGGTTGAGTATCAAGAGGTAAAAAAGTTTAGCTCAGAATTCTTTAGCACAACCTGAGGGAGACAGGGCCGGTAGGGAGTTTACTCTCCTGTGAAGCATGGTGGTGGTAGTATTAAGCTTTGATAGAATATCAAGAGATAAAGAAGTTTACCTTAGAATTCTTTAGCACAACCTTAGAATTCTTTTGGCACAACTTGAGGGAGACAGGGCCAGTTGGGAATCTGATGTCCTGTGAAGCATGGTGGTGGTAGTATTAAGCTTTGATGGAATATCAGAAAATAAAAAGGTTCTTCTTCTCTTGGCACAAACTGAGAGAGACAGGGCCGGATGGGAAATCAAGGGCACTAATATAGAAATGCCCATTTTCCACAAGATTCTGGACTGTCTGTGGGAATTTGTACTCCTTCCTGTTAAAAAGAAGAGAAGAACTAGTTGAACTTTTCAATTCAAGCTGTTTAAAACCCTTGAACCTAATAACTAGAAAGCAGTGTCCACATTATTTTGTCAGGACAATGTAGCCTAACATCTGTTTTTTTTCTATGAGTGTAAGTTGTGCAGAACTCAGCCCTTGGTGATTTTTTATGAGGAATCTGAATCTTTAGGATTTACATAATGCTGCAGCAGCCTACTGACATCTCCACAGAAACAAACCTCACAAAGCTATTATTGTGCACTGTAATACAATCAATAGGCCCTCTACAGACTCGTGAGCCCACTGTGGAAATACTTTATGCTAATATTCTGAATGCACTGGGAGAATGAATGTGTTTCCTGCAGATTCCTCATATCATAAATATTGTCAGATTTAATTAAACTCTAATCGTTTTTTCTTGCAGCAAAACTCTTGCTCTGACATGTTATGAGTTACACTTGTTTTTTCTGCACTCGTCCCATTTTGATCAATTATGTTCAAAAAAGACATTAATTTCATCCACCAGCTCTTGCTAACCATACATTACACGCTACATAGCAGTGACCTTCTGACCTGTGATCTAATAGCTGTGGATTCGCTGTAAGAAACGTTAAAACGATGCTTTGTGAGTTGGTTCCAAGGTTTCTGCTTCAATTGGGCCATTGTATTCTGATGTGCAGGAAGTGGGCTGATTGGAGTGATTGTTTGCAGTCCACAGGCCTCTGGATCAGAGACCTTGGAAAGCAAACCCACATAAAGAAGCAAAAGTATTATAAACACATCTATATTAAGAAATTTCCTTCAAAGGATCAATAAAGTATCTATCTATCTATCTATCTATCTATCTATCTATCTATCTATCTATCTATCTATCTATCTATCTATCTATCTATCATCTATCCATCCATCCATCCATCCATCCATCCATCCATCCATCCATCCATCCATCCATCCATCCATCCATCCATCCATCCATCCATCCATCCATCCATCCATCCATCCATCCATCCATCTATCTAGAGGGTTTGTGGTATTATAAACACCCCTGTACAGAGAGTTTAGGTTATTAAAAACACCCCTATATAAAGGGTGTACAGTATTATAAACACCCCTATACAGAGGGTGTACGGTATTAAAACACCCCTATACAGAGGGTGTATGTCATTAATAAAGACCCCTATATAGAGGGTGTAGGTCATTATAAACACCCCTATATACAGGGTGTAGGTCATTAATAAAGTCCCCTATAAAGAGGGTGTAGGTCATTATAAACACCCCTATGTACAGGGTGTACGTCATTAATAAAGACCCCTATATAGAGGGTGTAGGTCATTGATAAAGACCCCTATATAAAGAGTACAGGCCATTAATAAAGACCCCTATATAGAGGGTGTAGGTCATTAATAAAGATCCATATATGGAGGGTATAGGTCATTAATAAAGACCCCTATATAGAGGGTGTAGGTCATTAATAAAGACCCCTATATAAAGAGTACAGCTCATTAATAAAGACCCCTATATAGAGGGTGTAGGTCATTAATAAAGACCCCTATATACAGGGTGTAGGTCATTAATAAAGACCCCTATATACAGGGTGTAGGTCATTAATAAAGACCCCTATATAGAGGGTGTAGGTCATTAATAAAGACCCATATATGGATGGTATAGGTCATTAATAAAGACCCCTATCCAAAAGGTATAGGTCATTATAAACACCCCTATACAGAGGGTGTATGTCATTAATAAAGACCCCTATATAGAAAGTAAAGGTCATTAATATAGACCCCTATATAGAGAGTAAAGGTCATTAATAAAGACCCCTATATAGAGGTTGAAAGCAGGTTTTAATCCTCATCTGCTGGGTCGTAACTATACACATGGCCTTCTCGATCCTTGTTAGTGATTATGATTGACTGTAGCTGGTGATTTCCAAGTGTCCAGAGTAAAAAAAAAACTGGTTTAACACCTATTAAAAATGATATTACATTGTACCCAGAGGACGGGAAATTAAACCAAGCTCTTACATGGTCTGGTAATCCAAGAACCACCAAAACCAGGTCTGCATGTAGGTAATTTAATTTTAAATCTTTAGCCATGAAGTTTAGCTCCCTTACAACTGTGTGTACATATTTTAATTCAATCAAAACCACACAATTCTTTTTATTATTATTTATTAATAATTTTTTATTGAAGCGTCTATTAATCTAATTTCTTATGCTTTTGGACTAACACTTATTTTATAGCACTGTTACTGTTAACACTTGTGTAATTTATGGCAGGCAGTGAGCTTGAATGCTAAGTAAACACATTACAGTCTGTGATGTTCGTAGGTGACATTCCAGTGGGACAGATGTGTTGTCTTAGCTTTACTGTTTATATGTCAGTTTATAGTGCTTTGAAAGCTAATGCACCCTGACAAAGAAGATAGCACATATACAGTGTGAAATGTACCATAATCAGATAATTATTAAGTAAAAAAAAAAAAAACATAAAATCAGTAAGTAAAATAATACAAAAAATCAAAGGTACAATATTAAAAATAATCAGTAAGTAAAAGAAAATTATTACATTTTATATTTATTTAACTTTGAAAAAAGATAAAACTAGATAACAAAAATGTAATAAATATACAGCCTGAAAACACTACACCTTATTTTATGTTATATGTTTTCTTTTTTCTTTTAGCTGCTCCCATTTATAAGCTTCTACTTATTTTATCTGGGCTTTGGACAGGCACTGAGAGCGCACTCGCAAATGCAACTCGCAATAGTAAGGCTGTTCTCCCCTCTCTCTCTTAGACATAGTGTCTGTGTAGAAGCCCGGCTGGTCGATAGCACCAATGATATTCAAACCCCAGAGCTCAGTGGCATAGTGTATTGTACTGCTGCACCACCCGAACGCTGAAAATACTACATTAATAAGATGAAACTTTATTGTCATTATAGTTTATACAGCAAAACTTTGTTTGATAGAAAGATAATATAATTTTATATATATAATATAAAAAGAAATAATGTAAGAAAAAAGAAATAATAGATTATTTAAAGATATATAAATAATAAATAATACATTAATTTTAATAATATATAAAAATATAAATAATATAATAATATAAATAATAAATATGTTAAGATAATATAAAATATAAAATATTAATACAAAAATATAAGTAATACAAATAATACGTAATTATAAGTAATATAAGAATATAAGAATAAATAAAAAACAATATTAAAAGCTAGTGAAAACGATAAAAGTAATTACAACATTTTTGGCAGTAAATAATAAAGAAACCAATATATTACTTTTGTGGCCGTTAAAGCTTCAGTCAAAAAGGGTTCAATAGGGTTTTTTAAAATAATTAAAAACTTTCCACATTAGAGAAAACATTTAATATTTACTCTTTAATGTCCATGAGTTAAGTGACAGCAATGTTAGCTCTTACGTTTCCGAGTGGTGAGTCCCACACTGAACTTTGCATATCTGTGCCGACCGGAAAGCCTTCTGTAATGCCTCCCACATCCAGAATCCCAAGAGCTGTGATCTCAGCTCCCAAGACACAGTGAGAGAAGAAGTTTGGCCGCCAAGAATGTTTTAGCAAAGGAAATGGCTGAGGGTTAATCAGAATGTAAAGCAGATGCTGTGTGAGGGAGCTTCCTAATACATTTCTGATTACAGATCGTACGGTTAGATAGTTCAGACATTATACGACTGTGTGACTCCTGACTTAATTTGACAGGGGTGTCTAATACACATAGTTTTACAACCTACATTAAAAAATTAGATATTTAAACCATTATAATCTTTTTGATAATAGCAAGTAATAAAATACGAATGAATATTATACACTATTTTTATATAAGATTGGTTTACAATTTGATACAATTTGTACATAGTTAAAAAAACAGAAGTCAAAAATACCCATGCAAAAATGTACACATGGGTAAACACGTGAGTAAACAATGACTGACTGTTCTGAACTGTCGCAGAGCTTTGATCTCAAACCCAACTGAACCTATCTGAGATGAATTGGAATGTTGACTGTGAGCCAGGCTGTATTATCTGTCTCATGACCACCTCATGATCTTGTGGAAACTCTTTCCTGAAGAAAAAGGGGCCCAACTTCATACTAATGCACATGGTTTTGAAATGGGATGTCCAGCAAGTTCATGGTCAGGTGTCCACATACTTTTGGCCGTATAGTGTATAAGTTTAGCTACATTTCTCAGTCAGGGGCTTGTTGTGTAAATCACATATATTGTAGATGCTTAAACTATTTTAATAACCCGTAGTAACGTAGTAAAGTAGCTTTATACATGCTACATCACTTTATCACAGAAGAACACAAACATGTTCACATTGTGGATATACAATTACTGACTGTACTGAGCTGTCGCTGAGCTGTTCCTAGCTGTTCCTCTTACTTACACTTTGTAAGTGGAAAGGAAACCCCAAAGGACCCCCACTGACCAGATGTTATCTGGGTGGTGGACCATAATTATCACTGCAATGAGACTAAATCAGTAGTCACATGCTTTGTGTGTGTGTTTTACTGGTATTTGTATATGAGGTGTAACCATATAGTACTGTGCTGTATGTTGAGATTTTTAGCAACTTCCCATTGACAAAACGGGTTGCGCCTCACCAGGCACCAGGTGCTTGACCAAGGTAGAACAATACGGTAATGGGAAAATAACAGCACTGTCCAAAATAACAGAAACAATAAAACAAATGAAAGACACAAATAAATCTGCAGCCCACAACGCAGAAAATGGATTGAAAAGGAATAGAGCAGAAATGAAGACTGGTGGTCACAATATGGCAAGCAGCTTCCCAGTAAAAAAGAAAACAAAGTGTGTGTTGTACTGGTACTGCAGCCATGTGTCTTTCTTGAAAAGTAGGTGCTGTTTTAGCTGCAAAAAGAAGGCCCACTGTTTTGGAATGGTATGCCCAACAAGTTAATAGTTATGTCCACGTACTTTTGGCCATTTAGAGTATAAGCTTAGCTATATTTATGGGTAATAAGGTTGTTGTGTAAATCATGTACATTGTGAGTGGTTAAACTATTTTAACACCACAGGAAAGTAGCTTTATACACTACTACATTACTTGCTGCCTAGCAACATTGGTCCTTGAAACCTGGGTTTGTTCTTCTCCACTGATTCTCCGGTCTCCTAAGAGTTTCACATGTTCTCCTTGTCTGTGCCTTTACATCTGGATTTTCTCTTCTCCCACTTCCCTAAACATTCAGTACCAAAACACTAAATGAACTGAAATATTTCTTCCTTTATTTGATTTTTCAGGGCTTTATGTGCACACCTCTGTCCCCTCAACCGCCAAGAGTCATTAATGAGAATGAGGAGGAAAAGAAAGAAGACAAAGACACAACACAGAGCTCTGAATCAGCAGATGCTACGATGTCTTTAAATATAAATAATGCTAACAATTATCAAAAGAATACAACAAAGCAAACGACTCCTGATACTGGTTTTACTAGTACAGAAGACCCAATAATGGAAAACGCTACAGTGCCCCCTGGTGGTCAGGATATTCCAAGTGTGGCTGTAGGTGTGTGCGTTTTAAGCACAGGTAAATTTGTTTATACTTTTATTCCAATGTATTTTATTTTTCTACTTTATCTGCTGTTTACTACAGCTTGTGAAAAAGTTTGTGAACACTTTTTTCCAATAATGACTCAGGAAATGTTATCTGACCTTCATATATGTAAAAATATTATATACATGCTGCTCGTGTAATAATAATCACAAGTGTATTATTAAACATATTGATTAAACATTCTTTGTCCAGACTGAAAGGACTGAAGTGTGTATTATAGAGGTGCCCTGGTTGATAAAAATGGCAAGCAGTGACTGCTCTTCTTAAGCTTTGTTTTTGTATAAAGCACATTTTAGAAGACTTTTAAAGAAGTGTAGGAATAAATGAAAACTGTTAAACATTTAAGAACTGAGATAATCAATAATCAAGAAAAATCCCTAGATGTATCTCCACTGTGAAGTTTGGTGGAGTGAGCATCAAAGTTCAGAGCTGCTTCACTGCATTATAAACCAACAAGTGAATGCTTAAAAAAGGCAAACACAGACTTCAAAAGTTTGTGTCTTTGTAATTATTGAACTGACATGCTGTAAAAATAACACAAATCATTCTTATTCTTATATTATTATTAATTATTGGATTAATTATTGGATTTAATAATAAACAAAATATATAATAAAAATAATAATAAAATAATTCTTATTCTTATTATGAATTAAAACTATGTTTAATCATTGTATTATTAATTATTGGATTTAAAACATCCTGTACAACAGTTACTAAAAACATAACTGCTGCTAAAGGAAGTTCTTTCTGTTAATAAATGCAAGCGCTTACATACTTTCCCAGCCCAACAGAGCTGAGTCCGAATGCTATTGACTAACATGATTGGCTATGTCTGATGCAAACAATGGAGCACAGCATTTCCTGGTGGAACTGGTTCTGCTGTGACCCTGACCAGGATAAAATGGGGAAAAAAATAAATAAATAAAAAGTACAATAGAAAGTGTGTTTATGTCTGTTAGTACAAGTCAGATGAAGAGAAGCCAGCATGTTAGGAGTAAATGTTGTAGAATTAGATAATTCCAACATTTTGAAATTCACTGTACATATTTTTTATTTTTATGTTAATGCAATTATTAAACATTGTTCTTATTTATAATAATAATTATAATAATTAATAATAATTATTAGTATTATTATATAACAATTATTTAACAATTATAACAATAAATTATTTTTTAGTATTATTTATTATTAACATTGTTTATTTATAATTTTTTAAAATATATTTTTAGACACACCATCATCTGAAAGCCCAAAGCAGTGAGTACTCAAATGACTTTTTTCCATTTAAATCACTAGCACTTATTTTTTCCTGGTTATTTTTACCCTCTTCTGTTCACTTCTGTACTGTTGATCCAGTCCATCTCATCTGATTTTATTGCATTAGACATTATGAAATGATTTAAACACTTTGTTTAGCTGGTCTCCTAAAAACAAAGTGGAAATTACAACCCAGCCCAGTAATCCCATTAATCATTTTTCTCTAAGGCCTGCTAATTACCTTTGAGATATCAGGAAATATAGTTGCACATAAATGTAATATTAACATTTGCAACAGGTTGCTGGTTTCTAAGAGTGGGTGCTGCACTGCACTGGGTTTGGTGAGTTTCACATTTTTGGGTACCCTGGTTACCTCATATGCTTGTTTCACTTTATATGCAGAAGGTAAAGCACAGTAAATGTGGGCAATATAGATATGGTGCTGCACAGCAATACATGTCCCAATGTTCTTCCTGGCAACAACACCCTGCTTTACACTGACCCTAGGTGTGAGTGAGCCCTGCGATGGATCAATGCTCATCCAGCTTTGCGCTCAGTGTTTCTGGGAACCAGACCCTTGTGACCCTGACTAGAATAAAGCTCAATTACTCACTTTCTAAGCTGCCTATCCTAATCAGGATCACAGGGGGTGCTGGCCACTGATGTCAGTAACGCGTTACTAAGTTACTCTAATCTGACCACATTTTTCAGTAACAAGAAATCTAACGCGTTACTATTTCCAATCCAGTAATCAGATTAAAGTTACTTATCCAAGTTACTGTGCATTACTATTTGTGCGTCTCGGGGAGTGACGTCTGGCCTATGCGACAATTAAGTCACGAACTGCGTCCGGAATCGCATACTTACAGAGTATGCACTAGATTGGAGGAAGTATGCACTACTCGGCCGGTAAAGAAGTACATACTTTCAGTACAGAAGTGTGCAGTATGCACACAACACCGCTACGTACTACACGTGGGGACGTGATGACATAATATCACCATAGTTACAGACTCATTACAAACCCCACTCGCCAAAATTTTGGATATTTATCGTCTTTTTGTTATTTATTTGTCTCTAAAAATTTTATTTTATTTATCTTACTTACACTTGTGAACAGAGGACTCCGTTTTCCGCGTCTTTCTTGTTTCTTATTCCGCTTCAATCGCCTACGCAGCTCCAGTTGCATTACGGCAGCTGCTGAATGTAACTAATAAAGTAACTTGTAATCTAACTTAGTTACTTTTAAAATCAAGTAATCAATAAAGTAACTAAGTTACTTTTAAAATCAAGTAATCAATAAAGTAACTAAGTTACTTTTTAAAGGTAACTATGCCATCACTGGTGCTGGCACACACAGAAACACCCTGGACAGGGCGCCATACACACAAACACATTCATACCTCACACACACACACACATCACAATCACACATACATCTATCACATTCACACCTTAACATACACACACATCACACACACACACCCCACACATCACACATACACACACATCTCACATTACACACACACACATCACACATCTCACACCCACACACATCACACCTACACACACCACACATCGTACACACACACATCACACATACACATCACTCACACACACATCACACACACACATCACATATCACACACACATATCACAACCACACACATTACACATCACAATCAAACACATCACACATATTACACATCTCTCTCATACACACATCACACACACACACATCACAGTCACAAACACATCACACACACATCACACATTTCTCTCACACACATCACAATTACACACACACATCACAATCACACACAAACACATCACACACATTACACACACACACACACACATCACAATCACACACATCATACACACACACACATTACACACACACACACACACACACAGCATATACACAATACACAAACACATCTTCGGTTAATCTGACTGCGTATCAGTCCAAAGTTTCCCTGGAGGGGGATGCAGACACAGGGAGAACATGCAAACTCACACAGAAAGGAATCGAACCCAGGACCATCTTGCTGTGAGGCAGCTGTGCTACCCACTGTGCCTCCTTCGAATAAAGCTAGTGAAAGTCAATAAATAAACAAAACCTCAAAAGCAAAGTGATTCCATTTTTTTATTATTCGTAACAGCAGTTTCGTTCCTGACAGCTTTTCTCTCCTGAGAGTCGAGACTTAAAAAAAGTCCCTTTTTAGTTCTTAGCGCCGGTATTTCTGCTGAGTGTTTGCTTCCACCATGAAGATACAGTCAATACTGCGGCACAGCCTGGAGCCATCGATAACGTTTTCCTCTCAATATTGTGAGCTGTCAGCACTCTGCAACAGTGATGCTATCAGTGGGTCAAGCACGGGTCAGACTCTTATTCACAAAATACAAACTGATCAAATTACAAGAGCCTCTAACCAATCATTTTCACTTTCTGTTAAGATCTAGCCAAAAGTATGTGGACACTATAGTACTATAGTAGTCATCCTATTCAAAAAACAACAATACAGAGCTGCTTACTCTTTGGGTCAGGGCTCTGTCCAGGTCACTGGAGTTCATACACATCTAAATTATACCTTTATAGAGCTTGTCTTGTCTACAGGGGGGAGTCATACTCGAATGGGGAAGGACCTTTTCCAAATCGTTGCCACAAAGCTTATGAGGATCTTAAGTCTGATTTTAAATGTTAGCTATAGAGGAGCGTAGCACTGTCGCCTCATAGCAAGAAGGTACTGGGTTCGATCCCCAGGTGGGGCGGTCTGGGTCCTTTCTGTGTGGAGTTTGCATGCTCTAAATCCTAATAATCAAACAAACAAGAAGCGTCCAATTATTTTTGGTCATATAGTTGTGCAGGAATGATTTTCTTTAATTAGTAAAAACTGATTTTCAATAAAATAAATACCCATAAATAAAAAATAAAAAAAATGTGGGGGTGTTTCCTGTTTATAACTTGACTTAGCAATGCTACACAGGGGCGTAACTACTGACATGAACTCAAACCCCCATCGCACTGCCCCCCATTGGCTGCACTCGCCAGGTTGTTATTATTATTGTTGTTGTTGTTATATATATATATATATATATATATATATATATATATACAGTATATATATATATATATATATATATATATATATATATATATATATATATATATATATATACACCAAAGTAAAAAACAATTGCTAACATGTGTAATAAATTAATTATATATGGAAATGTTGCTTCCTATTTTGCAGCACCAGTTTAAAGAAGGTCCTTTCCTGCTCTGGCATGACTGTGCCCCATGTACAAAGCAAGCTCTATAAACAAATATATCAATTATATTAATTTTGTGTCAGTTTTACCACCGCTTTACTCTATTCAGGGTCGCTGTGGGTGCAATTCACTGGGCAAAGGGTAGAAAACACCCCGGACAGATCACCAGTCAATCACAGAGCAAAGAACTGTCCACAAAAAACACCAGTCATCGGTGTATGCAAACATTGGATTGTAACTTCAGATATGAGACAGACTTCTCTGAAGTTCCTCAGTGGAGTGTAACGATCGTTCTGAGCTTAAGGGAGCCGTAACTACCCAAGCTGCTACACTGCATAAGACATCAAAGCAATATGGCTTTGTTCACAAGACAAAGGAGGAGGAGGAGAAGCAGGTAAACATTATAGAACAATACAATATTCCACTCCTTGCAATCACTCTGCCCACTGGGATCAGGTTTGGTGGGTGGGTGGGTTTGCAGACAAGATACAAAAGCAGGTCTGTCAGCTGATCTATTTCTATAGGTATGTAAAGTCTCAGCAAAAGTTGGGACATGCCTAGTAAAATTTCAGAGAAGCACGACTACTCATAAATTGTTGATACCAAATGTTCACGAGCTTCCAGGCACGTCGTGTTCACTTTAACGAGAACCTGAGCAGTTTTGAACTTACTGTACGACCACCGGCCACTGAAAGATTGATGCACCAATGAAAGCGGAATGTTATTTTAATTGATAATGAGATATTTTATTTAGATTTATGGATTAAAGCACTTCTCTGAGAGCAGAGCATGGTGGGTAATTTGGAGGCCTCTCCAACATCATCAGATTCCATTACTATTAAAACACTAGCATGTGGGTTGAGCGTGAAAGGTCAAGCTTTTACACCTAATGGACTGCAAGCATGAGGTCATTTCAAAAATAATTAAAACGGGTCCTCCTACGAGCGCTCTCTCCTGAGTCAGGAGAAGCGTGGGTGGACAGTTCACATTATTAACAAAAACATTAAGCATGCACACATTAAGCTTGGCTAAACAAACCCTGGAATGTTCTCATGGTCAATGGTCTAATGGGTTTTTGACATAAAAAGACAAAATATTTGCAATTGTTATGTAAGACAATGAGAACAAGAACAAACAGTTTTAAATTATTTTATCATTTCCTTTTATATTTAATTGGCAGCGATAACAGCCTCTATTTTTTGGGAAAGCTTCCAGTAGAAGAATTATCAGAAGAATTTGGAACGAGTTTGAGGGAACTTTCCATTTTATCAAAATGCATTCCATCCATTGATCCATCCATCCGTCCACCCACCCATCCATCCATCCATCCACCCATCCTCCATCCATCCACCCATCCATCCATCCATCCATCCATCCATGCATTCAACCAAACCTAACAATCCATCCATCATCCATCTATCCATCCATCCATCATCCATCTATCTATCCATCCATCCAAACCCAACCATCCATCCATCCATCCATTCATTCAACCGAACCTTACCATCCATCCTTCCATATTAATATCTGCTACACCTGTTAATTACTAGATGAATATTATGGTGTGCTTAAACATAAAAGAGGTGGGGCTGGACAACACCCATCTATCCACCTATCAATCCATCCACCTATTGATTGATTCATCCATCCATCCATCCCTGACACACCCACCCACCCACCCATTCCATCCATCCATCCATCCATCCATCCATATTAATACCTGCTACACTTGCTTATTACTAGTTAAAATGTTGGTGTCCTTGAACTAATCCAATGTTATGGTTATCCATCCATCGATCCACCCATCCATCAATCCATCTATCCCAACCCAGCCAACCCCATCCATCCATCCATCCATCCATCCATATTAATACCTGCTACACCCACTAATTACTAGATGAAGACTATGGTGTCACTGAACATGAAACTTACCAAACTGAAGAGATGGGGCTGGTCATTTCTTCAGTCAATCAAGTGTTATGGTCTGGGTCAACAGCACAGCCATTTCTAAATACCCTGTCTTAGTGCACTTCTGACTAATCTCTCAATTGTTAAAGTTTTAAAGGGCTAATCAATCATTACAGCTTCTAAATGTCATGGCTTATTTTGGGGAATGTTCTAGAGATGTGGCGTCAGCTGGCAAAGCTAAAGAAGAAGATCCAGATATAGCTGAAGGACAGGACTTAACATGGGATGTAAATGCCACTGTCAGCACATCACATTGTGCTGGAGGAGGTAAGAGTTCTAACCTCATTAATGTGACCAACTTTGTCTGTACTCTGGCATTCTCTAATACTTTCATGCCAAGGAGAGTCGCAGGGTAACACACGCCTCCCGGTGCCGTATAAAGCCCTAACATGTATGGACAATCCTGCCATGTCTATGTTTCCTTTCCTCCTGAGTCCCTTTTGCAACTGATGAAAGCCCGACTAGGCCGGTGGCACTGCTGACCTCAAATTTAGGTCTCTGTGGTGGCGGGCTTGCAAATTAAACTGCTTTGCCACACAAGTGGCGTCAAGTCCTGCAATATTTATTTGTGGGACTGTATGATAGGGTCAAAATCAAGTCTGAGATTAAAGGGTGTCAGAAAAGTTCACTGCATTAAACATGTCTGGATATGGATTTGTTGCAACACCAGAGAAATGTCAGGTGGTTCAATATAATATATAGTGTAATATGTCAAAATCTGTCATGGTACGTCGGTATATACACCGATCAGCCATAACATTAAAACCACCTTCTTGTTTCTCACACATTGTCATTTTGTCGGCTTCACTTAATATATAGAATCACTTTGTAGTTCTACAATTACTGACTGTAGTCCATCTATTTCTCTGCATGTTTGTTAGCCCCCTTTTATGCTGTTCTTCAATGGTCAGGACCCCCACAAGACCACCACAGAGCAGGTATTATATAGGTGGTGGATCATTCTCAGCACTGCAGTGACACTGACATGGTGGTGGTGTGTTAGTGTGTGTTGTGCTGGTATGAGTGGATCAGACACAGCAGTGCTGCTGGAATTTTTAAATACCGTGTCCACTCACTGTCCACTCTATTAGACACTCCTACCTAGTTGGTCCACCTTGTAGATGTAAAGTCAGAGACGATCGCTCATCTATTGCAGCTGTTTGAGTTGGTCATCGTCTAGACCTTCATCATTGGTCACAGGGCGCTGCCCACGGGGCGCTGTTGGCTGGATATTTTTGGTTGGTGGACTATTCTTAGTCCAGCAGTGAAAGTGAGGTGTTTAAAAACTCCATCAGCATTGCTGTGTCTTATCCACACCAGCACAACACACACTAACACACCACCACCATGTCAGTGTCACTGTAGTGCTGAGAATGATCCACCACCTAAATAATACCTGCTCTGTAGTGGTCCTGTGGGGGTCCTGAGCATTGAAGAACAGCATGAAAGGGGGCTAACAAAGTATGTAGAGAAACAGATGGACTACAGTCAGTAATTGTAGAACTACAATGTGCTCCTATATGGTAAGTGGAGCTGATAAAATAGACAGTGAGTGTAGAAACAAAGAGGTGGTTTTAATGTTATGGCTGATCAGTATATATATATATATATATATATATATATATATATTTCAGCAAGACAACCAGCGCACACTACAGGAGAGTACATGTGCTTGACTGGCCCGCCTGCAGTCCTGATCTGTCTTCTGTTGAAAATATATAGCGCATCATGAAGACAACAGTGTCTAGGGATTGTTCCTTTCCTTCCCGTTCTGACATGAGCTTAGTTAGCCTAGCTGGCTAATCCGTGTCACAACACCTCGGGTGCAACCTTTCCCTCAGATTAACTGGAAACGGTGCCTTTAAAGGTCTGCTGAAGAGGAGAGATCGTTTTAGACAAATCACATTTAAAAGGGTAATCAATAGACCCCAGAGCGCTAAACTGGGCAGACGTGATTTGAGTGACGCTAATGGGAGGTCTTGCTGAGCTGAGAGAGCGGGGTGGGACTATAGATCAGATGAGAGACACGGACAAACAAACAAAACTAGGCTGAGAACAGTGTTTGTAGTAATCTCATTAGCGTTTGGTCCTGTTTCTTACACGTGAATGATGTGGATGGTTTGTAGAGCTGATTTATCGAGTGTTGCAAAGATTTTTGTCCATCGAACAGGACCGCCCACTGCCACACAGAACTTCTGGAGCTCTCTTAGAGGGATCATTGGGTTTAAAGCTTGTTCTGTTTTAAAATTATTGAGGCCATTGTGGTCCTGTGAACAATATCCTTATCCTTGTCCTTATATCAGGACTTATATATGTCTAATACACTGAAATTGCAGCCCAGGTGGCACAGCAGGATATTCCGCTCCCCCAGTTGGAATCTCAGCTCTGCTACCGGTCGGCTGGGCGCCCCCTAACAGGCACAATTAGTAGTGCCTGCAGCAGACAAAATTGGCCACTAAAGTCTACTGGATTGAAAAAGACTGGACTAAAAAAAGGGGTGGGGTCTTTGATGCTGTGTAAGAACCATGGATAGTAGCCCGAGGAGATCAGTGCGTGACTCTCCATGTGCAAGACTGGACTCACTCACAAATCCACAGACGTATGGGCAAATAAGAAGGGGGTGGTGGACTGCAAATGCATCGGAGGGAGCATGTGTCAGGCAAATATACCCTCCTAAGACACGATCCCAGCCATGGGAGACTAATCGGCTATGGTAAGGGGAGAAAATGCATAAATAAAATTGCAACTTGACTCCAGTTGAGTTGTAGACACATCTTAAGGATACCTGAAGGATGAATCTGACCACAAGTCGGAGTGCCAAGCGAAGGGTCTAATTATTTTGGGTGCAAAGGTAAAGTACGCTAGCTCACAACTGCTGAGATCTGGCGATCCAGGGTTCGTTTCTCAGTGGTGCTCAATTATCAGCCAATTGGGAGCCTGAATAAACATGATTGGCTAATAGCAAGGAAGTGTATGGCTAAAACAGCCTAGCCATTGGGAGTCACACTTCAGTGCGCTCTCAGTACCCGTCCCAAGCCGAACTTGGATAGAAATAGGAGGGTTGCAGGAGAAACTGTGCCAAGTCGGGTATGTGGACCAGATTCGCTGTGTCAGCCCCTGAATATGTGAGCAGTCACTCACTTACTTTGTTAACTGCTTATCCAATCAGGGTCGCGTGGGGGGTGCTGGAGCCTATCCCAGCTTTTCAATAGGCGCAAGGCACACAGAAACAGTCCATCGCAGGGCAGACACACATACACACACCCATTCACCTATAGGGCAATTCAGTGTCTCCAATTAACCTGACCGCATGTTTTTGGACTGTGGGAGGAAACCGGAGCTCC
The DNA here is from genome assembly GCF_030014385.1 of Trichomycterus rosablanca. Classification (NCBI taxonomy): domain Eukaryota; kingdom Metazoa; phylum Chordata; class Actinopteri; order Siluriformes; family Trichomycteridae; genus Trichomycterus; species Trichomycterus rosablanca. Next base: position 6,667,370 of record NC_086011.1, read on the forward strand.
CGGAGGAAACCAACGCAGACACGGGGAGAACATGAAAACTCCGCACAGAAAGGACCCGGACCGCCCCGTCTGGGGATTGAACCCAGGACCTTCTTGCTGTGAGGCGACAGTGCTACCCACCGAGCCACCCAATATGTGTGAGCAGACAAAAAAAAAGGGTTTTCATATAGTGCACTGTGTTTATACTGACTGTGCCAAAATGTCTATATATGCCACAGAAAATTTACAAAACATAGAATTTAACCCGGGGTGTTGGCATGAGACTAATCATGGGCACCTGGGTTGCCAGTTATGTGTGACTCTCCATGTGCAAGACTGGCCTCACACGGGAATTTACTGAAGTTTGGGTGGAAAAGAACGGGTCGGTGGACTGCACACGAGTCCAATGAAGCGTTTGTCAGGCAAACCTGGGGTGTTGGCATGAGACTAATCATGGGCACCTGGGTTGCCAGTTATGCCTGATTTTTTTCCATGTGCTGATCATTTCTCAGGTAAAGAAGTATCTCTGGAATGCGGTGTTATCCAGACAGCCGAGGCTGAAGTGATCTACGACGACGTGGCGGCCGAGTATCTGTGCCCAGGAGCGGGTCAGTAACAGTGTAGTGTGCATGTGCGATCTGTATCTGCAGCTGTTTTGTTGAAGCATTATTTGATCAAGCATGTGTGACAGTACCTGTATCTCCGGAGACGTGCCGGTAGCTCCCTGTCCTCTGAGTCTGTGTGTGTATGTGTGTGTGTGTGTGGCAGGAGACATGATCTATGAGGATGTACAAAGAGAGGATGTTCCTCCGGGGCCCAACAATGGCCTGAGCTCCAGCGAGTTTGAGAGCTATGATGAGCAGTCTGACTCAGAGAAAGTGCCTGGCCGCAGCAAGGTGTGTGTATACAGTGTGTGTGTGTGTGTGTGTGTGTGTGTGTAGGTGTCGGCTTATGCCTGCAGCTTTGATTTCAAAGGTCTCATAATGCTCTGAAGTTGATTGCAACTGGGAGTTTTATACACCTATTAGCATTGGGTCTGTCTGAAAACCTAGTGAGCTGCCTTGCTGCCTACTGCCTATCTAGGCAGCTGCCTAAGTAGAGAGGATTCTAATAAGACATCAAACTTAAAAGGCAGATTATTTAGATGCACTACTTAGACAGCGATTATGCCAATTATGTCACCACAGTTTTTGCTTACTAAGCTAACACAGTTAGCTCCACGCATTTAAACCAATGGGCCAAGGTGGCACAACCCGCTAGCATGCCAGCCTACATCTCCCTCCGTGTACCAAAAACAGTTAAATTGTCACTGAAAGCCAAATTTGGAAATAAATGACACTTCTACACCATTATATAAATTACATTGGATGCTTCCTCATTATTCATTCAGTAATTGAAGGGGTGTCCACATAGTTTTGGCCATATAGTGAACAGTGTTAAAAATAAACTAAGAATTTTTATTGGAAAATTGGATTGGATTTAGGTAAGTGTAAGTAGCTAAGTGCATGACTTTTGACATTAGAAACTAGCTACCTGTGTAAGTGTGCAGAGGTAAAGTATGCAAGTCCACTATTGCTGAGATTCAAGGATCAGGGGTTCGAATCTCAGTGGTGCCACTGGCCGGTTGGGTGTCTGAACAGGCCTGATTGCATAATATCTGTAGTGGGGCATGGTTGAAACAGCCCAGCCATTGGGAGGTGCAGTTCTTGACATTTTTGGTGCCTACAAGCCAGGAACTGTCACATCTAGTAGGAGCAGCATTGTTGGCACAGCAGTCTTGACGTGCAGTCTTTAACCTTGGGGTAAAACAACAGAAGATGTAGTTAAAATGTGAAATCATTAAGAGTAAAATGTCAGTTTTGCAGAAAGTAGCTTTAGACTCTGGCACCCCTAATTATTACAGCAACTACAACTAAAAGGGAGAGCGAGCAGGTAACAAAATCATGGCCAAATGATAAATGAAAACAAAGATTACAGTTGACTGGATTGGAGAATATACTGGCACGATTGTGGGTTCTTCCAGCAGTGGAATAGCTGAAGAACCAGGAACAGAGCTCTGCCCCTCCCTTTATACTACTCTAGTCATATCATATTGGGTGTTGGACTTTGGAATCTCTAGTCTGTGCTAACTGTTGTTTCTTATCTGTGTACAACAGAAATGTTGCTTATCTCTGTACTTTAGACTCCCAGCCACATCACAAGCACAATATGACGGATTTAATGCACAAGCAGCATAAAACTAATATTAAGGCAGAAATGATAATCTATGTTAATGTGTATTATTTATGAAACTATAGCCAGACATCCTAGATCAGGCTGCTTTTTAACTAAAAGAAATGACATACATGAACATGACCACTGTCTCGACACGACTGTCGAGTTGCACTGAACCCCTGACTGACTATATTTCTAGTGTACCTACATGCTTCCATCTGTGCATCAATAGTTTAAGGAAGGCCCTTTCCTGTTCCAGCTTGACTGTACCCCTGCACAAAGCAAGATCTATAAAGACATAATAAACAGCTTGGTTTAAAGAAACTCCAGTGACCTGACCATAGCCCTCACTGAACAATTTTGGAAGGCACCGGAACATCAATTGGTTCTCTCTTGACTGGATGGGCACAAATCCCCACAGATATACTTTAAAGTCTTGTAGGAAGCCTTCTTAGAAGAGTGGCTGTTGTAATAGCTCATTTGTAAGCTTTATTTTTTATTCACCACAAGGGGGCAGTGCATACCTAAGTTTCTTCAAATCGCTCTTCATTCATACATAAGCACAACTACACACACACACACACACACACACACACACACACAGAGTATTTGAATTCACTCTGCATCCACTTAGGCTTCTTCTGTCTTCCGGAGGTCGGGGCTGCTCTGAGGAGCACTTTTGCCCAGCCAGGTGTCCCTGAGAAACCAATTGCCCGTCACCATCCTCACCTTTGTCTCGCCTAAGTGCCACTAAAAACCTGGCACTCATGCAGTAAATATAACATAAACTAAATGGCCAAAAGTATGTGGACACCTGCTCATAAGCTTGTTGGATGTCACATTACAAAACACAATCATTTCTCAGTCTCAATTTCCCCCTCAACAACTTGCAGCCATAACAGCCTCTAACAACCCACAAGGGACCCAGACCAACTCAAGAAGTTCTTGCTGTGAGGAACCAGACTGCTCCACCTAGGAATCAAACCCAGGACGTTCTTGCTGTGAGGAACCAGACTGCTCGACCTGGGAATCGAACCCAGGCCCTTCCTCCTGTGAGGACCCAGACCGCTCCATCTGGGAATCGAATCCAGGACTTTCTTGCTGTGAGAACCCAGAGTGCTCCACATGGGAACTGAACCCAGGACCTTCTTGTTGTGAGGAACCAGAGTGCTCCATCTGGGAATCGAATCCAGGACTTTCTTGCTGTGAGGACTTAGAGTGCTCCACATGGGAACTGAACCCAGGACCTTCTTCCTGTGAGGACCCAGACTGCTCCATCTGGGAATCGAATCCAGGACTCTCTTGCTGTGAAGACCCAGACTGCTCGACCTGGGAATCGAACTCAGAACTTTCTTCCTGTAAGAACCCAGACTGCTCGACCTGGGAATCAAACCCAGGACTTTTTTTCTTGTATGGACCCAGACTGCTTGACCTGTGAATCAAACCCAGGACTTTCTTGCTGTATGAACCCAGACTGATCCACATTTGAATCAAACCCAGGCCTTTCTTCTTGTGAGGACACAGACTGCTCCACCTGGGAACTGAACCCAGGACATTCTTGCTGTGAAAACCCGGACTGCTCCACCTGGGAATTGAACCCAGGATGTTCTTGCTGTGAAGACCCAGACTGCTCGACCTGTAAATCAAACCCAGGCTTTTCTTCTTTTATGGACCCAGACAGCTCGACCTGGGAATCAAACCCAGGACTTTCTTCCTGTGAGGACACAGACTGCTCCCCCTGGGAACTGAACCCAGTACCTTCTTGCTGTAAGGACCCAGACTGCTTTATCTGAGGAACTGAACCTAGGACCTTCTTGCTGCGAGGCAAAAGTGCTACCCAACGACAGTTTAAGTGGAGGCAGGACTGCCCAAAGTCGCTTGTTTCAGTTCACTCCTGCACTGTTGGCTGTAAGATTGACGTTTTGAAGGAAAAAAAGTGGCAGTTTGTGCTTTGTCCAAACATTATCTCTATCAGATACTCATCAGATATCAGACATGTTAATTACAGCTCTAAAGCAGCGGAGTAAAAAGCCTTACAAGCTACTGAATGGAGCTGATCTGTATCAAACCTGCCCTGCTAAAAATCAGAAAAGCATCATCATTTATGGACATACATTACAAAGCAGGGGTTTCCAGTGATATATCTGGTCACCTTTTAGAATCTGGTGATTTCCTTAAAGTAGTAACCAAGAATTCTTTCTAAATAGGTCTAAACAAGGATAAACACCAGAAGTACACTGAAGTGCCAGAAAAACTGGCACAACAGGGGACTATAGTGGCTATAGGGGTTTGTTTAGCTGGCATTCCACGAGACCCCTGGTACGTCTACAAATTTCTAACAGGTGAACTGCATTTATTCTGATGGTTTTGGTCACTTCCAACAGGACAATGCAACACCATGTCTAGAGACGCCAAATTATGGTTAGAAGAACGGGGTTTTTTCTTTCCCAACCAAGTCACCTGATCTCAATGCTTATCGAGCACATTTAGGATGCCATGCATTGAAATCCTACACCTTGGAATACAGCAGAATTGTGGACCGTTCTGCAGAAAGTATGGTCCTCTATTACTCCAGTCCTACGCTCCCGTGGGGGACCTACCATGTATTAGATTGGTCTGGCACATCAGTGAATCCAAGCTCTGGAATGTCATGTCATAACTAGTGGCCATGACTATAGCTGGTGGATTCTCTGTGCCCATATGCTCAAATCCTTACGCTTGCCCATTTTTCCTGCTTCTAACACATCAACTTTGAGGATAAAATGCTCACTTGCTGCCTAATATATCCCACCTACTAACAGGTGCTGTGATGAGGAGATAATCAGTGTTATTCACTTCACCTGTCAGTGGTCATAATGTTTTGCTTAGTTGGTGTATGTAGTATTAAATCTGTTGGACCACACACATGAATTATTACTCTTTATTTAAGAGCTTATCAAGTCCTTGAAGTATACGTGGTCATGACTGGCTATGTCTGAGAGGGGTGGCCTTGCGGTGAATCAGTGCCCTGTTTAGGGTATTACTGCCAAGCACCCGGTATCTACCTGTGGAACTAAACCTCCTGCCACCCATACCAGGAAAAAACACTGGTTATAATGAAGTAAATAATGCAATGTGATTGGTCTAAAGTTATCTGGCATCACTTCTAATCTAATTGAATAATAACACAGTAATAACTAATTAGGCCCAAATTATATCTATAGATCTCTATCTCTATAATTAAACTTTTTATTTCAGGTGGACAAATCTGATTATCATAACATAATAGAAACAATAAAACTGTGACCGGGCAGGAAGTTGTGGTTCTACGTGCAGATTTTCATTAACAGATAAATCCAAGACACAATCCAAAAATCAGAGTCAATAAAACAGTCAAGGTCAAAACCAGACTCAGAGAAGACAAACAGTGATCAGAATACTAGCAGAACAGTCCAGAGGGCAGAAACATCAGCAACAGAAGACAGGGTCGGGCATTAAAACTTCATTTATACGCATTATTGAAAGACTAAATGCAGTAATGGACAAATGTAAACCAGTAGGTCCTAAAAGAAAAGAAAATTGACATTAAATAATTACTACAAGCTAATGACGAGCATCAATATAATATGATTCATGGAAATCATTACCAGTAGAAACTGATATTTGTAGTGTTATTAAAGACACTTAGATTTAGATGGTTATTTATTATAGATCATATAGCCTCATGGGACTAAACCTAATCCTAAGCCTTTCTCACTTTAACCAAAGGCTAGAATTCAAAATAATAGGTTGGTGTTATAGGTGGTAAACATTTACATTTTCGGCATTTAGCAGACACTCTTATCCAAAGTGACTTACAGTACTGAGACAGTGTACAGTCTGAGCAATTGAGGGTTAAGGGCCTTGCTCAAGGGCCCAATGCTTGAACCAGCGACCTTCTGATTAATAGTCCAGTACCTTAACCACTAGGCTACAACTGCTACAAAGGTTCTTCTAACACAAATGGGTTAAACTTTTACCCCTTTGTTTCCCATCTGCTTTACTTTGCTTCTTCCATCTGTGGCTGCTGAATCTGATACGATGGCCGTGTGATATTTGTAGCTCTCGCCTCGTGTGCGTCGCCTTCGGGAGCAATATGCCAGGACCAAGAAGGAGCTAGCTATGAAGCTAGGGAGCAAACATCAGGTACACAGCCGCTGTTTTTGTTGTTGTTGCATTTTTCCCAATCTACCTCCCAATCTAGTCATATCCAATTACCTGATTACATTACGCTTCCTCTCTACTGATGCTGATTTCCCATGTGCAGTAGCCGACTTTTCACCTGCACGAGGCGAGTTCATATGCGGATCAGCCTTGTGTACGGAGAGCCACACCCTGATCAGCATTATTCCTGTTCTCTGTGCAGAGGTTGAAAGTGCATCAGCCATGAGGTCTCTATCCGGCTCCCTACCTGGATGAACAACAGCCAAACGTTGTCCATGTGGCCGCCCAGCCCAGACGGACGGCAGAGCTGAGATTTGATACGATGTATTCGAAATTCCTGATTCACTGATAATAGTGTGTGACTTTCCATACGTGATACTGCTCTCTGCTCTCTATTTTCATCAACCATGTTATCCTGGTCATGCTCCATGGGAAAACATTGGGCTCAGGTCAGGAATACTCCAATCTATTGCAGTGTTTTGGCCGTTTTAAGATTCAAACCCAGATCTCAGTGGTAGTGGGCTAGCGTAATTGACCGCTGAGCCCCCATGCATCATTCATTTGTACCTGTTAAATTTTTTACTAAACACACACGCCTGTTTCGAGAGAGCACAAACTTTCACTTAGCCACCATTAAACTTAAACTGGTCCACACTTAAGCATTCTGTTTTTTTTGCTGTAAATATCCAGTGGATAAAAACGCTCGTGGGCATGTATTGATCGGCCTTTTCCCATCACGCCGTGCTTTCATACAGGTGCACCAGCTGATGAGAGCAGCTCGTAGTGGAACTAAAGATGGCCTGGAGAAGACGAAGAAGGCCGTTATGAGAAAAGTCTCCTTTCTCCAGAAAAAGGAACACTCAGGTATTTATATGAAGTTTTTTACTCTTTATTTTCTTTTCGTGTTTACATCGGATGCTCCCTCATCATTCAGTCAGATTATCGCTTCGAAATAAGGCACCTCAGTAGGCAGCATTTTAAGGTATCTAAGAATTTAGACTTAGTCTTAGAACTTAGTCTTTCTTCTCTGGAGCACATAGGATGACATAAAATGCGCCTATGCAGAGAGATCACTAGGTTTTCAGACAGACCCTAATGTTACTGTTTTAATTCTTCTGTATTTTAGAAAATTATGATTGACCTACTGTTTACGGTCTGGTGGACAGGTTTCTGTGTCTGTGATTTGACAGGAAAATATCACCTGAAAATGCTTTTGCTTAACGTATCCCAACTATTTACCTGGTATGGTTCATTTAAATTCATTTCCATACTGTTTACACTGTTTAGCCCAATAGTAGCAAAAAAGAAAGTGATATAAAACCTGGAAGCTGATTAAAGGGATAATTAGAATGACAGCTCCGGGTACTATATATTCATGTATGCTATGATATCGTGCATATTTTTGCTTTAAAGAACTGAATTAGAAAAAGCTGTTGTTCTCAGTTCCTTACATATTTAATGTTAGAATCTGCTAAGTAAAAAAAAAAAAAAAGTAGGGTTCAGAAGGGCTCTGTACAGGCTGCTGAAGTCCATCCATAGCAAACTTTTGACCTATAGGGTCTGTTTGAAAACCTCGTGAGCTGCCTTGCTGCCTTACTGCCTACACAGGCAGCTCCCTAAGTAGAGAGGATTCTAATAAGTCATCGACTTATAAGTCAGGTCATTCGAACGCACTAGCGATTCCATCAGTTTTCGCTTACTAAGCTAACACGGTTAGCCTCATGCCATTCAAACCAATTGGATGAGCATGTCCCTCCGTGTACCGAACACGGTTACATTTTTTGCTCCGCACCGTCTGCCACATTTTAAATTTTTGGGTGAGAAAAGTTGTGCTGCACTGAATGCTGGGATTGCCTTCACCGCTAAGGCAGCATCGGATGCTCCCTTGTTCTCCTGTCAAAATACCGTTCAGATTTAAGGTGGCTTAGACTATATTTATTGTTTAAGGAATCTAAGAATTCGAACAGCCTCCTTCTCGATGGCTCCATGGGTAGAACTGTTGCCTCAAAGCATAAAGGTCCCGGGTTTGATTCCCAAGTGGAGCGCTCTGGGTTCCGGTTTTCTCCCACAGTGCAAAAACTGTTAATTGGAAATACAAAAATTGCCCTAGGTATGACTGAGTACACCGCTTCATCCCATTGCTTCATCCCAGGGTCGTGGGGCATATGATTCACTGGACAAAAGGAAACACACTGGACAGGTAGCCAGTCCATCGCAGGGAAAACACACAATCATTCATTCATTGTCAGTAGCAGTGGGTCTAGTTAAAACAAACTGAACTTAATAGTTAGGAGGGGTGTCCACATACTTTTGGCTGTATAGTAAGGAAGCATATTGGTGTTAATGCATCCCGAAAATGGTCTATTTTATTAGCCTACTGAATACCTAATATAACCTAGAATCAGCACTGATTATCAAGGACATGGACAGTCTAGTCATTGGGATCCGCACTTCTTAATCCCTGCACTCTCAATGCTGGTCCCAAGCCTGGATGGAAATAGGATGGTTGTGGCAGGAAGGGTCAAGTCTGGTATGCAGACCAGATCCATCGTGGTGACCCCATATGAGATACGAAAGCAGCTGGAAAATATTAAAAGATATAATTTCAGAAAAGTTATATAAGTTCAGTTCTCCATTGGGATGCAACACAGATCAGCTATAGCGTTTATTTAGCTATTTTTTAGTTCATGATCAGCACAGAATGGTTCTTATTTAATCCCCAAGTGCTTTGTTTATATGAGAAAGAGATAAGAAAAAGATCCTGCATGATGATATGACGGCTGAGAAAGTTTGCGGCGAGATTAGCATCCGATAATGGAGGCCGTCAGACTCTTCCTACAGCCAAGTGTGATGATAAAGACAAACTCTCTTCTAATCAAGTCAAGATTGAAAGGTCCCAAATTCTCATCTCGGGCGCTGATGGCATAGACGAGACTAAAATGTATCGTTAAATGTTTTGATTTCCTAACTCTATTGCTATTCCAGTCATTAACCGTCGCGCTCGGGGAAACGTGTTTGAATTTCTGTGCCTCTGTATTTGTTAGAAATTCATTTTCTTCCCAGGATGCTTTGTGATTGTGTGGAGAATAAGCCTGTTCGGATGAGGCTCTGCTTCATTCGCAAGCGTGTTTTAATAAAAACAATACTGATATGCTGTTATTTATACATAGATGCGGTAAATACAAATGTAAAAGCGGCTGAGGTGATAAGCGGCGGCTGTCGGAGGGGGCGTGTGGTGATCCGGCTCTCCTTGATCAGATCGGGGACTGTGATTGTTTGTTTATTAGGATTTAAACGTCATGTTTTACACTTTGGTTACATTCATGACAGGAACGGTAGTTACTGATTACACAAGATTCATCAGTTCACAGTCTTGGACAATTTTGTATCTCTAGTTCACCTCACTTGCACGTTTTTGGACTGTGGGAGGAAACCGGAGCACCCGGAGAACATGCAAACTCCACACAGAAAGGACCCGGACTGCCCCACCTGGGGTTTGAACCCATGACCTTCTTGCTATGAGGCGACAGTGCTACCCACTTAGCCACCGTGCCGCCCCGGAGACTGTGAAGCAGTAGTGGGTTCACAATCGGGAATTGGAAATGATTAGATTGGGAATAAAGGGGAGAAATCCAGTCCAGACCAGTTGAGAATTAAGGCAGTTGTATCCTAGCGGTTGAGGTACTGGTTCTACTAGTAAGTAGAAGGTCGCTGGTTCAAACCCTACCACTGCCAGGTTGGCACTGTTGGACCCTTGAGCAAGACCCTCAATTGCTTAGACTGTTTACGGTAAGTTGCTTTCGATAAGAGCATCTGCTAAATGCCGAAAATGTAAATATTAAGCGCCTTGCTTAGGGGCCCAAGGGTGGCAATTTGACCCAGCAACCTTCTGATTACTAGTCCAAAACCTCAACCACTAGGCTCAAACTGCTTTTCACTCCTGGGGGGTCCCAATTACATACAAGAAGGGTATATTTGCCTAACAAACTCTCTGATGCGTCCACCGTCCACCGTCCACCGACCCCTTCTTATTCGCCCATACTTTGGTAAATTAGAGTATGAGGCCAGTCTTGCGTATGGAGAGTCACTCACTGACCTCTACTTCTGTACAGGTGCCTCGGGCTACTAACTCCCCACCCCCACCTTCTTTTGTCCAGTCTTTTCCCACCCAGCAGACTAGTGGCCAATTTTGTCTGCTGCAAGCAATGCCAGTTGTGCCTGCTAGGGGCGCCCAGACGGCTGACACCATTGGTAGTGCAGCCACACTATTCAGTAAAATCTAATGTCTATATTCCAGTTTGCTTTGCTGGCAAAAAAAAACAAACTCTCGCCCTCTTTGTCTCTATCACTTTCTCTCTCCCACCTTGTCACTGCAGATGAAGCCGAGGACGATGCAGGCTATCTGGATGTGACTTTATCTGAGACCAAACACCCTCCTGCCCAGCTGGGCCCCATGCCAGAAGGACTTAGCAGTCACCAGGTTTGTGTGTGTGTGTGTATGTGTGTGTGCTTGTGTTAAAAGTAATTTCACAGCCAAAAAGTCTATAATAATTAAAATCAACATTTTGCAAACAGTATATATAAAACATGGCCAAAAGTATTTGGACACCTGACCATGAGCTTGTTGGACGTCCCATTTAAAAAACAAATGCTATTTAGCTATAACAAGGGCTACTTTTCTGACAAGGCTTCTCACAAGGCTTTGAACCATGCCTGTGGGAATTTGTGACCTTGATCAGGAAAGCTTTCATTCCAAAGCCGTTCAGTAGGGCTGATGTCAGGGGTCTGTGCAGACCACTAGAGTTCAAACCAAGCTTTTCTTTATGTCCTTATAGATCTTGCTTAATGTACAGGGTACAGCCTTTTCTAAATTGTCGCCCCCAATTGGACGCATCTAATTTTCTTCATATAATACACCTGTTAGCAACTGTTGTGGCTAAAGCACAATAATTCGATTATTAGAATCCATACACTATAAACAGGGTCCTCCCCAAACTTCCCCAAACCAATATTACCCCACCGCCATACTTCACAATTGGCAAGCTGACCACAAAATATTAAATAATATGTAGCGAAATGGTTTGCTGTCAGTCTTTACACTGGATTTGATTAAAATTTGTGTTCGAAATTGCCAAATTACGTCGCTCAGGTGACGCAGCTGTAAAAAGAAACACGCTAGTACACTAGAGTTGACTCGTCGGTTCGGATCTCAGCTCTGCTACCTGCAGGCTGGGTGCCCACGTTAACAAAGATTGACTTGTTCGCAGGCCGGGTGCCGGAGTTATTTCACATAACCGATGCAATTACAATTACCTCTGCTGGCTGATTGATGGCGCCTGCTCAGAGACAGGGGATAATAAGGATCAGGGTGTGTCTTCGTACACAAAGCTGATCCGCATGTGAACTCGCCTCGTGCAGGTGAAAAGATGCAATCGGTGCTGCACACGTGTCGGAGGGTTAGTCGAGGCTTTTCTCAGTCAGAGTGGAGTCAACATTAGTAGAAAGGAAACGTAATACAATTGGGTAACTGAATATGACTAGATTGGGAGCAAAATTTGGGGAAAATGCGAATAAAAAATTAAGGTTTCAGTTGTTTTTCTTCTTTGTTCTTTTCTTGTAATGCTGTTATGAGTTAATTTTCCAATCCTGTTCCATTATGTCCTGTCCTAGCTTAGCTTGTGTTTCCTTCTCTTTGGCTGAGCTGTTGTTGCTCCCTAAGAATTACACTTTACAACAGCAGCATATCCAGCTGATCAGGGCAGCTCTAGCAGGGCAGAAATGACTTAAAGTGGCATGTTTGTAAGCCAACTCTACTATTTCATGGCTGTGTTTTATCCAGCTGTTGGTAATAAATGCAGCTGGAATGACCAAAATGCCTAATTAGACAGTTACATATAGTTTGCCCATGTAGTGTATCTGTGCTGTGCTGTTTTACAATCACATCGACTACATACCATGACTCGACTACATTTAATTTCTCTTCTCTGTTGGTCAGATTGTTCGGCGTCACATTCTGAGCTCCATTGTGCAAAGTGAAAGAAGTTATCTGGATTCTCTTAAAAGAATACTTCAGGTGAGTAAAACACTTTAGGCGAGTATTTTTTCTCACTCCTCTGATGGTTCTGGTTGCCTTACAGGATTGAGATGTAGCATCCTTGATCAGATTGATCGGATTTACAGTCGAGAACTGGAAATGACTAGACTGGGAAATAAGGGGGGAAATAGCCAAGTAAAACAGTCCAGATCAATTGAGGGTTAAGGGCCTTGCTCAAGGGTGGGCATATTATGAGTTGTTGGAATGTCCCAAATGTATATTTGGATATACTCAATTGTCCTGTGACATCCTCACTTGTGAAGAAACGTCGCAGACTAACACATGCTTCACTTGTCACAGAAAGCTTCAGTGTACATAAAGAACCTCACCAGACCTCACTTCTTCTTCTGTATTGTTCTGCAGCTCATGTCAGTTCCTCAACCATACAGTAGGAGTCATTGTTTAGCTGTAATAGCTGGATATACACCGATGAGGCATAACATTTTCACCACCTCATTGTTTCTACACTCACTGTCCATTTTATCAGCTCCACTTACCATATAGAACCACTTTGTAGTTCTACAATTACTGACTGTAGTCCATCTGTTTCTCTGCATGCTTTGTTAGCCTGCTTTCATGCTGTTCTTCAATGGTCAGGACCCCTCACAGGACCACCACAGATCAGGTATTATTTGGGTGGTAGATCATTCTCAGCACTGCAGTGACACTGACATGGTGGTGGTGTGTTAGCGTGTGTTGTGCTGGTATGAGTGGATCAGACACAGCAATGCTGATGGAGTTTTTAAACACCTTACTGTCACTGCTGGACTGAGAATCGTCCACCATCCAAAAATATCCAGCCAACAGCGCTCCATGGGCAGTGTCCTGTGACCACTGATGAAGGTCTAGAAGATGACCAACTCAAACAGCAGCAAAAGATGAGCGACCGTCTCTGACTTTACATCTACAAGGTGGACCAACTAGGTCTGATCCACACACCACCACCATGTCAGTGTCACTGCAGTGCTGAGAATGATCCACCACCTAAATAATACCTGCTCTATGGTTGTCCTGTGTGGGTCCTGACCATTGAAGAACAATTTGAAAGCAGGTTAAAAAGGTATGTAGAGAAATAGATTGACTACAGTCAGTAATTGTAGAACTACAAAGTGCTTCTTTATAGTAAGTGGAGCTGATAAAATGGTCAGTGAGTGTAGAAACAAGGAGTTGAGAATGTTATAGCTGATCGGTGTAGCTGTATTTCCCTCCTGTTTCACTTTTAAACTTGTGTTATAGCTCGGGGTGTTGAGAAACTTTGAGCAGCAAAAGTATGCCACGCTCCATAGGAAACATGCCTCTTTCACGTGAATGAGAAGCATTATTATTACCCATTATTTTGTAGATTCAGAGTTTGGCTCAAATGATTAACCTGTCTTTGCTGTGCATGTTTACAACATTTGAGTCAGTAATAAGCTAAAAGTGTTTGGAACTATCCAACGTCTGGCTCACCGTCCGACAGCTCTTCTGGACAGCGAACGCCGCCCACCCTCTGATGTCGATCAGGCCGCTTGGCACAGATATAGTCTAGAATAGCCACTGATGGTTTAGATGTCTGGGATCTTTCAAAGACACGAGACAGGTTAGCTCATAATGCATTTTGTAACAGGATTCAAACGGTGTTAAATATCGCCTGAAATGAAACTCGGCACACCTTTATAGAGTCTAGTTACACGCATCCGTGATCTCCAGGCAAACGCATTTATTATCATTTCCCTTTACAGACAGAGGCACCGGGCAGAATTATATCACGGATCGATAGCGAGCGGCTACACTCTATGAAATGTAGTCCATCCAGCGACGGGTTATATGATTTCCCTAGCTTCTTTACGGAATGAGAGCACTCTCTGCAGTCCTCCACATTAGAACATTTTCTATTGTTAAACTAATGCGCTCAACAAGTGCATTTACCAATAAAGCTACACGGACCGAACGGTCGAATAATAGCTGAGAACGGATTTATAAAAAAGACCGAACTCATACTTTAATTGAGTTGAGTGCCTGAGTTGCCTCTGTAGCATTTCTCGGAGAATCAAAGTCCTTTCGGCTCATTCGTAGGCCTTGTTTTGTCGATAATTCATTAGCGGCGGGACGTCGCGGGATACACGAGCGGCCATGAAAAATCTATTGTTTCCGAAGTCGGACTACAAAGCGTGTTGGTGGTTCATTTATGAACGACGTCCTGCTCGTTTCTGTGTTTTGAGAAATGTGGAAGCTCCTCACTGAGGCTTTGACTACAGCGCATTAATTTTAAACCGGGGAATGATAAAAGTAGCTAACGATGCAGGACGCCGTCTTCAGCATGAACGAAGTACGAGCTTTAATGAAACATTAAACTTTAATACTGGATATAATACTAATTGTTTAATGTGGATGAAAAGTGCAAAACTATCAAAGGAAATGGACAGGGATGTTTAAGCCCCAAATTAATTTCTGTAGAGAAAAATGAAAGGAAGAAGAACAAAATTAATTTTTGATGATTTATGTGCATCTATTTCCTAGGATTGGATTTGCTTCTCAAATAAATTTTATAGTAAATAAATAATGAACAATTGATTTTTTTAGCTTACATAGAGCTTTTTTTTTTTGCTTCATTTTATTTACATTGATCAACACAACACATGATGTGTCATGTCAGTCCTGACGTTTTTTCCTATTTAATTTACGCTTTTACTCCCTCCATCAACATAACTAAATAACAACTAATTAAATAAATAAATAACTAAATAAATACATGAATACATTTAGGAAATAACTAAATAAAAACTAAATTAATGCTGCTCAGGTGGCACAGTGGTAAAATACGCTAGCACACCAGAGCTGGGATCTCAAATACATCGTATCGAATCTCAGCTCGGCCATCCGGCTGGACTGGGCGGCCACATGAACAATGATTGGCTGTTGTTTAGGGATGGGATGAGCCGGACCTCATAAAGGGTTCAATTGATGGCGCCTGCACAGAGTTGGGGAATAATGTTGATCAGGGTGTGGCTCTATGTGCACAAGGCTGATCCGCATATGAACTTGCCTTGTGCAGGTGAAAAGAGGCAGTCGGTACTGCACACATGTCGGAGGGGGCGTGTGTCCGTTGCGAAGCTCCTCAGTCAGCAGTGAAGGGTTGTATCTGTAGAGGTAAAGCATAATGCAACCAGGGTAATTGGATACAACTAGATTAGGGGAGCCATCTCGGCACTCAAAGCCCTTATCTTGACAAACACCTTTGGGATCAACTGGAACATCAACTGCCAGCAAGGACTTTTAGTCTTACTCAAGTGTCTGAGTTGAGGCTATTATATCATGATTTCAGAACAGGATGTCTGTTTACATTTGGTGCTATAATGGGTGTACATGTATGTATGTTTATATCCCGCTGAAGTCTTTTCCTATAATTCTTCAGGAATACCAGCGACCCTTGTTGGAGGCCTCACCCTGCATCCTGAGCCCCAGAAAGATCAGACCTATTTTCTTCCGTGTGCGGGAGATCACTCAGTGCCATTCCATGTTCCAGATTGCTCTAGCCTCCCGTGTGGCAGAATGGGATGTTAGCGAAAAGATCGGCGACCTCTTCGTAGCCTCGGTAAGAAAAACACATGGATAATTAAAAATACAAGTTTTGTTTAAACCCACAGTACCTCATTTTTATAGGTTATTTCTATAGGTCAGGTTTATTTATTTTATTAGCTGTTTATTTAGTTATACTTTTATTTTATTCTTACAGCAAATATGCAAACACATTGTTACATAAGATGTTTTTCATTTGCACACTTACAATAACTGACCTGGATTTTACTCATTTTAAACAAATAACACAAATATGGACAAAGTATTACATAAAAATAGGCTGACTGGTTCCCTTTATCTGTATTTTTTTATTTTGATTTATTTATTTTAAGTTGGGAATTTTGGAAAAATAATTAAATAAATAAATCACTAAATATAAATGAAATAACAACTGAATAAATAAATAAATGAAAAACTATTTTGAAAATAAAGAACTAAATAACTACTAAGTAAATAAATAAATACATTTTGTGGAAAAATAAATAAATAAATACATTTTGAAAATAAATATCTAAATAATGAAACAACTAAATAAATAAATTTTGGAAATAAATAAAGAACTATTTTGGAAATAAATAAATAAATAAATAAATAAAAATTAAAAAATTGGAAATAAATAACGAAATAGCTACCAAGTAAATAAATAAATACATTTTGAGGAGGAATAACTAACTAACTAACTAACTAAATAAATAAATACAATAATTAATTAATTAATTTTGACAATAAATGACTAAATAATGAAATAACAACTAAATAAATAAATACATTTTATAAATAAATAAATAAATAAAAAAATAAAAAAATATATTTTATGAATAAATAAAAAAAGAATAAATAAATACATTTTATAAATAAATAAATAAATACATTTTGGAAATACAACTAAATAAATAAATACATTTTATAAAAAAAAAATAAAAAAAAAATTGGAATAGTTCAGTAGGGACGTGCTACAGCACAGTCGCACTGTCACCTCACAGCAAGAAGGGCCTGAGTTCAATTCCCCAGACAGACTGCCAGGGTCCTTTCTGTGTAGAATTTGCATGTGTGCTCTATGATCCTCCCATAAGTCCAAAGAGAGTGGGAATGTGTCTTTCCTGTGATGGAAATGTGTCTTTCCTGTGGTGTTTCTTGCCTTTAGCCTAAATGGAGCCATAGCAACCCTGACCAGAATAAAGCAGTGGTAAAACAGACTGAATAAATGAATTAATGAACAATTTGTACAATATTTTACTTAATGTGTACTTAAAGTTCGAACGCCAGCTCTACTTCTACTCAAGTGACTATGATCTTCAGATAATTATCCTATGGTTAGCGAACACGGTTGGAGGATTTAAAGAAACATCGGCGCAGAAGCTTATCCTAAAAGCTTTAAAAAGCATTTTACAGTTATCAGACCACACCGCGCTGGCTCGCCTTAAATGGCGAAGCAATTATGACGAGCGGAGATGGTGTTCTTTATCACGGGGCACAGCGAGACGTTAGTACCACGACACTGAGGGATAGGCTAATGGCCTAATGAATAAGTGTGCAGCTATGACCCTCCGTGCAGAGCGCATCTTCAGGGCGTCCTCATTATTCACCAGTTAAAAGAGCTCGCTTCGCCCATTTGATGCCCTTTAGTGGGAAAGTCTTCAGATTCACACAGAGCCCTTATTGCATGAGGAGCTAACATGGAGCTTTTTAAATGCTAACAATGCACAATTATCTTTTCTTAAAAGAACACACATACTTACAAATAGGTCAGTGACATGCAGTAATAATTTCCATTACGACACCATTTAATACTTGATTCAGATTTTCTATAAAAGCACAGCTTTTATAATGCAAAGGAAATCCGAGCTTGAGCAGTGAATTCGTTGCCTGTGTTAATGTTCAGCTTGTTGGACATTAAATTCTACAATCATGGGAATTAGTATGAAGTTGCCCCCCCTCCCCATCACCAGCCACCCGTCTTTTGCAGCTATAACAGCCTCCACTTTTTGAAATGGCTTTACAAGACTTTTTGTCTCTTTAGCAATTCAAAGCCATTTAGTCTAAAGGATATTGGAAAGTTGAGACACCATGATCATGTGACCATGTCACCAGGTCCATGGGGTTTTTGTTCAACATTACCTGGGTGTGATGGGTCCAGCTGGGCCCGGTTGCAATTTTTGCTGCATTAATTGATGTCAATTTCTTTTAATGCACTCAAGGTGGAGGTGTTTCTTGCTATAGACTTGCCAGCACTTTTTTTCTAAAATTATGATACTGGGCTCGCTACAGTCCAGTTTTCTGCTGGTGTGGGATGCCAGCATATGGTACCTGGCCAAGGTTGCGCTTTCAGGCCTCACTGCAGAACCTTTCTGGGAGGTGGAACGTCCTTTGTCCAAAGCAGACCCACCCATAAATCCACATTAGTTGGTGGTGTTAAGGTGCATTAAGGGTACCCTATATTTTTCCAAGAACTGGGTTGTTGCTGACATCCGGAGCAGCCTGTCATATTAGGACAACCACTTTTTAAGTTCTTTGCTAGCCCTTTTCTATCCACTTTCTCCATTGGAGGCTGTGGATCTCCATTGGAGGCTGCAGGCTTTACCTCACGCTTTACACTGGGTGCTGAGATCTTGAACTTAAACCCTTCTGTCTCCTGTTATTGTCTGTAATGAAGTTCTCACATGGCCTGCATAGTTTTTTCTTGGTGCTACATTTCAATCTCCCAACAATATGTAGAAATTGAATTGGCTGCTCTAAAGTGTCCGTTAGTGCCAATCAGTAAATACATGGGTGACTGAGCATAATACTTCATGTTTGATTGGTGCCCTGTTCAGGTCATTTGGGTGCCACTGGACCCACCATGATTCTCATTATAATGAAGCAGTAATTCTTGATAAATGATTCAATGATGCTGGCAGCCTGGTGACTCTTTAATCTTTTCCTCTGGAAGATGTTACATGTTTGAAGCACTGACTGAATGATTGGACATCCATCATTTCTTAGCTCTGAGTAGAACCACCTGTAATGATTGTAGAAGGTGTTTGAATTGCAATGGAGGCAAACAGATCAGCCCTAAAAGTACCTCAAGAAAATAACCATTCATTTCCCACTTCCAGCCCTGCAATCATCTGGGTCAGAAAAATCCCAGTTTAAAGTAGCTTCCATTTGCCAAGTCAAAAGCCGGAACATTACAATTAAATTAATCAGTGTAGTTTATCCACTGTGAATTGTAAATATGCACAATATTATCACTCATTTGTTTGTATTTACACACTGTTTTTCTCTGTGGACTGACCACAGTTCTCCAAGTCTATGGTGCTGGATGTGTACAGCGATTACGTCAACAACTTTACTAACGCCATGGCTCTCATCAAGAAAGCCTGTTTATCCAAACCAGCCTTCCTCGACTTTCTTAAGGTGAGTACATTAAAATATTAAAAATAGATGAATTAATAAATGAATGAATGAATTAATTAAAAATACTTATTAATTTATTTTAGATTAAGTAATGTTTTGCAATATTATTTTGCAGGTTTTATTGTTTTTCATTCTTATATTAGCTTCAGAAATTCACTTTAATGCAGATTCAAATAGTTATTTTAAATATATATTAAAAATAGACTAAGAAAATATTAAACTAAACACAATTTTGTGCTTTAGCATTAATAATATATAAACAAAAAATGTAAATTAATTAAATAAGTAATAAACTACAAAAATAAATTAAACAGCAGAAGCAACAACAACATTAATAACAATAATAATAGTTTTTAAATAATAATAATAAAAAATAATTTTAAATAGACAAAAATAATTGATAAAACAACAATTTTCAGTATTATTATTGTCATATTATTGTAAACTACAAACCAAATTAAACAGCAGAAGCAACAATGATAATATTAATAACAATAATAATAACAATAATAATAATATTAATAGTTAAATACTTATTGTATCTCTTATATTATTAATTAATTAATTGTTTTAAATAAATAATTTAATAATTTCTGTTGTGGTTGTTCAATCAAAATATGATTATAGACATTATTACCAATAATAATAACAATAATAATAATAATAATAATAACAATAAAATAGTTAAATATCTATTATATCATTAATAATTTGATTATTTTACATAAATAATTATTATAATTTTTATTGTGGTTGTTTAATCAAAATATTATTATTATTATTATTACTACCCACAATAATAATAATAATAATAACAATAAGAAGAATTTTTCATTTTTATTAACCGCCTAATCAGGGTAGTGGAGGGCTGGGTTAACTGGGAAACACTAGGTTCAAGGCAAGAACACCCACAAAAAAGTGCCAAGCCATTATAGGCCATTGCTTTTTCCATCCCCCTCCTCAGACATAGCCAGTCGTGTCTGTGTAGTGCCTGGCCGACAGACTGCACCGCTGAGATTCGAACCCAGATATCATTGTTTGTAGCCTAGCAATGTTAAATGCATGTGTGTGGTACTGTTTAATATGCCGGAGAGCTGCTGGGAAAACATGCAAACAAACCCACAACTGTACAAAAACAATGCATAAACATGCATAACCTCCAAACAATTCTCAAACTGGCTTTACAATTCAAAATGAAAAACCAGTGCCAAAATCCATCAAGTCTGTCCGAATAGAAAAGTCGTCATGTGTTTGTGATAAGTACAGCTCTGTTTTGTGTGTACGTTTGTGTTTGCAGAAGAAACAGTCGTCTAGTGTTGATCGGATCACTTTGTATGGTCTGATGGTGAAGCCCATTCAGCGTTTTCCTCAGTTTATTCTGCTTCTGCAGGTCAGTAAGTATGTTCAGATTACAGCAGCTTTTATCACATTATCAGCTTCAACACAGAAAATGTACACTTATAAGAATAACTGACCATATATACAGTATGCATAAATATGGATAGGCCATCGCTTCGGCCATCAGCCTCCTCAGACGTAGCCAATTGTGTCTGTGTAGTGCCTGGCTGACAGACTGCTAGAAAGTAAAAAAAACTGACCTGGCAGACAAAATTACTGTTTTTTGCCAAGAAAGTTACCTTATTATTATGTTTCATATTGACTTCTGCTTTCTGTCAATGCTCGCTTCCCACATAAATACATTTGAGCAAACTTTTATTGCTTCTTTACTTCCAGCTGTCAATAATAATCAATTTACCCGTTATCTCTACCGCATAACACTGGCCTTCTTTCTATTTTTCTGCACTTCTAGTTTTGTGTTGGATAACTGAATGTAAAAAAATGTAGGAGCCCTACAGGTTCACTGCTGTGGCGATCCTGACATGACAGAAAGAGTCAAACATAAATACTTACATTTATATCCTGAACATATCCTGATATTATCATTTCATACGAGAACCCTACACATCAGTGGTGTGTCCAGCTGGTAAAACATTACATACAGAGTTAACAAGTATATGATAATAATAATCTAGGGCAGATAGAATGCCTTTATTTGTCATATATACATCGTATAAACATCTATATATACATCTACATGAGTATAGTACAAGGAAATCCTTTACTCAGGATCAGAGCACAGGGGCAGCCATTGTATGGCCCTGATGGATGGATGGATGGATAATGGGAAGCTATTGTATGGCCCTGAGAGGGTTAAGGGCCTAGCTCTAGGACCCAAGAGCGACTGCATGACAAAGCCAGGATTTAAAGCCACAACCTTACACTTCACATTATCCATTTATCCATCTATTCCACTATCCATTTATCTATCATCCATCCATCCCATTATCAATCCATCCAACTATCCATTTATCCATCTATTCCACTATTCATTTATCATCCATCCATTCATCCATCCCTCCATCCATCTATCCCACCATCCATCCATTTATCCATTTATTCATCCATCTATCCATCCATCCATCCATCTATCCATCTATCCCACCATCCATCCATCCATCCATCCCACTATTTATTTATCCATTTATTCATCCATCTATCCATCCATCCATCCATCTATCCATCTATCCCACCATCCATCCATCCATCCATCCCACTATTTATTTATCCATTTATTCATCCATCCATCCATCCTTTCTTTCTTCCTTCCTTCTAAACAAACTTTCTTCCTTCATCTTCTTGCAGAAAATTATCAGTAGGTAAATGCTTTTTTGGCTAAACGGGCACAGATCATCACAGACACCCCCTTCCCCTTCCAGAAATCAGTAGATGCGCTACAGGTGCAAATGTAAATGGGGTTGGTGTAAGTCTTTACTAATACAGTATGTCTAACAAGCTTATGATCAGGAGTCCACATACATTTGGCCCTACACCACTCACCAAATGTCAGTGAGAGAGACAGATCGGCATCTGAAATATCACGGTGACCTACACAGGGATGTTGATGATGAAACGTAAGTGTTGCTGCTCCTGTCAGCACTAAAACTGCTTTCCTCTTGTTCTACCAGGAACACAGACACTCACATCCGAACCTCTTTGTTCTCCAGCCACGGCGCCTCATTTCATACCTCAGTGGGCATCGATTAGCCATGAATTTTTGAAAGATAACTTGAAGTGAATAAGGATTATTCCCCACTGTCTGTCGTGTTTGTGTTTAATCAGACGTGGCTGGAAATGATCACCACAAAGTCTTGGATACTAAAAAAAAAAAGCTGAAAACTGAAAATAAAAATGGCATTTTTTGGCATCGTTTCTTATTTGCTTTCTCTGTGAACAATGATTCTCATATACAGAACGTCTGCTTTAATGAATGCAAATGTTGATTTTCGCCTCTCGTTAAAACATATACAGACACACAGCGAGAGGGGTTGAAATGATCACGGCTCCTGTGGCACGGCTTTTTGGTAATGAGTCCCGCTGGGCGTGCAATATGCTTGCCTCTGAACCGCGAGCAGGCGTCGCTCCCAGAGGGAATGTTTCCATCCATATGTTTAGCAAATTACTGAAAGTCAGCAAAAGAGGATGCAAATCATTGGGTTTCCAACTGCTATAATGTGAGTATTCAGAAGAAACAGAACAAGATGTCTTAATCAAAGAGACCGAGCCAAAAAAAAAAGGCTCGGAGGTTGTTTGCACAGATTGTTATTTCTTCTCCAATTTGCTTTGCAGATGACGTATGCAAAATTAAGATCGATCCAACAGGCTATGATTCAATAACCCAGGGGATATGAAATGCACTGAGTCCATTTGTGATGTGTTTTGGTTTACTGAGGCCAGGCCTTGCACACATTTATCTTAAGCTTGTGTGCACCTACCCAGCCATAAAACAACCTAATTAAAGTCCTGGCTTATAAATTATTAAATATTAGTAATAATAATAAGTTCAATTTATATATTGTACTCACTTCGAGAAATTTGTACCCTTAAACTCGACGTGTGTGCGACTGTCGTTTTGTTCAGCGCTTGACTTGAGCGGTGCAGTAAAACGTCATCAAAGTGCGAATATGAGACGAATCTGCATTTGTGTGGAATAACCGTCAAGTCCACTTTGAAAGCTCCACATGTATCTGCGTTTAGCTGGATTTTTTTCATTGTTTCACTTTTA
Organism: Trichomycterus rosablanca; assembly: GCF_030014385.1. Classification (NCBI taxonomy): domain Eukaryota; kingdom Metazoa; phylum Chordata; class Actinopteri; order Siluriformes; family Trichomycteridae; genus Trichomycterus; species Trichomycterus rosablanca. Next base: position 6,690,916 of record NC_086011.1, read on the forward strand.
AACTTGTGTTACAGCTCGGGGTGCTGAGACATTTCTCTTGTTTTGAATGCGAGGAGGCAGGAAGACAGTTAAGAAAGGAATTGCAATAGAATAATTTTTGCGTAAGAAAATGAATGCATTTACCCGCATTTTAGCATCGTCATTGCTGAGCACATGGTGAAGGTGTGCAATATTGTGCACAAATAGTAGTAGTATAACCTTATATTTATAACCCAGTGAAACCATAAGTCACAGGTGACAGTTTAAGACTTCCCAAGCACTCAGGTAAATAAATAAAAGAAAAAAACAATAAACAATATTCTTTAGTTACATTGGATTTTATGTTGAATAGATATTATTGCATTTTTACCCATCAATCTACATTCATTCACCTATAATGACAAAGTAAAAACAAATCTTCAGGTCTCTCCTCAGATGTCCAGTGGAATTTAACTAGGCTTTGGAAGGGCCTCTGAACATTTAGAAACTTATTTCAAAGCCACTTTAGTGTTGTTTTGACTGTATGATTTGGGTCAACTCTTGGCCCAATCTGAGTTTGTGTGTGCTCTGGTGGAGGTTTCTCGTCAAGTAGGTTGTTGTATTTGGGTAAAATGATTAATCCCTTAATTCTTACCAGTCATCCTGTCCGTGCCATAAAGAAGCACCCCCAAACCATGATGCTACCACCACCATATTTTGATGCAGGGTTGGTATTAGCCAAGTTACAGTATGTGCAGTGCCTGTTTGTCGCTTCAATTTGAATCTGTATCATGATGTCACCAGACTTCTTTACCTTGTGTTCAGTGAGCTCCACTCTCAACGATGGCTTCTGTCTTGCTACCTCACTCTGAAGGCCTGATTTACAGAGTGCTATCCAACAGGTTCTCATCTCTGCACAAGACTTTTGTAGCTCCATTACAGTGATCGTTGGGTTCTTTCTTATCTCCTTTACCATGGCCTGATGTGCGAGGTTCAATGAGGAAGAAGAAGAGGAAGAAGAACATTGTCATATGTACACATACACATGTACAAATACAATGAAGCTGAGGTCCTGGAGCAGACAGGGTTAAGGTCTTGCTCAAGGACCCAACCTTGATGGCATAGCAGAGCCTGGATTTGAACCAGTAATCTTCCGAATGATAGCCTAAAGCTCCATCCACTAGGCTACCACTGTCCCAATGCTATGCCAAGCTTCTTCCATTTCTAAAGAATCCAGGCCACAGTTGTCTAGGGAACATTCAAAGGCTTATATGCTGCTTTATAACCTTTTTCTGATATATGCCTTGTCACAATTTGATGACAAGGGTGTGTCAAGGTGTATTGAACAGGAGGCTACGGTCAGTAATAGTACACACACGTTTTTATGGACGATATACCTTATCATTTAATAATAATCAATATATGGATATGTAGGTAGATAGGTGTACCTAATAAAGTGCTCAATTAGTGTACATCTATTTACTATAGCAACTATCTCTCCCCTCTTTCCTTCTCCCCTCTCATATGTGTAGTTGTAAAGATGGAATCAAGGTCACTAATGACCCCATACTAAGACCCCTTTGTTATTCTGTTCTCTTTGTGACTTGACATTTTCATTTCCTTTTTCTTCTGTATCTTTCTGTATCAGGACATGCTGAAGAACACTCCGAAAGGCCACGTGGACCGGCTGCACCTGCAGATGGCTCTTACCGAGCTGGAATCTCTGGCCGAGAAGTTGAATGAACAGAAACGAGTGGCAGATCAGATCACAGAGACCCAACAGCTCGTTCGCAGCATCAGTGACCGCTCACTCAGCAAAGTAATCCACATCCCACGTAGACACAGACACACACAAATCATCCTACACACTCCAGAGAAGAAGCCTGTCGAAATTCTTAAATGCCTCAAAATGCTGCCTACTGAGGTGCCTTAATTTGAAGCAATTATCTGACTGAATAACGAGGGAGCATCCAAGGCGAATGAGTGCGGACCAACAAAAGTTTCATTTAATTGCAAAGCTTGTCAGGGACAATTTAACCATTTTCAGTACACAGAGGGAGATGTTAGCTGGCATGCTAGCGGGTTGTGCCACCTCAGCCCATTAGTTTGAATGGCCTGAGGCTAACTGTGTTAGCTTAGTAAGCAAAAACTGCGGTGACGTAATCGCAGTAATCACTGTTTAAGTAGTGCGTCTAAATAATCTGCCTTATAAGTCAATGTCTTATTAGAATCCTCTCTACTTAGGCAGCTGCCTAGGTAGGCAGCAGACAGCAAGGCAGCTCACTAGGTTTTCGAACAGACCCAATACATACTCCGATCAGGCATAACATTATGACCACCTTCTTAATATTGTGTTGGTCCCCCTTTTGCTGCCAAAACAGCCCTGAACCGTCGAGGCATGGAGTCTGACACCTTTCTATCAGAACCAGCATTAACTTCTTCAGCAATTTGAGCTACAGTAGCTTATCTGTTGGATCGGACCACACGGGCCAGCCTGGGCTCCCCAAGTGCATCAATGAGCCTTGGCTGCCCATGACCCTGTCGCCGGTTTACCACGGTTTACCTTCCTTGGACCACTTTTAATAGATACTGACCACTGACCACTCCTTTAATTACAGGAAGAAACCTTGAGAGGAACCATCCTCCGCTCTATACACACTCAAGAAATCAAGAATCTCAAGAAATCTAGAAGAGCACTAAAGACAAGTCCTACCAAACGCCAAACATGCTAGCTGAAATGTACTCAATAGCATGAAAGCATGAAGACATGCCTCAAACCTTCAGCACTGGGTAATACTGAGAAATAGGATAGAAAAAGATGGTGACCAAATTACGAAAGCATTACCACTGGATTTGAGAAAAAAAGAGGTAATGGGTGTAATGGAACCAACTGAACCTACAACACTCATCCTCCGATGGCCACGGTAGCCTGGGCACGCTGGAATATGACACATTGGTGCCAAAACCTGAGCTGAATCAGATTATTAGTGTCCAGGTAAATGTACTCAGTGTACAAGCACTGACTCAGCCTGGCTACGCATTTAGCAGTACATGAATATAAGTAAAAGATGAGTAAAAAATATGTTTAGTAAGTGAGGGAGTACAATAAAAACATGTTTTCCATATTAAATTTCACTGCTATACAATAACCGCTTAATGTCATTTGCATTCACAGAGCAGCAGTGAGATTTTGCCACCTACTGATCTCCTGACGCCATTTATCATCAGCGCGTCGTGATGTAACACAGTAGATGTGAACAACACACACGGCTCCCATTAGTCCTGATGAAGAGCAGTCATCAGCGGCCAGCGACGGCCCATTATGGCTCACGAACATGGCTTCAGCTCGGTGACGGGAGCTTTTCTTGCCCCGTTCTTCGCTCATTGAACAACCCAGCTGCCACAGATTTGAGCAAAAGCCGGGCTTAAAAAGAGAAATTAAGTGCTAAATGGAACATTCAATCGGCAGCCGTGACTCGCCCTTTCTGAACGTTGCACTTGCTCACGTGCCAATTCCATTTCCTTTTTTTTGACTCAATTTTGGTGCTGATTTTTACACAGAATTTCATTTAGCCTGGTGAGATGGGCAGAATTTCAATGTGCTTCCATTAGCCCATGAGCGCCCGATGAAATATTCATCCTTTGTGTGGTGTGCTGTGGGAGGTACCGGAGCAGGACGGTTAAAGTGGTATGTGGGAAGGTTCAGGGTGTCACCTCCCACCTTCGTTCACCCTTCTCACTCTGTTTCAGGCACTCGTGCACACATTATACTTACAAACTGGTGAACAATGGAAGGGAAATACAACATAATCTGATTTGGTAGTGCTGAGATATCACAAGGTACAAGAGCGGCCTTCATGTACCTTGTCAGAGAATCTTATGGCATCGTTCTTTCAAAAGGTATTAAATTAATAGGTTACATTACTAAAATCTTATATAGGTGCTTAACTGGATTGAAATCTGGTGATATTTTACTCATATGAAACCATTAAGTGACTCCTTATAACCTGTTTATAGGGCCAACGGCCTAATTAAAGACTTTAGCAAAAAATTAGACATGTCTAATTTCCTATGCCTTTCGCAATATCTATCATTAACACTTTTTTACAAGTCAGAAGTAAAGATCTAAAGGTCCATACTGAGGAACACAGGGACATGGAGGCATACAACTAAGCGTCCATGATGCCCTGTGGCATTTTAAGGTGATAAAAAGTGGGTTTTGTGGTTAGAATGGCATTTTTGCTTGTATGTACACAGTTATTATGTGTTGATGTGTTTAATGGTGTGTTTTGTGTTTATTTTATGTTAAATTTGTTACGGTTTACAGGATATACACCGACCAGGAATAATATTATGACCACTGACAGGTGAAGTGAATAACACTGATTATCTCTTCATCACGGGACCTGTTAGTAGGTGTTGATATATTAGGCAGCAGGTGAACATTTTATCCTCAAAGTTGATGTTAGAAGCAGGAAAAATGATCAAGCGTGAGGATTTGAGCAAGTTTGACAAGGACCAAATTGTGACGGCTAGATGACTGGGTCAGAGCATCTCCAAAGCATCACCGCGCTGCAGTGGTCAGTATCTATCAAAAGTGGTCTAAGGAAGGAACAGTGGTAAACCGGCGACAGGGTCATGGGCAGCCAAGGCTCATTGATGCACGTGGGGAGCCCAGGCTGGCCCGTGTGGTCTGAAGAAGTTAATGCTGGTTCTGATAGAAAGGAGTCAGAATACACAGTGCATCACAGTTTGTTGTATATGGGGCAGCAAAAGGGGGGCCAACACAATATTAGGAAGGTGGTCATAGTGTTATGCCTAATCGGTGCATATAGTTTGGAAGATGCCAGTGTTATTCCAGTACAACTGAGAAAACTCACTTTGTGAATAAGATGAGGTCCATAAAGTGGCCTGTACAACCGCAGAGTCCTGCTATCAACCCAACTAAACACCTTTGGGGTGTGTTGGAACTTGTCTTAAAAGGGGGCAAGTCTGTATTAATAACATAGTTCAGGTTACATGGTTACTGTATAAGACTAAAACTAAGACAAAATTGGAACATTTGACTGTATGAATGTTGTATACATTAAACCTTATATGTGAGTCGAAGTCGCGAAGCGCACGTTAAACCCGAAATTGGAAAGCAGGCAGAGTCTGTAAGCTTGACTCTCCGCTGACAGAGAGCCTAATTTTTCAATGCATTTCAACAAAGGCTGAGCGGCGCTCCCTATTCCCCACAGATCCGACAACTCATTTTGTCTGATGCGGCGTTGGACCTTGGCTAGGGAAAGGAAAACAGATGCATTATTTATAGAAGTTCTCTTTTGGAGGATCAAGCACAGGCACACAGCAGTTCTTTGAACAACTGGGCTTGCGGTGCTTCTGCTGCTGCTTGTTTATTGTTATTGAGTGATAAGAGTGGTCGATTATATGTACAAGCTTTTGTTTCATAAAAGTTGGGACATTTTGTAAATCTCTTAAATATATTTAAGTGATAAATGTAAAAAGAAAAGGTTTGACATGTATTCACTGATCAAATTCATTGTACTTTCTAAATAGAAACACATTGGGTCTGTCCGAAATCCTAGTGAGCTGCCTTGTTGCGTACTGCCTACCTAGGCAGCTACCTAAGTACATTTACATTTTCAGCATTTAGCAGACGCTTTTACCCAAAGCGACTCACACTGCTTGTCTAAGCAATTGAAGGTTAAGGGCCTTGTTCAGGGACCCAACAGTGGCAACCTGTCAGTGGTGGGGCTTGAACCAGTGACCTTTCGATTACTAGTCCAGTACCTTAACCGCTAGGCTACAACTGCCCCTGTGGAGTGGATAGGATTCTAATAAGACATTGACTTATAAGGCAGATTATTTAGACGCACTACTTAGACAGCGATTACGGCGGTTACATCACCACAGTTTTTGCTTACTTGGCTAACACAGTTAGCTTCAGGCCATTTAAACCAAAGGGCTGAGGTGGCACAACCCGCGCGCATGCCAGCTAACATCCCCCTCCGTGTACCAAAAACAGTTAAGTTGTCACTGACAAGCCCGGATTTGCAAATAAATGACACTTCTACACCATTATACAGATTAAAAATCAATGAGAATTTTACTTTTACTTTTAAAAAGAACAACGCTGTGCCGCATTGAATGCTGGGACTACCTTCACCGCTGAGGAAGCATTGGATGCTCCCCTGTTATTTAGTCAGTTTATAGCTTCAAAATAGGATGACGCAAAATGCGTCTAGTTTTTCAGACAGACCAATTTAGAAGTGCCCCCAACAAGTCCAAAAAAGTTGGGAAGAGTGAGCGTTGACCCCATGTTACATCATCTTTCCTATTAACAAGACTTTTTTTTAATGCTTTGGGAACTGAGGAACATTCTTGCTTGATACAAGACTTCAGCTGCTAAACAGTCTGTGGTTGCCGTCGTCTGATTCTTCTCATGATGCACTACACATTTTCAATAGGAAACAGATCTGTACCACAGGCAATCCTGTTAAGCCACACTGTTGTAGCGCATACAGAATGAAGCCTGGTAAAGGTAAACATAACCTTGATGCCAGCATTCGTCTCTTAAAAATCCAGATAATTTTAGAGGTTCACGACTTTTATTTAGCTATCGTACCAGTGCAATGCTAATAAACTCCCCATGTTGATGTGTTCCTCCAGGCACTGAATTCGGATCAGAGCTTTTTAATCCTGTGTGAGACGCTGACTGAGACGGTGTATGGAGAACGTGGCCAGGTCCTGAAGTCCAGGGAGCGCAAAGTCTTCCTTTTTAACCACATGCTTGTCTGTGCCAACGTCAATATAAAGTGAGTGTTCCAGGTAGATGGATTTCTTATGTGTCCACAAATCCCTAAAGTCACTTTCTGACCGATAGCGAATCAAATGAAGTGCTGGCTGTTTTTATAATGTTATAATGGGTTTTAAGCTAAATAGACCTCTGGGTACAAATGGCTGGGTGTTTTACTAACAATGCAAGGACTATACTCAGTAATTCCCAGTATAAAAGGTTTCTTCAGTTTCTTAAATGGATTATCAATGGCCACAGCAATAGATACCATTTTCCTTTTTTCTAGATCTGAAGACTTCTCTGTGCCCATGCAAATAGGGATAGTTTTACTGCACCTATTAAAAAAGGACATTAAACAATCACTTCTCACCAAGGACAGAAAGAAAACTCAAACTGTGACCCCACAGTAAGAGCAAATTGGTGTAAATGGTCATATGTGGTCCAAGAATTATGATAACTCAGGTCTGCCATGAATTAGAAGCTACTAAAATACAGTCAGTTGGGCACAAAGTAGTGGCACTCACTTAATACCCACTAATCAGTAAGCAAGACCAGCATCAGAAGCTTCTAATTAGTCCAGCAAGTGGACTAAAGTGTAGGTCATTACTGGCTTGTATGCAAACCTGCAGCCCTGTGGGTACTACTGACATAGAGGCTAACGTAAAGACCATGCTCCAAAATCAGTGGGTGCTTTTATCCGCACTGACCTACAATTGTGACTGAATACAATGTATCAATCAAATGCCTAGCTTAATGGTCCAACAGAGGCAATCTGGCAGTGAGGCTTCCGATTACTGGTCCACCTACCACTGCCTTTAAATCACCTTAGAAATTGCCTAAACTTTCTTCATATATGAAACTCTATCATACATGGTAAGCACCAAGCCCTTGTATAGAATGAGAGAAGGTCCTGGTTCTACCCTGAATGCTAACATGTGAGCCCTCAGAATTATTTAAATGAAATAAGGATGGAAACAAGAAGAGAACAAAAGCCTGTGGGCCTCAGGAAGGCAGGCTTGAAGGTCTTAGGTTGGCAGTAGCAAGTTGGGAGCTGAAGCTTTTATTGCTTTAAATAAGAGCAAGAGCTCATGTGCCTTGAGGTTGCAGCTGTAAGACTTGGATGGAAAATAGAGTCTGTATGCCCTGGGAAAGAGAAAGTAGGACCTGGGCAAAGACAGGAACTTCTGAAACTTAGAAAGGTAGTTGAGAGCGTATGTGAGAGTAAAAGGATAGGATAAGAAACTTGGGATTGCTGGCCCTACCACTGCTACCCTGAGGCTTACACACTCATGTTTTCACCCAAGTCCTACTTCTGCTAAGACCCAAAGGCTGATGTTTTTTGAATTTCCTCCTATGAGGGCAGAGGTACAATTTGAACAAAGCGTTTTTGCCTTTTGGGCTTTGCTATGGTTAGATCTTTATAATTGGACCAGAGGATTGTAGACCTCATGACGGCAGGAATAACCTACAAGCCTCTGCTTCCCTCCAGGTTTTAAAGAGTTGATGTAGTACAATTTAAATGAAAGGAAGGGCTTCTCTCAAGATGATTGAAGTACGTCTCAGTATGTGACACTTTTATCTAAAGTGACCTACAGTATACAGTCTAAGCAATTAGGAGCCTTGCTCAAGAGCCCAACAGTGGCAACTTGGCAGTGGTGGGGTGTGAACCAGCGACATTCTGCTTACTAGTCCAGTACCTTAACTGCTAGGCTACAACGGCCTTTGTGGATGACCGCAATGGCTTGTAGTTATAGCATGAATGGGGTGTGTTACTAATTGCAGCTGGTATTTCTTCTAAAATGATAGAAGTTTGATTGTTACGCCATCTGAGATAGTATCCTCTTTGAAAAGAGAGAGAGATCTGTTGCCCATACTCATGTATGCTGAATTTCTATCAACTTCAGAGAGGCTACCAGTTACCATCAGTAACAGGTGTGACTGGGAAGCTGAGGCTTCAGTTTATGGGGATGGTAAGATTAAAGTGTAGATTAAAGCACAGGCTTTTAAGACTTAAAATACCAGAGGGGGATCTGGATGGTCGCAAGAACTTGTGGACATCGAGATAGGAGATAGGATTAATGTAATTGTGATAGAAGAGGAAACTGCTAAGGGGTAAGTTAGATACCTCTGAGAAATTCCTTTAAAACTAGGTTTATCAATTGGCATCTATAGGAATCTGCCATGATACTGGTTGCCAGTGTTAATTTTAATACCCAGAATCCTGCACTAATTGGTTCTTGTTGATTGATACAGCAGACAATCCAATAAGAAAGGCATGGCTTATGAACAGAATAATATCCCCATGGTCAAGCATGGAGGTGGGGTCAGTGATGACGTGGGGATGTTTGTCTGCTGCAGGAACTGGTAATCTTGACCATGGGGCTGGCATTATGGATTAACAGAAATGCCAGGGCATTTTTTTTTCTCCGAATTTCCCCCCCAATTTTCTCTCCTAAACTAGTCATATCCAATTACCCTGATTCCGTTATGCTTCACCTCCCCCATACAGCCGTCCACTGACACACTTGTGATCAGCCTTGTGCACGGATCAGCATTATTCCCCAACTCTGCGCAGGCGCCATCAATCAGCCAGCAGAGGTCGTAGTTGCATCAGTTATGAGGGACCCTGGTCCGACATTCCCACCCTGTGATTAACAGCCAATCGTTGTTCATGTGGCCGCCCAGCCCAGACGGATGCCAGAGCTAAGATTCAATATGATATATTCGAAATCCCAGCTGTGGTGTATGCCAGGGCATTTTAAAAAGAAATGTTATGCCCACTGTGGTGAAGCTGAACCTTGGTAATTATTGGACTTACTGGACAAAACGTGTAGAAAACTCTGTGGCCCACAACACATCAAGACTGCTGGGGAACGGCTAAGCCAAAATTGGCTAAAAAATAGCTCTTGAATTGTGTTTTCCAGGTTTAGACATGCACACTATGAGGAATATGTGATCACAACTCATCTGTCCCCATGTTCTTCCAAATCAACACCCATTGAGCTATTTTTTCTACAATCAGTTTTATCTGTTAAGCACCCGGCCAGGCTAATAGCACACTATCTGATTGAGACACTACCTCAAGACTGCTGTGCTATTCCCTAAAATGACGTAATGTGCCTTACAAAAAAATAAATGTAGGTCTTCCACTCTACTTTTATCTCATTTGCATGATGAAATTTAAAGAATGAACAAAAGTTAATCACTTGGTTTCAGCCAGCCCACAGAGGGGAGGAGACTTCTAGCTGTTTCTGCATGATTCACAAGATTTGCATCTGTGCATCTGGCAAGTTTGAACATTCAAACCGATGAAACACCTGGAAATTTACATTTTGCGAATGCAAACACCATCTGGTGTGTCATTCAAATGTCATCGATGGGATTCTCCCCATCTTAAAACGTATTTCAGACTTTGAACCTTTGTGAATACAGAAATTATGTACTGTATTACCACCAATGAGCGGCACAGTGGGTAGTGCTGTTGCCTTACAGCAAGCAATTCCTGGGTTTGATTCTCCAGCTGGTTGGCCAGGGTCCTGTTCTCTATATGATCTAGTTTTCTCCCACAAGTCCAAGGACGAGTCAAATTGGTCCTTATTTGAGGTTGGATAGAGCCTCTTAATGTTGTGAAGGATTCGTTGGCCAATTATAGCCAGTCTGCCTTGTTCCTTGGCATCAGCCACCAGGTCAACATCACAGACATTTCTATAGATTTCAAATGGTTGCTTGCCTGATTACATACATACCAAATAATAGGCACATATCTTCTTCTGTGACATCAATTGATGGTTCTCCAACCTTGGAATAGTAGTCTTGGAAAAGAAACTATATTTAGCAAGACTCTGATTTGTTTGATTACAGACAGAAGTGGGTACTCTTTGCTTACCCTAGTATTTCCTTTAGAGTAGCAGGATCCCAAATTGTCCCTGGGAGAGGGAATTGACCACATGTAATAATAATAGCAGCAATCATCAGAAAGAGAATGTACAAAAATACTCTTAATACGCTTTTTCTTTTAATTGATCATAGTTTAAATAATGTTGAAGTCACCATGGAGTCATGTACCTAAATCTCATATCTTACACTTATAAAGAGCCAGTTAACCAAGTCTGACAAATAAAAAATAAGCATATATTTACAAAAAGTGTACAAGTTTTATAAGGCGCCCAGGTGGCGCAGCGGGATATTCCGCCAACACACCGGCGCCGAGATTCTGAACTCCTCAGTTCAAAACTCGACGTTGTCAACGGTCAGCTGGGTGCCATCTAACGGGCATAATTGGCAGTAATTGGCAGCAGACAGGTAGCCGATTCTGCTAGGGTGGGATGGCCGGACTGTGTGGGTGGGGTCTTCAAACGCTGTGTAAGGACCCTGACTGGCAGATAGAGAGGCGCCTGTGCAGAGTGCATAGGTGAAAAAGGGTTCTGCTAAGGGCTGTGCACGGGTCGGAGGAGGCGTGAAGAGCAATATACCCTCACTGACTGCAATCAGGGATCCCCCAGCAGCAGAAAATAAATTGATTATGCTAAATTGGAAGAAAATGCATAAATAAAATAGAAATATAGAAATAAAGTAAAATATTAAATATGTTTGTGCTGTTTTCATTTAAATAACTTTGTGCTTTGTGTTTTTTATTTGCATTTTACCTACTGCAATGTAATATAATATCATGTAATATAATTTTAAAATATTTTACTGAAGATTGTGTTCACGTTTGTTAACTTCAAGAATCAACAAAATATGAATTTTACCTTGTTTTTATTGTTTGCATATGATTGTATTGATGTTTACCATAGCCAATGTAATAATAATGATAATAATAATAATAATAATAATAAAAATGAAGATGTTTAAACAGTATTGGAACTCATGATCTGAATAACTGTTTCTTTTTTTTTTACTTCTGTCACTAGGGGTCCTCCAGATCTTACCAATCTGGTTCCAGTAGGACCCAAATACACTATGAAGTGGAGCGCCCCCTTAATGCAGATCCAGGCTGTGGAGGTTGGCCAGGATCCACATTTCCAACAGGGTGGAATGAAAATGTCAGGCGGCGCTTCGGGTTCGGGTAATGCTGACCTCTTCCTTATCTTCCTATTAATCCATATTTGCTAAGCTTATAGCAGCTTGGAGCTAAATGAGCATTTCTTTCAAGACTTTTGTAGGCCTTCACTAGATTTTATCTTTTAGGGTTTATCTTCTTTGCATGGTGTGAAAGACAAATCACTGAAGGAGGACTGAGATGTTTTATTTTACTTTTAGTTATATTAAAATGATTTGCAATTTAAGCCAAAAAAATTGTCCTTTGGTCCATATCAGATGCCATAGCCTTCATATCCTCTAGCATCAATAAATGTTGGGCACTCAACAACCTGTTACAGTTTATGGCCTGTCCTTTCCCAGGCTTCTCAGGAGCTAGGTCTAGACTGCAGACAGGCCAGTCTAGCACCTGTGCTCTTTTGTCTTAAAAACGCAATGTTGGCTTTACATTGTCTTGCTGAAACAAGCAGAAGTGCCCCCCTTAGTATTAATGAGGCTTTCACAACATATCCTGACATGCTGGCCATCCTTTTTTATATTTGGTCTAAAGAACATTGATAAGGTGGACTTGTCAGACTACAGCAAATATTTCCAGTATTTCCAGAATATTGTTATATGGTTTGTGCTTTGTGTAGTGGAGTCTTGCATTTGTAGATGGAGCAGCCTTGATTGTCGGTGCTTACTTACTGCCTGTGAAAAACCCTTGCTGTTTTGGAGATGCTTTATTCTGTCGTCTGGCCATAGCAATCAATGAAGCTATGCTTCTGCTATGAAGATTGCTGAGGATGGTGGAGTGTATATTCCAATTATTTTCAGTCACTGCAAAAGAAACAGCTGAATTAATCACTGGAATAAAATGACATGTCCCCTAACAGTGACCCTAACATATTTATTCTGATCTTTTACCATGACCCACCCCTGTCCCAAACCATTTTCCCTTTATTCTCCCTGTCTCAGTCTGTGTTCTCTTGGTTAACACAAAAGACTTATTTCAGTTCCATGCGCTCCTGGGGTTATGCAACTATAAGCCATCACTTTGCTCATCATATCCCAGACTGTATTGCTCCACTGTGGTCTGCTCTCGACAGACGTCCCCGCTCCGTGTGCTGCTATTTATAGCAAAGCATATTTACACTCCCAGCCCGTCATCACAGCTCCCCTCTCTCATGTGATGTCACGCAGCGGGATGCCTGGGCCCAAATCATATACCGTGCTCCCTGAGCTCACCTCAGAATGGACTCATTTTTCATCTCCTGCAGGTCCTGTTGCCCTAATTTATTGATGGAATGGGTCTTGCAGAAAGCTCAGGCCCAGTGTTGCAGCCGAGATAATGACATAAAGCCTGGTGTTGTCTTCCTCTGCTTCTTCTGCTGCACACTGCATCAATTACAAAAATAAATAAAATATAAATAAGTACATTAAATTAAATAAACAAAAAAAATACAATAAATAGATAAACAAATACAAATAAAAAGCAATAACTAAAAATTTAATAATAAATACATAAATATAAAAAAAATATATATTAAATAGATAAAATAAACAAAATAAATAAAATAAATAAAATAAATAAAATAAATAAAATAAATAAAATAAATTAAATAAATAAAATAAAAATAAAAAACAGTAATAAAAAAATTCAATAATATATAAATAAATACGGAAATATAAAAATAAATAAAATAAACTAAATCAATAAATAAAATACATAAATATAAAAAATTAAATTAAATAAACAAAACAAATAAAATAAATAAAATAAATAAAATAAATAAAATAAATAAAATAAATAAAATAAATAAATAAATAAAATACATAAATATAAATTTTTTTATTAAATAAACAAAATAAATAAATAAACACCAATAAAAATACAAAGCAATAACTAAAAATAAATAATAAATATAAATAAAAAAATAATAAATAAATAAAAATAAATAAATAAAAACTTAAATAAAAATTAAAAACAATGACTAAAAATTTAATAATAAATACATAAATATAAAAAAATAAATAAAATAAACAAAATAAAAAATAAAATAAATAAAGATAAATAAAAATTAAAACAACAATTAAAAATAAAATAATAAATAAATTAATTAATAAATAAAAAACAACAACAGTAATAATAATAATAATAATAATAATAAATAAATAAATAAAGCTTTTTGGACATACATCCTATTTAAGCTTTTATTTGCAGCTATAGCCTCCATAACATAACTGTGTCTGTGAGAAATGTTGCCCAGTAAGTCAAAAAGCAATTTTAAGAGCTAGAAGACTGCCTCTCAATTGACATTTTATTTCATCTCCAAATCCTCCACATCACACTCGTTAAATCATATTTTTATGCAGCTTGCTTTGTACAGTGTCATGAACTGTGCAGAAAACCAAGCGCTTGCTGTATCAGTTCAGCAATTTAATGAAAATCAGCAAGAGAGATGCTAAGAGTAGTCGATTACAAGTCAAAAGGTCAGAAATCCAAACACACTAACAAGACTAACAAACAGGGCGAATCCACAAACAAGGTTTAACATACAGAAAAGGGTCACAGATGCTAATTTGATAACAAAAGAGTGCTCAGTACCCTATTTGTGAGGACATGACAGCACTTCAGAATGAGCAGCAAACAAAAAGGAGTATATATACATACAGACAAACAAACTGATATAAAATGTGAGAAGCTTCTGGTTGGAATCAAGTGACCCTTCGCAGACTCCCGGGACATGTAGTCCTTGGTGGGATTCACTGAATCATGGGAGTTAGTTCAGAGAGTCAGTTGAAGGATCAGGTTGGGGAAAGGACCTTACAGCATTTGGCAAACACTTTTATCCAGAGCGACTTACAGAAGTGCTTCCTAAAGATACATTTTCTCACAAGTAGGGAAAATTTAAATTTAATAAACATTACTTTCTATTTTATTGTTTATTAAGGAGGTGATTCTTTGTTTGACAAGCTAAGAAAAGCTGAGAATGTTCTGTCAACCAGACAGCAGAAGTTCATTTTATCCTTCTGAGTAATAACAGAGAAAAAACGAGTCTTGGCGCCTGTCTTCATTAAAAACTAACAATGTTAAGCCAGAAGAATATGATGTACAGGACAGGGTGTTATAAGTGATTTCAAGTAGGTCAAGCCTTGCTCATTTTGACTTCATAGGCAAGCATTGTTGTTTTGAATTGACCAGGAGCTACAGAAAGCCAATGTTGAGATTGCAGCAGTGGGTTAATGTGGTAGCACTTGGGTAGATTAAAAACCAAGTGTAGTATGGCTGCATCTTAAATCAGTTGTTGGTGGACATGGGAAGACCAGGCAGGACAGATTTGCTACAGTACAGCATAAAGACCGGACAAGAGTCCGAATGGTAGACATAAAGACGAACAGTTATTGTGTTCCATGGTCTCATGGAACTACATATATTTCAGGCTGATGTATGACACTTATACACTGAAAATAACACAAATATGGAACCACTGAAATACAATTGAAAAAACAACAGTTTATTGTTTCCTTGTTTATGTTTTTTAATCATGTAGCTGTTTGGCTGCTCAGGTGGTGCAGCGGTAAAACACACGCTGAACACCAGTGCTGGGATCTCGAATACATCGTATCGAATCTGAGCGGATATTAAAAGCCGGATAGGGTCTCTCTCATAACTAATGCAATTACGACCGGGAAAGAGTGCTGTCAGGGTGTGTCTCTCCATACACAGTGCTGATCCGCATTGTACTCGTCAAAGTGTAGGTGACAAAATGCATATGGCTGTTGCCCACGTGTTGGAGGGGGCATGGGTTAGCTTTGTTCTCCTCAATCAGAGCGGGGATTGGCATTGGTGGAGAGGAAGCATGACGCAATCGGGCAATTGGATGCACTAAAAGGGAGAAAAATTTTTTCTCTAAAAATTGTTTAGAGAAAATGCATAAACAATATATATATATAAATAAATCATAGAGCTGGTTGATCTTGGGATACTGTACTGTACGTGCCATTGTTTCCTATAGAGTGTGGCCCTTTTGCCACATTGCGCTGATGGTTTTTGCACTTGGCGGGCCATTCAAAGTTAATCTGATTACCCCTTTGTTTACATCGCTCACCCCTTTGTTTTGCTGCGCAGCGCCACCTACACGAGCCAAACAAGTTCGAGTTTAAGGGTACACATTTCTAGACGAAGGGCGTCGAGTTTCAAAGGTTTCGAGTTTAGGGTTTTATTTCAAACTCATGGACATGGACAATTTTGTATCTCCAATTCACCTCACTTGCAGATCTTTGGACTGTGGGAGGAAACTGGAGCTCCCGGAGGAAACCCACACAGACACGGGGAGAACATACAAACTCCACACGGAAAGGAATCGAAACCAGGATCTTCTTGCTGTGAGGCGACAGTGCTACCCATGCTAATCATTATCACCCATGAATACGATTCAGGAATCATTTATTTGCACGCTACTCTTTGCTTCTGGATAAAGGACTTCGACTTTAGCACCAAAAGCTCGACAAATGTTAATTCTGAACTCCATTATCGGACCTGCATGGCCGTGGCTTTGTTTTGTTTGTGTGAAAATGTGTTTGGCTAGAGGAAATGTTGTAAGAGCCCAACAATCTCACAACACCAACTGGATTAGGCTGGATTACAATGCAGCAGGTTTACTTCTGGGGTTCTGGCCAGCACTGCCAACAGGCGCTCGGAACGAGTGTGTAACTATCCACACTATCCACATTCACAGGTTTTTGTTATTGATTGAAGAGCACCAGTAGTAGATTTCTGGGGTTGTGAGTGTGTGTGTGTCCGAGATCATATTAAATCCTCAATGCTAGAGAGAGAGAGAGAGAGACCTTGACAGGGAAGAAGAGAATAAGTGAAGAGAATAACAAAAAATAACACAGAGACGGAAAAAGGAAACAAATAGCATGCTGTTTGCTGCATGTTTGCTACTATTAGCTTGATAATAGTAAATGCTAATGATTTAGCTAGGGTTAGGCACAAGTCTAGGAATAAACGACCAAGAAAAGACTCCATTTGGCTATAATTATTATAAAAATATTATAAAAATACGTTTAGCATGAACTGCTAGCTAAAATTCTTCTGTTTGCTTCAACTGAAGCGTCAAGTTTCAACAACAGCCTGAACGACTTCAGACCGGTGGCTCTCACCTCCACGGTGATGAAGTGCTTTGAAAAACTGGTTCTGAAGCACATACAGTCTTCACTCCCGCCCACCCTGGACCAACATCAGTTTGCCTACAAAGGCAACAGGTCAACAGAAGACGCCATCAACACTGCTCTCCACGTGGCACTGACTCACCTGGAACATCAGGGAACATATGTGAGGATGCTGTTCGTGGATTTCAGCTCTGCGTTTAATACAGTTATTCCCAGCAGACTGGTATCCAAGCTGCTAAACCTGGGTGTCAGCCAGCACACATGCAGGTGGATTGAGGACTTTTTAACAAACCGCCCACAGTCTGTTAGGATGGGGGCCCATCTCTCCCCTGTTCTGACACTGAGTACTGGAGTTCCACAGGGCTGTGTGCTGAGCCCTCTTCTTTACTCCCTCTACACCCATGACTGTACACCAACCCACAGCACAAACTCAATCATCAAGTTTGCAGATGACACCACTGTAATTGGATTAATACAGAATGGAGATGAGTCTGCCTACAGGGAAGAAGTCCTCAAACTGTTTGAATGGTGCTCCATTAACAACCTGGCACTCAACACCTCTAAAACAAAAGAAATGGTCATCAGCTTCAGGAGACAGAGAGAGGAACCTACACCCTTAGACATCGGAGGAAACACAGTAGAGAGAGTGTCTAATTTCAAATTCCTAGGCACACACATCTCCCAGGACCTCACATGGACCACCAACACCACCTCTCTAGTGAAAAAAGCACAGAAGCGGCTCTACTTTTTAAGGACACTAAGAAAGGCCAACCTGTCCAAGCAGCTACTGGTGTCCTTCTATCGCAGCACGGTGGAAAGCATACTCACCCATGGCATTCTGGTGTGGTATGCCAGCTGCTCTGAGGCTGACAAGAAGGCTCTTCAGAGGGTAATCAAATCAGCTCAGAGAACCATCAACACTGAGCTGCCTTCACTAGAGAACATTTACAAAACCCGATGCCTGCGTCGGGCCACAAACATCATAAAGGACTCATTTCACCCTTGTTGCAACCTGTTCTCCTTGTTGCCCTCTGGTAGGCGCTATAGGAGTATCAAGGCCCGTACTTCCAGACTCCTGAAAAGCTTTTACCCCTCCGCCATAAAAACACTAAACTATCAAACTTTACATCCTAGGAAATAATGTGCAATTTATAGAGACCGTGCAATAACCTTCTTCTTCTTTTCTTTTCTGGAAAGTTCTTAAAACCACACGTTTATTTCTGTATCTAGATGTGTATATGTTTATTTTGTAAATACATGTGTATATATATGTCTGTGTGTACATACATGTACCGTCAAGGAGATGCTCAAAAAATTTCGTTGTGCACTGTGCAATGACAATAAAGGCATTCTATTCTATTCTATTCTATTCTATAAGTGTCAAGATGGTTCCAGTCTAAACAGATCAGCCTAGACTTTTCTATCCAGATCCCAGATCCTCCCAGGGGATTCCCAGATGCTTCCAAGCCAGCTGTGATACAATGTAGAATCCATCCTACAGGTCCCAGAATGCTTCAGGGTCTATGTAAGATAAACCTGAAACAGCTCCTGAAGAAGCTAAGCAGAAGGCGTCTTTGGGAGTTGTTTTGTTGATCATAACCTTGTCATGGTAAAGTGGGTTTTGTACTCAAATGGACCTTGGGACTAGGGTTACGCCAGCTGAACAGGTCTGAGGGTAAGGGTCAGACATGAGTGACCCTATAGTCTTAAGTCTATAGTCTATAGGATTAACTGTACCATGCCCAGATTAGGGTTATTAGGGGAATTCACACCTGGAGTGAGACATGATGTAAGTGTTGCACTAGTGCAGCCCAAAGTGGTGTCATCATGCCACATGGTATCATCTTGTGGGCTAATGGATGTTGCTAATCTGTGCTGGTTTCTACTGCCAAATATGAATCTGGTTTGTTTTCAAAACACAACGGTGGGTGATTAGCAAAAACCCTTAATACAAGTTTAGAAACACTTGAATAAATGTATTAAAAATTTTACATAACAGTCACTAGCTATAGTTGATCGGCTGGGCGCCCCCTAGCAGGCACAATTGGCAGTGCCTGCAGCAGCCAAAATTGGCCACTAGTCTGCTAGGTGGAAAAAGACCGGATAAAAAGAAAGGTGTGGGGTCTTTGTTTTCCGTATTCCTCCACTTCTGTACAGGCGTCTCGGGCTTCTAAACCGGGTCCTTACACAGCATCAGGGTGTGACTCTCCATGCATGAGCCTCAGGTGTGAATCCACTAACGGGCAGTGGTAGCTCAGCGGTTAAGGTTCTGGACCAGTAATCAGAAGGTTGGCGGTTCAAGCCCCTCCATCGCCAAGCTCCCACAGTTAGATCCCTGAGCAAAGCCCTTAAGTCCTTAAGTATGGGCAAATAAAAAGGGGTCGGTGGACTGCGCACATGTCAGAGGGAGGCCGCGTCAGACGAATATTCCCTACTTGGGCGCTATCGGGGTCCCCAAGAGTGGAACACTAATTCGGCTACGCTAAATTACGAGAAAAAAGGAGAAAATGCATCCCAAGTAAAGTCCCAAGTATTTTTGGGTTGGATGGAGGACCCCATTTCGAAGGGTAAAGGGAATATTAGAGGGGAAACAATTAAAGAAAGGGAGATAAACTGCCAGTAAGATAAGAATTATAATAATATCTGAAACTCCTGCGGACAATTAGAATGAACAAATAAATGAAACCTTGACTGTTCACAGATGGCAGGGAGAAAGAACAGAAAAGCACAAACTGCCCATATAGCTTAACTTCAGGTCTTCAGGTACTTGCTCGGTTGGGTTTGGCGTCCGTCTACTCCCGTAACTCACTCACACACAATCACACCACTTGATTATATGAAGGTAGTGACTGGGCAAACACTTCTGCGGCCGCTGAATCTAGTGCCGGGATTTAATTATGCCTCTCACGCCGAACTCTCTCCCTGTTATTGATTCCCCCGAGCCGGGGACGCTGGAGAAAATGGGGGTGTGGGGTGGGTGTTTTTAAATCGATGGCACATTTCACATCTAATGAGACACCTGCGTACTCCCCTCCGCCCTTAAAGGGCTTCATATTTTCCTGAGACGCTACAATTTTACTCCTCTCTCGCTCTGTCTTATGGGTTTGTTTCTTTGGTTTTAGCCTGTGTGCCTCCACAAACAATACAGTATTGATCCACCGGCCAGCATTGATCCTCTTGTTTAAGGATGGACCATTTCGGCAAATGTTTTTTTTTCTTCTTTAAATAGAGTGGAAGTAAACTGGCATTTAGGTAATTTTTCCCTTTGGCTTTGTCCTAAAATCTGGCAACCTATGCGGTTATATTAGACCCCTGCCAACAAAGATAATATATGTAAACACAAACTATTATTTATAAAGTAATAATTTTATTTAATAAAGTGAAAAGCTGTAAAAGAAAGTAACTTTTTTTTTCATTTAATTACTTTATATTAATTATTGTATGTATTTATTTTAAATGATTATTATTAATCTTAAATTATTACCATTAATAACAATAATAATAATAACAATAATAATAATAGTCATAATAATAACAACAATAACATTAATGATAATAAAATAACAGTAATTATAATAATAATAATAATTATTATAACATTAATAATAATAATAATAGTAGTAGTAATAATGATACTAATAATGATAATAATAATAACAGTAATAATAATAATATCAGTAAGAATAAAAAAATGATAATGATAATAATAATAACAATAATAACATTAATAATTATTATTATTATAATAACATTAATAATAATAATAACTAATAATAATAATAATGATAATAACAATAATAACATTGATAATAACATTAATAATAATAACTAATAATAATATCAACAACAATAATAACATTAATAATAATAATAACTAATAATAATAATAACAACAATAATAACATTAATAATAATAATAATAATAATAATAATAACAGTAATAATGGGCTATAACAGCCTTTAGGAAGGCTTCCACAAGGATGTGAAGTGTGTCTGTGTGAAATAGTTCTCATTAAGTTAAAAGCCTGCCTCTCTCATTCTAATTCATCTCAAAGATTTTAAACTAGGTAGAGGTTGACCACTGCCCTTCCCTGGCTGGAATGAGATCTAACAAGCTCATGGTCAGGTGTCCACAAACGTTTGGTCAGATAATTTACTAAAACCGAACTAATGCCTGATAACTAAGGTTATGTTGATTTGATTGACAGGGAAGGTGATACTGGGTCCTCCTCGACTATATCAAGAGCTTCAGGAACTGCAACATGACCTTTCTGTAGTGGAGCAGGTTACAACATTGGTGGGCACCTTACAGGGCACATACCAGGTACATGTCATTACTTACTATATTCTCATTCACAAATCTGACTATGTAAGCAAAAGTATATGACCACACACTCATGTGGGTAATCATTTGTTTATCATTTCATCCTAAAGGCATTGGCAGTAATAGTTGGTTTTATTATCTTTATTCTAATTTTCTAATAAACTATTGGCACACATTTCTACAAACACAGTGGTACCATGAAACCAAACGTTAATTGTTCTGAGAGTAGTATTAAGTTTGAAAGACGTTGAGTGTCACTGCTGGACCAAGAATTGTCTACCAGCCAAAAATATATCCAGCCAACAGCGCCCTGTAGGCAGCGTCCTGTGAACACTGATGAGGGTCTAGAAGATGACCAACTCAAACAGCAGAAATAGATGAGCGATCGTGGACACGGTATTTAAAAAAAACTCCAGCAGCGCTGCTGTGTCTGATCCACTCATACCAGCACAGTCAGTGTCACTGCAGTGCTGAGAATGATCCATCACCTAAATAATACCTGCTCTGTGGTGGTCCTGTGGGGGTCCTGACCATTGAAGAACAGGGCAAGAGCAGGCTAAAACATATGCAGAGAAACAGATGGACTACAGTCAGTAATTGTAGAACTTTAAAATGCTTCTATATAGTAAGTGGAGCAGATAAAATGGAAAGTGTGTGTAAAAACCAGGAGGTGGTTTTAATGTTATGGCTGATCGGTGTATTATCAATTGCTAATCATTTTTCCAACTTATACAAGCTTCTCATAAAGAGTGCAATATTAAATTTTCCTTTTATTCAGGGTCATATAAAATTTATACTACAAAAAAGATCAAGAGAACATCATGATAACAGCTTAGCCAGCTGTATAAGCAGGAACTGTGGAAGGAAGAACCGCAAATAAAAATTTAAAGAGGTATTAAAATGTTATCAAAGATCAGAACCCAAATGCTCACATCATTAATTGATAATTGGTTAAATCTTCTGGATGATGACACATCGGGGGTGCTTTAGTGTGGCTTAACGAAGCCCACATTCTATTTCCATTAACATTTTTTGCTGAACATACTTGTCTGGCTTTCATCCAAATGTTTGACTTTAGCCCACAGCCTGATCATCATGAAAACTGTCTATAAAACAAATCTGGCAAACAGAAAGTGGAAGAAGCTTTCATTGATATTGCAAGTAGACACCATTGGATTTGGCTTTAGGGAACCAGGAATAAATGTGTTTGGATGAGGCTCAGTGTTTTATTACTCCCCTCCCCACAGTATTTGGTAGGCTTAGCCATGGAGTGCATCTAATCAACAAAGAACAAATACAGCAACAGGATGTTGCATTTGAGGTGTCTAACAAAATAGTGTGCTGATCTTTCTAGATAAAGAAAACACAAACTATTATTTTAAAAGAAATGATTTTATTTAATAAACATGTTACTTATTCACCCAATTAATCATTTAATTACATTTACATTAACCTATTTTTTCTTTTTTTTTAAATTATTATTATTATTATTATTATTATTATTACTATTATTAGTAAGGGCTGTAGTAGCTAAGTAGTCGTTAAATTGCGAGTCCCATAGAGGGGCCAGGCAGTTTGCCAGAACTGCAAAAAACACCAATTTATTTATTATTTATAACTTCAAAGTAATTTATCTATTTTATTTAAATAACTTATTTAATAATAATTGAATTATTATAAAAATATTATTGAATAGTATATTGTTTAAACAATTATTATTATTATTATTATTATGAAAATGGGTTGTAGTAGCTAAATAGTAGTTAAATTGTGAGTCCCATAGAGGGGCCAGACAATTTGCTGGAAGTTATGGGTCAAAATTGACCCACAATGCTGCAGAACAGCAATTTATTTATTAATAATTCTAAATTAATTAATCAATTTTATTAAAAATTATGTATTTAATATTAAATACATTATTTAATTGTTTTATTTTTTAACGATTATTATTATTATTATTATTATTATTATGGGTTGTATCAATATTAGTTACATTGTGAATCCCATAGAGGGGCCAGACAATTCAATGGAAGTTATGGGTCAAAATTAAACCACAATGCTGCAAAACAGCAATTTATTTATTATTAATTTATAATTAATGAATTTATTTTATTTAAAATTATTTATTTATTATTAAATAAATGAATTAAAAATAATATTAAATCATTTATATTTAAAATATTATTATTATTATTAAAATTGGTTGTAGCATCAGTAATAGTTTATTTGTTTATTAATAATTTAAAATTAATTTATTTAAAATAGTTTAAAAACATAAAACATTTAAAAATAGGTGATTATATGCACTGGAAATACTCATTATGGCTGAAAGTATGTGGCTCTGACTGTAGTTTGGTGGATTCCTATATAGTAAATAAATGAGTGTACTGATGACCCAACCCAGACAAACATCCAAAAGCATTTGTGTTTCTGTGTGAAGAATCTGAACAGCACAGTTGCTCAGGACTGGTGTTTGGCCCTGCAGAGATTTATTTGCATAAAAGAGGACCAAATCCAGAGTGCCAACAAGTGTCGTCTTCGGCTTCAAGTCCCTGGCAGACCAGACAAGTAAGTTACTCAGTTTTACTAAGTTTACTGTAAATTATTATAAAAATAATAATAATAATAATAATAAATAATAATAATGTTATAATAATAATAAGTGTTATAATAATAGTAATAATTAGGGATGCATCAATACCATTTTTTCCCAACCGAGTACAAGTACAAGTACATGTATTTTTGTACTTGCTGATACCGATACCGATACCAATACCTATTGGATCAGATATCTGACATGCTAGAAAACTCTATCCGGTCGCCGAGCGCTCGGCGAGCCAGTCGGATCGAGTTGTTGGATAGTTCACACTTAGCGATCGAGAGCCGAGTTTTGATCGCCGAGCGAACGCCGAGTTGCTCCCGAGCCGGCAAATCTAGTGCCGACCAGTCGCCGAGCGAAAATCAGGGCAAAAATCGTGTAGTGTGAACTAGGCATAACGCAGCAACGTGCACTAGGCACACGGTATCGGATGTGTAGTATCGGAGCCTCGTTTGCGAGTACGAGTACAAGTTAATGAGCGTGGTATCGGGCAAATTATTATAATAATGTTATAATAATAATAAAAATAATAATGTTATAATAATAGTAATACTACTAATAATAATAATAAATAATAATAATAATGTTATAATAATAATAATAAATAATAATAATAATAGCCATTGTTATATTTCTTTTTCTTTTTATTATTATTGTTATTAAAATGGGTTGTGGTAGCAGTAAAAGTTAAACTGCAAGTCTCTTAAAGAAGTTATGGGTCAAAACTAAACAACAATGCTACAAAACAGCTAAATATATTTTTTTTTATTTATGTTTTATTTATTTATGTTTATTTCTTATTTATTTGTTAATGTTTTATCTATTTATTTATTTTTTATTATTTCTATTTTATTTCTATTTATATACAATTATTTTAAAAAAAAACATGGCCATTAATTTACACTTCACCCTCTGCTCTTCTGGAAGAACTTTCCACAAGATTAAGAAGTGGCTACCATTTAACGTTCTGATTCATCCCAAGGGTTTTTACAGGCTACTGTTGTTTTTTGACAGCACACTGATCAAAACATGTATATAAGATATAATATCATACACCACTTAGTAATGGGTGTGGCTACAACACCTGAACTCATGAACTGACATGAGTGTCCACTTATTTTGGCTTTATATTGTATAGTACTTGAACTGAGACTTTAAAACCCTTGATGAAAGATTTACGTTCAACAGCATATTACAGGTCTAATTGAATGGCTGGTTGGATCATTAAGCGGTTCTGAGATTCATTTCCTCCCAGATTATTAGAGAGAACATTTGGCAGCTTGTGACCTTGCTACAGTAAGCACAGATGGGGCGTTAGAATCAGTTAGCTTTACAGAAAGTATTAGCTAGACCCTGTTTTCCCTCACCTGTGTGGAGTCCCTTAGTCAGATCTCTTAAATCTCCTTTGATGTGCTCCTATTATGCCGCGTCAGGAGGGGTCGAGCGTGAATGTGTTTTTTAATGCTGTACGTTTTTCACGCCACCCTGCACCTGGTTGCGTTTATCGCGGTGATGTACGGAGTGGAGGGACTGTCGCTCAGAAGGATGGCTGAGGAGGAGAGGAAATGAAGACGGATTAGCGAGGGACGGGTTTAGGAGATGGAAGGGCAGTTGCAAATGGGAGGAGGGTGATAGAGAAAAAGAATGGCACTGGAGAAGGTAGAGGAAAAACGTTTAGCTTCTTTTATGCTACAAGAACACAGCTGTGAATTAGGTTTGAAAACTTTATATGGCCAAAAGTATGTGGACACCAGTTCTTATGAGGCTCAGGTTTAAATTATATGCCTCTGGTTTTGCAGTTTGGGGAAGGTTGTTTCCTGTTCCTGCATGACTATGCCCCCAGCACAACCTAAATTCCATGGCTAGACGACTTTGCTGGGCCTGCAAAAACCTTATTTAACAAATTTGCATTTTAAAAGCTCTGCACTGTACGTCTGCTTGACTGGCCTGCCTGCAGACTTCTTTAGAAAAAGTATCCTCATCATGAAAAGAAATGTGACCCATGGACTAATGGATTCTTGTATCAAGCAAAAAAAAAAAATAAATAAATAAATAAATAAATAAATAAATCATAATATTTATTTATATATTAATAATAATATAAAATAAAACAATTAATATAATGATAAAATTATAATAACAGAAATAAATAAATAATAAATAAATGAACACATAATAATATAATATAACAAATAATATAATAATAAATTAATAATACAACAGAAATAAATAAATAAATTAACAAATACATAATAAATAAATTAACAAATATAATATAACAATATAACAAATAACATAATAAAAAATAATAATATAACAGAAATAAATAATAAATAAATTAACAAATATAATAATATAATATAACAAATAATAAAATAATAATATAACAGAAATAAATAAATAAATAAATAATAAACAAATATAATAATACAATATAACAAATAATATAACAATAAAATAATAATATAACAGAAATAAATAATAAATAAATGAACACATAATAATATAATATAACAAATAACAAAATACATAAATAAATAAAAAAATAAAAAAATAAATGGAACTCGTGTTGCAGGCATCAAATTCAACATTTATTTATATTTACAAAACATTGGAAATCTTTTCTTATATTAGTGTCTGACCTTTCAAATGCATTTTTAACACACACACACACACACACACACACAACTTTTAAGGAAGTCCTACCCAGGAGAATGGGGGCTGGTATAGACACCTCTGAATATTAATGCCCATAGTTTTTAAACTAGGGGCGGCACAGTGGGTAGCGCTGTCACCTCACAGCAAGGAGGTCCTTTGTTTGTGGAGTTTACATGGTCACAGTTTGTCTATGATTTGTACTGCGACCCAGGCATCAAAACAAAACAAAATATACTAATTAACTAAATTGGTGACAATCTGGTCCCACTGTGGTTTACAAGGTGTAATGTAAAGCCTTCACTTGGGGGCATTTGTGTACAGGTTCATTTTTTGTTTGTGCCTGTTAAAATCCGTTTATTTAATTATTATTATTTTTGTCAGCGACCCATTTTTTTTGGCTCACATCCCACCCAAGGGTCGCGACCCAGGGTTTGAAAAACCCTGCTGTAAACAACAAGTCTGCAAAACTTTAAAACTGATGGTTCAGTGAGGTGTACCGGGGTGAAGGATTTCTCATCCTTTATTTCACGGCTCGGACAATGACGGTCCCGATGTGACAGCCTGAACAACGTGTGCATCACACCTCAGTGGGAATCGCAGGTCCAATCTGCTCAGTCAGATGTTCACACAAGTGTGTTGTTCTTAGAATAGCTGCGCTGTGTCCTGCACGCTCTATAACACCTTAGAGGCGACTGATTAGCATTTCGCTCTAAAATGCTAAAATAAAAAAGTACTTTTTTGAAATAGTAAACAGCTCTGGCTTTACTACCTTAATAGGATTTTAATCTACTCTCGTCTTTATTTAACAAGAATTTGGATCGTGCCTGTGGGAGTTTGTGTCAATGGAGCATTTGTAATGTAAGGCAAGGTGGTCAGTAGGGTTGAGTCCAGGGTTAGGGCGGTGGAAGCTTAGTAAGCTTAGTAAGGGTACAGGACTATTTATTGGAAGCTTAGTAATGATGCTTTAAACCCCGTCACTCCCAAGTTGCCTCTGTTGGACCCCTGAGCATGTCCCTCAATTGCTTGCATTGTGTTTAGTCACAATTGTAAGTAAAGTAAACATCATGAACGTGTTTTAATTGAACTAATATAAGTGTGGAATAAGTGTGGGATGATCTTCTGGGATTTTAGAGAGACACATGCCTCTCAAGTGACATCTTTACAAGCTCTGCATCTGCATGGCTTTGTAGACACAGAGTGCGTGTGCTTGATCGGCCTGCCTGCAGACCAGATGCATCTCCTTTTAAAGAAGTATCTGCATCATAAAAAGGAGAATCACAAGCCATGGATTGTTGAGCAGCTGAATTGTCATATCAAGCAAGAATAATAGTTATAAAAAAAAAAAATAATAATAATAATAATAATAATATAAATAATAAATAATATAATAAATAATTTAAATATGGTAAAATATAATAATTTTATAATATTACATATAATATCATTTTAATACATTAAAATATAATAAACTCTAAGCTGTGTGTTTAGTTTAATCAGGTTTGAAAGAAAGAGAAACACTGTATAAATCAATGGCAGATCCCCTTCCTTCCATTTTTCCTGTCCTGTCTTATTTTCCTGAGACATTTCTCAGACGTTCTGACATGAGTTGGTGTCTGAGTCCAGACACATGAATCAGGGGTTGCAGGTAGCATAAAAAGCAACCTGGCATTTTCCTTCCCGTCCCATCATTTTGGCCTCTAAGCCTCTTTTTTTCAATATCGGGCAACCCGTCACAGCCAGCCTCAAATATGACAGTGAAATGCTTCAGAATTTTAGCCTGTTGTCTGCTTGTGGCTATTCTGGTCATGGATCGTTAGGACTGACCTTAAATCATTTCTAACTGCCTTCGTGGCCACGTTAAGGTCTGTCTGTGGCTGTCTGAGACTGCCTGTCTGTCTGTGACTGTCTGAGACTGCCTGTCTGTCTGTGACTGTTTGTATGTGACTGTTTGAGACTGTCTGTCTGAGACTGCCTGTCTGTCTGTTTGTGACTGTTTGAGACTGTCTGAGACTGTCTGTCTGTCTGATACTGCCTGTCTGACTGTCTGTCTGTCTGAGACTGTCTGTCTGAGACTATGTTTGTTTGTGACTGTCTGTCTGTCTGAGACTATGTTTGTCTGTGACTGTCTGTCTGTCTGAGACTGTCTAAAACTGTCTGAGACTGTCTGTCTGTCTGTTTTATTCATAGTGACAATACACAAGACCAGACACAAACACATGAACTATGCTAATTGCTAAGCTACACTCTACAAGCTAATATAATGCTAATGCTTAACATAAACTAGACCAACACAAGACAAGATTCTCTAAACATGATACATGACAAGATTCTCTAAGATTCCTAGGCAAAATACATTAACTACAACATTCCAAACAATAACCAACAACCTAACCACCCAACATGGTTCAGCTGTGGATCATTAGCCTTCGTCCAATAAACACGAGGGGCGTCGGCCTGACAATAATACACAAAATCTCCCCAAACGTGCTCCTGGAGACAGGGACACAGGCATGGCACATACACATGAATCCAGCCTCTCGGTGCTCCTGGAGCTCATAACGGCTTCCAAATTTGTGGCAGCAGTTTAGGGAAGGGCCTTTACTGGCTAAGCATAACTGTCCGACTGTGGACGAAGCAAAGTCGATACAATTATGACTATGGGTGCATAATCAGAGCCCTGACTGTGGGACCAGGTCCTCTTATCCATCATCAGTGGATAAGACAGTGTTGATGTTTTAATTGAATGGGCACAAATTTAACAGACACACTCCAAAATCTGGTTGAACTTTATAATATTGGTTTTAGAATGGCATGTCCACAAGGTCATGGTCAGTTGTCCTCATACTTTTTCGCCATATAGGATATTGTGTTATGGAATAGTATTAAGGTGGTATGACTGTTGTGTGTGTTATAAATACTTTGTGGCATTTGTTCAAACATCTGTCCTGCTGTTTTTTTGCATAACTGCCACACACATCACTGACCCACCTGCCAGACATTAGCCACCGCCCTGCTCTGTGTTCTGCCCTGTTGCCTTCAGACTTATACCCACACACTCGCAGACCCACACACGCTCTCGTTCGGCCGGCCGGACAAACCCAGGCTGTGCTGTTCATCACACTTGGAGCCGTGCCTGGCATCGCTTCTGAACGAAATTAAGCACGGAAGGATGTTTTCTTCACTTTCTGCACTTTATTTTTACCTTTTAAAAGGCTGCCTGCTGAGTTTGAAGTAAATATATAATGCCGGGAGAGAGGGAACGAGCTAGAACTGTGAATTCTGGCCTTTTATAAAAGCATTTCACAGGTTTAGGTTATTATTCTACGCCGGGCTTTTTCCCCTTTTCTTTTTTTTTTTAAAGTTGATAAAAGAACACAAAGCAGGTCTATGCTGGGCTGATATGACAGAAGCAGACTGAAAGCTCCAGTCAGCAGCCCTTTAATGAGGAATAAATGTAAATTGCTTTACGTTTTTCTTTCTACTTTTGATCCTAAGTTGGCATAACAGTGTTTCGTTATTTTTTTGAGGAACTTGCTGGTGGAAACGACTGCTTAAGAGACATAGAAATACAGAGAAAATAGAAGGGTCATTTGTTTTATTCATTTATGTTTAATTAATGTGTATAAAAACAATAAATGGTCAAATTTGAAATAACACCCAACACCTTAAAAGCTTTAGACTACTATTACTCCTCCTTCACCACACTTTACAGCTGGCAAACTGTAAGATCCACATGAATCAGCAAAGTTTCAGATTCCTCAGACATCATCACTCTCATAATGTATCACTTTTGCCCCAGAGTCCAGTGGTATGTGCTTTACACCAACCCAGCCAAATCTTAGCATGGTGAGAAACTAAACTAAACTAACCCTTGTCTTTAACTGCTCAGCCATGGAAACCTTATACAGTCAGCTCTCAAAATTGCTTCTAGAGGCATTTTAAAACTCAGCATGAAATGATGCATCTACGTGCCTAACACTTTGGCTGTAATTCTTTTTTTAATGCATTTTCTCTCTTTTTCTCCAGATTTTTAGCATGTCTAATTTTTACCCAATTATGTTATGCTTCCTCTCTACTGGTGCTGACCCCCGCCCCTGATTTAGGAGGGCGAACTGACACACGCCCCTCCGACATGTAGCCGACTGCATTTTTTCATCTGCACGAGGCGAGTTCATATGAGAATCAGCCCTGTGCACGGAGACCCACACCCTCATCAGCATTAATTCTCTACTCTGTGCAGACACCATCAACCAGCCAGCAGAGGTTGCAATTGCATCAGTTATGAGAGAGTCCCTATCCGGCTTAATGCCTTGCCCCTATATGAACAACAGGCCAATCGTTGTTCATGTGGTCGCTCAGCCCAGCCGGATGACAGAGCTGAGTCACGATACAATGTATTTGAGATCCCAATGTATGTCAGCTCACTAAGTTTTCGAACGCACCCAGTGTATTATTTTTGCCCCAGAGTCCAATGGTATGTGCTTTACACCAACCCAGCCAAATCTTAGCATGGTGAAAAAAGAAACCAAAGCTTGTCTTCCACTGCTCAGCCATGAAAAACCTTACAGTTAGCTCCTAATGTTTCTTCTAGAAGCATTTTGGAACTCAGCAGGAAGTGATGTACATAAGGACACATGATTTTATGTGCTTAACACTTTGGCTCCTATTCTGACATGACCTTGTGTGGTCTATTTCTTTGAGTTGAGCAGTTGTTTTATTTAATTTTGCCATTTTTAATGGGCAATGACCATAATTCACTGTTTTAATGCTGATTATGCTGGCTCTGATGGTCAGTAATGTAACAGAGTCGTGACTCATTACAGAGGTGCTAGATAAAGACCTACATTTGTAGAGTTTTAAAGGACAAACCCAATATTCAGGATGCTTATCCTGCTTGTCCCAGGCAGTATTATACTGTGGCTAAAGAGCTACAAACCAAAACAGGAACTGACAAGTACTGTGTGGTCAAAATAACAGAAAAGTAAGTAAAATGTATCAAAAAACATCCATAGTCAGACATCTGCAGCCCATAGTCAAACATCTGCAGTGGTTAGAGCCAGCTACTCAGTCCACCAGCTTGGAATAACTGTGTTCTTAGAAAAAATAGAAAGAGAACTTTTGGGAGCAGCTATAGAAGTGCCAGACAGCCACTCAACAGGCTGTTTTATGCTATATATGCTGATTTGTGATGTCACAACCATGATTGCTCAGCTTAAACCAGCAAAAAATTCTGTCTTGGCAACAGAAACTAGTGCAAGCTAGAGAAACCCTAGCATGAATGGGTGAGTTTTTTTTATACTTTCAACAGTATATAAGTATATATTTGTCAGCTCATTTGTAGATCTAGTCTGTAGATGGAATAGGTAAATCCACTGGTTATATGAGTATGTATTTACGTATGTATTACATGCACTATATTAGACTATATTTTGGTTAAATTCTGAACCATTGACTTGCCCTGCTCCTCTATTTGGATTGGGATTAAACAGAAAAAAGCTCGGTTCCATTCCACACTGTTCATTCCTCACTGGTCTGTGTAATCATTTTGTTTGTAATGGGTCCTCTCTGACCATTTCAGCTTTTCCATTACACCCACATGAAAGAGTTTAATTTGTTATGGCTGTGTGCTTGTGGAACTTTGTATATCTCTTACTCTTCACTCCTTTATTTGCACGGAGGCTATGTGACAAGTGTGCTAATAAATCCAGAAACTATTCATTTATTGCTACACAAACTGCACTCAAACAGTATTTTACAATGATTTAAATGCATCAATTGAAATGGTCACATTTACAGTAGTGACTGCAAAATATTGCCACAATGTAACGAAGGGTTCGTGATTGGAGACAAAGGTGGACACATGAAGAGATGCATACACAAGACAAGACACAAACACATGAACTATGCTAACTGCTACTATGCTAACTGCTACACTAACTCCTATGCTAAATGCTAATGCTAATCTAAACACATATGAAGCGTCCTAAACTATTCAAATCTAACATCCCTAATCTAAGCCAGATCCTGCAAGCTAACACAATGCTAATTCAAATTCAGCCACAAAAAAAAAAAAAAAAAAAAAAAAAAAAAAAAAAAAAATTAAATTAAAAAGAATTAAAAGGTGTGTTTGCATAATTTTGGCTATATAGTGGCTCATCCACAAAATAGATAGATAGATAAATAAATAAATAATAATAAATAACAAAAAATGAATTACGTTAATTAAAAATAATTTAAATTGTTAAAAAGTGCAGATAAAAATAAAGTAAATAAATAAATTAATTAATTAAATAAAAAATAATTAAAAGGTATGTCTGCATCATTTTGGCTATATAGTGTAGCTCAGTCACAAAAATAAATAAATAAATAAATAAATATATAAATAAATAAAAAATAATAATAATAAATAAAGAAATCAATTATATTAATAACAAAAATAATAATAAAACATAAAATAATTTAAAATTTAAAAATAAATAACTATAAAATTAATAAAAAAACATATATTATATAATATATTTATAATATTTATGTAATACATGTAAATTTAAAACTTTAAGATCAGTGCAATTAGGATCTTTTATTATTTTTAGAAATGTCTTTGGCCAAAACAAGCAATGTACCTGAACCTTGAAACTTGTTTTTTAAATGCCAGTGTTGTTTTTGACAGGTCGGGCCATCCAGTCAGCTTCATGGTGGTGTTCAACACTCCAAGTCCTCTAAGCAAGATCTCCTGGGTCAACCGTCTTCATCTGGCCAAGATAGCGCAAAGTGAGTGCACTTTTCTCACCTCCTTTTCCAATCCTTTTCCAGTCCTCACACACTCAGATGACTTGTCATGGCGAGACGCAGCGCTTTCAATTGCTAAGATGTTTTGAAAAGCTCACTGACTGACAGGCCCTAAATGAAACGTCTGATGCCACCACTGAGCGTTTTTCTTCTCTCGGCTCATCCGCGAGTTCACCAGAAGAAAGACATTATTTATGACATTCTTCTGTCTGACCTTTTTTGTGCTGCTGAGGCAGCGACCGTGGTTAGAATGCTGAAACGCTAAACATGCTGAGATAAAAATGTGAATTCCTGCTGGAATTGTTTGGATAATTCGTCTTTACATTTGCAAGGCATTCTGGAGATAAGCTAATAACAAAGTGGCGGGTATTTGCTATTTTGGCTTTGGTATCACATACACTGAATGTTCATACACAAAAGTATGAGACATCCATTCTATGAGGGTTCTTTAAGAAGTTCCTGCACTTGTTCTTAATTTATTAAGAATTTCAAAAACAAATGACCTCACTTTTCTACACAATCACCTTTCGATGCATTTCTCCCAGTGTCATACCAACTCTTTAATGCCATCAGCAAAAATGTTTTTGGTTGAGCGCATGATGCCCACTGCTTTCACATCATTATCACATGAAAATCTTCTTCCCCTTAAAGCTTCTCCGAGTGTCCAAAAAGGTGGAAATCAGATGGTGCTAAATCCGGACTATAAGCTCTCTCTCAGTCTCTCAGACACGACCAATTACTACTCCTCCCACCCTCACCGTTTCCAACCAAAATATAAAGTGTGGAAACTTTTTGAAGATCCCTTGTAGTTATTGTAGAAAGACTGTGGTCCTTTCTGTGTGGAGTTTGTATGTTCTCTCCGTGTCTGTGTGGGTTTTCTCCAGGAGCTCCGGAGATAAACAAGTTTTTGTCATGAGTTTCTTTTCTTTTCAATTAACTATTTTTAAACAAGCATGTTTCAAAAATATTAATAATAATAATAATAATAACAATAATAAAAAATAATAATAATAATAACAATAATAATAATAATAGTAACATAACGATAATAATAATAATATAATAATAACAATAGTAATAATAATAGTAATAATAGTAATTCATAAAATAATAATAATCTAATAATAATAGTAATAATAATAATAATAATAATGATCCGCTCAGGTGGCGCAGCGGTAAAAAGAAACGCGCTGCAACCAGGGCTGGATTCTGAGAGCGTGGTATCGAATCCAGCCTTGCTTTACCGGTTCGAAGCTGAGTGGCTATATGAGCAACGATTGGCCGGTTGCTCATGTGGGGGGTGGGACAAAGAACCGGATGTGGGTCTCTCTCTGTCAGAATGCGATTGCGTTCTCTGCCGGCTGATTGGAGGCGCTTACACAGAGATGGGAGAGGGTGCCCTTAGGGTGTGTCTCTCCGCATGCAACGCTAGGTGGCGCCAAAACTCGTCAATGTGTGGGTGGCAAAGATGCATCTGGCTGCTGCTCGTGTTTCGGAGGGGATACGGGTTAGCTTCAATCACCTCCGTCAGGGCAGGGTTCGGCATAGACAGAGAGGAAGCACGATGCTAATTGAACAATTGGATGCGCTAAAAAGGGGAGAAAAAGGGGTAAAAAAAAAAAATAAAAAAAAAAATAATAATAATTATAATAAAATAAATTTGTAAATTTTTGGAAGCTCTTGGGAGGCACAGTGGTCTACTATGCTAGCTGTTAATTTACCTATTTTTTGTAAAAAGGTTTCAAACTTAACTTCTTGAGTAACTTTATTTATTATTTATTTATTTATTATTTTATTTATTTATTTTATTTTATATTTATTTTTATTGTTTATTATTTTTATTTGATTTTTGCATCTGTCCCAACTTTTTTTGAGTGTGTTGTATTGTCATGAAATTATTATTATTTTTTTAATTTACAAACTACAGCTAAAACTTTGTTAGTCTGACAACATAAAAATAAAATTAGTCCACATGTGTTTATGTGCCTCGCTTTGCACTTCATTAATCTAATTATTTTGTAAATTTAAACACACTTTTGTCTCAAAGTTAGAAGTTAATTTGATGGATTTTTAGTTCTTCTGAATGGTTGAAAAATCCACAGCATTTATATCACTGCTGTATCCACTCCAGCGCTCTAATGATGCTTGTAAAGGTGACGTGGCGTTGATGTTTGGTGGTAAAAGTACAAGGACAGGACTAAAGTGGATGATGGGTTGCCTTTCAGACACCCTGGTCTGCTTATTCAGGTTTGACACAAATGGCTCTTTTCAATTCACTAGCTGTCTGTTGGGTCTAAAAAGTAAATATTTTTGATTGTTAAAGTGTTTTCTTTAAGAACATGCTTTTAGTACGACTTTCCACAAGGTTTTGGACTGTCTCTGTGGGAGTTTGTGCCCGTTATTTAAAAGAGCATTCGTGGTCTGGTTTGCAGTCCATGTCCCTGTTAGTACCAATGCTAATGAAAAGGGTTGAGTTGAGAGTTTTGTGAGTTTATCCACGCCGTACTTCTTGAAATATGTCTTTTTGGATCTTGCTTTTTGCCAGGTACAGAGTGCTACTTCCCTGGACCTTTAAAATTGTATAATTAATATTATAGCTCTAGGTGTATCTGAAACCTTTAAGTAAAAGTCTATTTATATCTAACAGGTCAAATTAGTGATTGAACAACATAATTGGTGTAAAATGTGATGGTGGTAGTATCAAATTATGGAAACATGCTTTTTTTCAGCAAGAACTGGTAATCTGGATACAATAAATGAAAATTAATGGTGTCAAGTTTAGAGTGCCCTCTACTCTTGATCTAAACTTCGTAAAACATGGAGGGTGGGACCCTAAAATTGTACATTACTTCCTTACTTAACTGTCTGAAAATTGTAAAAGGAATTAAGGCAAAATTGCTTAAAAGCTTGTTCTACGTACATCCAGTAAAAAAAAAAAAAATAATAAAATAAAATAAATAATAATAATAATAATAATAACAAAACAACAATAATAAAGATTTAATATAACAAAAATAAATAAATAAATAAATAAAAACAAACAAATAAAAATTTAATACAACAAAAATAAATAAATAAAAATAAAATAATAAAAAATAATAATTATAATAATAATAAAAATTAATACAACAAAAAATAAACAAACAAATAAAAATTTGAAAATAAAACTAAATAATATCAATAACAATAATTATTATTATGTTTATTATAATAATAATAATAACAAAACAACAACACCAACAATAATAATAATAATGATAATTATTATTATTATAACAATAATACTAATTTAATACAACAAAAATAAATAAATAAATAAATAAATAAATAAATAAATAAATACATTTTAGTGGGTATCTTTGAGAATTTAGTTAAAAAAGCATTTGTAAGATCGGGCACTGATAATTCACTAGAAGACTGCTTCTGGAGTTATTTCACAGCAGACAAATCATGTTATATGGCACAGGTTGAAAGCATATCATTGCTTTTAAACATCTGCTTGTAATTAATTAATGTATTTGATTTTAACTACAAAAAAATCAATTTAGTTAAAAAATGAAATTTCCTGGTGAAACTGATGTGATTATTATTATTGTTTTTAGCAATGGTCATTTGTGTCAGTGTTGGTGGCTAAGTCCTTTAAAGCATTTAAAATCATGATTATATAGTTCCATTCTTTTTTTTCATATTCAGACACAAATTGATTTTTTTTTTCTGGAAGATTGCTGGTGTTTTGGTAAATGGTGCATGCTTGCAACACTTAGAGTCCTTTGTTTGGCTTCATGGGCTTCAGGGTTAAAATGCTTTTATGGTGATGAGCGACTAACACACTTGACTGACACTAAGTGGGTGTTGGCAAACCACTGCTGCTGGGCCAAACATTGCCAGCTAGAGGCTGGGCAAACTGACAAACCTATCTTTTTCCTACAGAGAAGCTTTCTTTTTATGTTTCGTAGGGTTCTCTTGCATTCCCGCTACAGAAAGTCATTTTACAGGGTGATTTTATGGTCGCTGTGTTCACATGATGGTCATTTTTTACTCACTGATTTTTACACAATAGTTCATGACCTGCTGTCAAGTCGATTGACTGGAATAACTGGACATCTAAAAAAGTCTAAAGTCAGGCATGTATGCAGAATGCCTGTGTTAGGTGGCATGAAAATAACACACAGTCCTTTAAGGATTTCTCTTGGGTGTTGCATGGTCATGATGCAACCTGGCTAAGATGTCAATTACACGTTAATTACATTTCAGCTTCCCAATGCAATGTTATTTAACCAAATAGAATTACAAGCAGTGGGGGGTTATGATGGCATTTCATACATCAAGATATTGACCTGATATAGATCAAAACATGAGAATGGATTTACAGAAAAGTATCTAACCACTTTTGTTATTTAATATGCTTTTAGTGGATGTTCGTATATACTGCAAATATACACATTGGGTCTGAAAACCTAGTGAGCTCTTTCATATATGGAAGGGAATACGATTATCTGACCATAAATGTATTTGTTAGTTATCTTGTTAAAAAGTATGTCAAATATTTAAACCCCTACCTTTTAAACATTGCCATGGTGCCACCAATTACGTGAAATTAATTTGCCAACCCTAGTGCGGGTGTCCGTCTGGCCCATGCTGCCATCCTGCCAAGTGTCCTCTTATTTGAAAACCAAAATATGGTCACCCTACCATAACCTGTCCTCACACATAGCCAATCATGTCTGTGTAGTGCCCAGCCAACTGTTCTATTGACCGGTCGGGAGTCTGCAAGAACATGATTGGCTACTGTCCTAGGGGTGGCCCTAGGAAAGTAAAAAAAAAAAAAAACTGTGCCCAGTCTCCGCTGTGCAAATCATGTCTGTGTAGTCACCTAACCGGTCGATAGCACTGTTTAGATTTTAACCTGGGTATCATTGATGGTGGGCTAGTATAATAGACAGCTGAGCCACCGGAACACCTTAGTGTAATGCCATATGTTCCAGTTATATTGTAGTCATGTCTGTGTAGTCACCCGACAGGCTGATAGCACTGTTTAGATTCGAACCTGGGTCTCAGAGATAGTGGGCGCGCATATTGACTTGACTGCTGAGCCACCTAATCGCCCCAGTAAAGTAAAATGTGATTTTTTTGAAACAGCAAGCTTTTTTTTTTTCAGGGGGTGCAAAACTATATAAAAACACAGTGCTAAGGTCCACAAAATGCTAAACATGCACATATGACAAACAGTAAAATCAATACGTATGTAAATATGTAATGTAAAATAAATAAATATATATTAAAATTGGTGTACTGTACTACTAGGGAGAAATTGTATTTACCTTGTAAGGTGTAGGAGATTTTTTTGTTGTTGCCGTGATCGTATAGTGGGGATCGTATAGTAGAGCATCTAATAATCTGAGTCTGAAGCACTGCAGGTGGCTAAGCTAATGGAGCAGTGCTGTTGCATAACTAAGCACTAGAACTTGCAAAAATAAAGTATAAAGCACTGAAAAAAAGGCGAGAACAAAGCGAGCCTCCCGTCTAAATAAAGCTTATCACTCTATTACCACTATCACTACTGAACTACTGGTCTTTGTCCGCTTCTCAAGGGAATTTTAAACAATCAGACCGGACATTCGGTTTTCCAGATATTGTTTGTTAAATCTGAAATCCGTTAAATGGAGGTCCATTAAATTGAGGTCCGTTAAATCGAGGTTCCACTGTATTTCAGTTTTAGCTCACAGACAGATGACCAGATATATAAGTGTAATTTACTCCTTCCTTATGATACATGATGCATTTCCAAAATGTTCATATTTATTATTATAAACTTTATATTAATGCCCATGGATTTGGAATGAGATGCCCACCAAGGTCATACTTTTGGCTATGCAGTGTTTAGTAACTTGTAAAAATCACCCTGTTTGCCTCATAGGAAAGTAAAGAAAGAAAAGAAAATTTTCCATCCCAGTGACTCATGCACGCAGAATAAGGGGCGCTGCCGAACGCGTCGCGGACAAATTCATGCCAGTGTGTGTGACTGGCGCTAAAAGCAGGCCCACCGTTATCTAGGGTCCTTTCATTACAGAGCCGGGCCTACAGCCTAATTAACGTGTTCAATCCAGGCTGCATTAAAACGGTTCTTAACGTCTAGGGGTAGGATCATATTTGGCAACAGCAATCTGGTCTTTAACCAGTCTGAATGGATGGAAAATAGAGGGAGTTGCGGAGGCGCTTAACATGCTGTCATTTCGGAGACGCGAGCGCAACTACCCACCCGGGCGCACTCGCACAAAACCATCCGGAGGGGGCAGAGAGGGCACCCGGCTGGAGGGAGAGATAGCTTTGAAATGATATGTATTGGAATCGGCGGGAGGGATGCGGCGGAACGGAGATTTTTGTCTGCGTGTACGCTGTGCTCTGGAAATGTGGGTCAAGGCAAAAAAAAGAAGGAAAAATAAATAAATTCTGCAAGTGCAAAGTGGGTAATTGAGTTGGGATGGGTGGAAAAGCACAATAGTCAGTTCTACTAGCAGGAATTGCATGCTTATTTAAAAATCCAGACATCTAAATGCATCGCTGTATGTGTTTACTTGTATTTGTATGGCTTGGGGGAGCAGTCAGGTCCTTTTCTGAGTCGAGTTTGCATGTTCTCCCTGTGTCCAGGGTTTCCTCCGGGTGCCCCCGTTTCCCTCCACAGTCCAAAAACATGCCCCTAGCGATGAGTTAAATCATGAAATTGTGATGGACTGGCAAACAGACAATAAATCTGTATTTGTTTACTTGGTCTGATATGGCTTGGTGGGTAGCACTGTCACCTCAGAGCAACAAGATCCTGGGTTTGATTCCCAGGTGGAGCAGTCCGGGTCTTTCTCTGAGTCGAGTTTGCATGTTCTTTCTGTGTCTGGGGTTTCCTCCGGGCTCCCCGGTTTTTCTCCATAGTCCAAAAACATACCCCTAGGTATGAGTCAAATCATGAAATTGTGATGGACTGGCAACCTGTCCAGGTGTTTCTACCTTACGCCCAATAAATTGTACCCACCGTAACCCTAAAAAAGATAATGTGGGGGGTAAAACAGACAATGAATCTGTATTTGTTTACTTGGTCTGATATGGCTTGGTGGGTAGCACTGTCACCTCAGAGCAACAAGGTCCTGGGTTTGATTCTTAGGTGGAGCAGTCTGGGTCCTTCTCCGAGTCGAGTTTGCATGTTCTCTCTGTGTCCAGGGTTTCCTCCGGGTGCCCCCGTTTCCCTCCACAGTCCAAAAACATGCCCCTAGCGATGAGTCAAATCATGAAATTGTGATGGACTGGTGACCTGTCCAGGTTCTGTACAGGCCAGTGAAGTTCCTTCTCACCAAACTCTTCATCATGTCTTCATGAGGCACGCTTTGTTCACGAGGGCACAGCAAGTAATTAATCAATAAAGTCTTGTCTTGTAGCATACACCTGTAGGGTTAACATACTTTTGGCCATGGAGCCATTTGTGGCATGTTACCATTTTTGTAACAGCCAATAAAAGAGAGGAGAGCCAACTGGCACACGCCCCCTCCAACACGTGTGCAGTAGCCGACTGCATCTTTTCACCTGCACGAGGCGCGTTCATATGCAGATCAGCTTTGTGTACGGAGAGCCACACCCTGATCACATTATCCCTCGACTCTGTGCAGACGCCATCAGTAAAGCATCAGTTATGAGGTCCCTAAGTGGCTTTTCCCACCCTGTATGAACTACAGCCAAGCGTTGTTTATATAGCATTTTGATAATGGTAGATAGTGCCCTGCTTGTCTAGACATTTAGCCACTCCCCATTGGTTGGATTGTCTAGTTTAATTATTAATTATTTTCATTTAGTGAACTGATTACAGGTTTGCTCTGACTTTAATTTCCAACTGTATTAAATCTGCAAGACTGGAAACATTCTGAAAGGGGCAAATACTTTTTTATGCTCCTGATTGCACCTTAGGGTTTCTGAACTGCTATTTTAAGCACCCAGTCATTGTGCTCACGTACTTACTATTATTTAAAGCTTTAGTGTTAAATTACTGACTGTGCGAAAAGAGTAGCAGCTCGCTGTGTGGGATGTTTATGATCAGTAAACATTAGCATGAATTCAATTAAAGTCCTCTCCGCTCTGCATTGATCCTCGTAACGTACCCAGGACCGCGGCGTATTTAATTAGTCTATATATTTTTTTGCTGCGTTTTGTCACAACTCTGACAACTCGGACTGCTCGAATTAATCATCTTAATAGATTCAATGCAACAAAGTAATGCTGTTCAATAACGATAATGCATAATTAGCCTAAAAATCCCTACAACGCTGCGATCTTGTTAATTTGCCGAGCGGGATAAAAAACTGCAGGTCACAGGAAACAGACACGAGCTATTATTTACTGTAATAAACCAAAGCTAAAAAATATTGTTCGTCGGGGCTGCGGTATTAATTACATTCGTGCGTGTGTGGACTTAGGCCTAGGCTGGTTTCAGTACAGGTTTTTGAGGCTGCTGTACCATCATCTGGACCTTGGTCTTAAGCTCATTTTCAGTATTAGACTAATTTTTCTTGTTATACCCAGAATTGGGCGGCATGGTGGCTGAGTGGGTAGCACTGTCGCCTCACAGCAAGAGGGTCCTGGGTCCGATCCCCAGGTGGGGCGGTCTGGGTCCTTACTGTGTGGAGTTTGCATGTTCTCCCCGTGTCTGCGTGGGTTTCCTCCGGGTACTCCGGTTTCCTCCCTCAGTCCAAAGACATGCAAGTGAGGTGAAATGAAGACACTAAATTGTCCATGACTGTGTTTGATATAACCTTGTGAACTGATGAATCTTGTGTAAGGAGTAACTACCGTTCCTGTCATGAATGTAACCAAAGTGTAAAACATGACGTTAAGGTCATAATAAAGAAACAATAAACAAACAAACACCCAGAATCAGTAAATCAGTGCTCATTAAATGTACAGTGTACTAATTGTTGTTTATTATAGGCAAGCCATAGCCTAGAGGTTAAGGTACTGGACTAGTAATCAGAAGGCTGCTGGTTCAAGCCCCACCACTGCCAGGTTGCTGCTGTTGGGCCCTTGAGCAAGGCCCTTAACCCTCAACTGCTCAGACTGTATACTGTGGATAAAGGCATCTGCTAAATGCTAAAAATTTAAATGTGTGTATATATATATATATATGTGTGTGTTTGTAACCAATTTAGATATTTTACATAGCATTTCTGCGATACTCAACTATACAGTGCTAAAGGTAACTTGGGTAAAAAAACAAATACCTGTAAAACATATTCATTTGTATAAGGATTAAAGTTATTCAACACCTACTACTATTGTACTAAAAAGATACTACTGTCCATGGTTACTCAACATTTGGTAAGCCAGCTCATCCAACTGAATGCATTTTTTTAGAACCCAACAGACATTCCATCAAATAAATTATCAAAGAATTGATAAATAAATATTTGGAAGAGCTATATTTATATGTCTATATATAGACAAGACTCCTAGATTACCACCTAAGACACTTTCAAGCCACAGTGAGAGACATTATCTCCAAATAGAGGACACTCAGAACAGTGGTAAATCTAGCCAGGAGTGGCAAATCTGCTTACAAAATTAGCCAAGTGCCAATCAACGATTTATCTACTGCATATATAAACTGTAAAAGCAGTTGTAGCCTAGCGGTTAAGGTACTGGACTAGTAATCAAAAGGACTAGTGGTCAAAGCGTAGCTGGTTCAAACCCCACCACTGCCAGGTTGCCACTGTTCGACCCTTGAGCAAGACCCTTAACCCTTAATTAACAATATTAGATAATATACTGTTACAGTACTGTGTCACTTTGGATAAAAGCATCCGCTAAATGCCAAAAATGTAAATGTGAATGTAACGAGTAACTGCTAACCAAGTGTTTGCTTTAAAGCAGATGAGTCTCAAAACATTTTGGGATTATTTATGTACAGAGGCAAATAAAGATTTTAACAAATTGATTAAAAAGAAAAAAACAACAGATACATTTGACACCTCATTAGCCAGTTTCAGTAGCTACATAGCTTGGTAACTAACTGCTATTAAGTCAGTTGGTTTCTGTGCTAACAAACATCTACTTTTGCTAGTATATACTTATCTGCAGAATTGATCAGGGCACCAGTAACAGTGACAAGTTGCTGAAGTTATTA
Organism: Trichomycterus rosablanca; assembly: GCF_030014385.1. Classification (NCBI taxonomy): domain Eukaryota; kingdom Metazoa; phylum Chordata; class Actinopteri; order Siluriformes; family Trichomycteridae; genus Trichomycterus; species Trichomycterus rosablanca. Next base: position 6,734,396 of record NC_086011.1, read on the forward strand.
TTTTTATTTATAGTATTAGTTTTATTATATGATAATATAATAAAATGTGACTACACAACCAGGGACATTGTCATTTATTACTGCAACTTCCTAGCCCTTCCCTCCCCTTCGTATTTGTAAGCTAACCACTGACGTATCCCAAACCACATAATAATACATAATACTAAGTACTAAATAGTATGCTAGACTACTGCAATACCAGTGTCACTGTATCATTATGTGGTTTAATAATGTTTTGTTTAATTTACTGCATTATAATTTTACAATATTATACATAATATTTTAATTTAAATAAATATTTAATGTTTTTTGACCATTAAAACCTATTTTGTTTGTCTCTACGATTAAAAGTCTGGGCTTTGTGGTTAGTAAGGGTCTCACTGTTGTCTTGTTATTAAGAGGCTCGTTGCTACACTGCATGCTAACACACAGCTCAGTGATAAGGACTCTTAATTCTTTAAAATGCATTGAAGCATGGACCCCACCAAAGCTGCTGGTTCAGCCCTCCGCAGGGTCCCCTCTGAGGCTGCCTGCAACTGTGCGCTTGATGGATGTATTCAATTATACATTCAAGAGGCATTAAAAGGTCGTTTGCCTCCATTAGGCGATGGAGAGGCTTTGGGAGGTAAGCCTTACTGTACATGCAAGTTCTAAAGATGACAAAATGCACACAAGCTGTACAAACTGACTTAAAATGAGCTTTAAATTTGAAAATCAGGCCAACTGGTGCTGAGCACAAATCTAAAAAATTTTTTAAGTTGGTCAGTAGTCTCTACTGAGAAGATCTGCTTTTCAACACGGTGTAATGACCATTAAATGCAACTAAAGAGCTGCATTTCCTGAAGAAAATGCAAGTGTGATTGCAGCTCAGCAGTGGTAAAGCATGTGGGGGGTCCGGATTCTTTTGGTCATGTAGTTGGAGGGGGTGTCAATACTTTTGCTCAGGCAGATGTGTGTTTGACTAACAGATACCAAAACTAAATGCAATTGGTTCTGGTCTAATGTTGCTATTAAAATGCTTGTTCTTTCCTGGCCTGGACCTTGTTTGTAAAGTTTCTGATATTGTCTTGAAATTTTATGAGGACAAGGACAAAACTTTGGTCTTTATCATTCTTGCTTTTGTGTTGATGTAACACTGGGCTCATGACGAGGGCAGGCACACACTCGGGTTACATAAAGTTCATTCATAATTACAATAAGAAAAACCAAGTTTCACAGGACAAGACATAAGACACACAAACACATTAACTACACCAACTTCTATGCTGTGTTAATAGATAACACTAGTCTAAACATACATAACTCTAAACTATCCTCTACCCTAAGCTAAGCTAACATGAATTAGGCTACATCATAATACAAGCCATGATTCTCCATACGACAAAAATTCAACACCACCCCCAAACTAGTCTTCATATACATTGAGCAATTCTCTTCTCATTCGGCTCAGCTGTGGTTCATTAGCTCAATTGTCCAATCAGCATGAAGAGGCGTCACCTTAAATCCCCAAACAAAATCACCCAAACCATGTGCTCCTGTTCATGGAGGCGTGACACATACACATGAAACATGAGCCCCGGGAGCCCAGAGAGGATAGATTCGTACACATTTTGGTCTTTTCTTGATTTTAGTTGGTATGGGTCATGGTTTGATTGGATTGGATTTTGCTCTTATCTTTGACTTAAATATTAAAAGTCTTGTTTGTGGAAGGCATAGGACTTTTTATTGGTTGAGACCAAAACAACACCAGGAATTTAACCAACAAAGACAAGTCCAAAACTTTGGTCTTATTGTTCATTTGTTACTGTTTTTGTCTTGTCCTGGTCTTGGTTTTTTGTTGATCTCTGCTATTAAAAGGCTTGTTTTTTTTTTCTTGGTCTTGACCAGTACTAGATTTGGTCTTTTCTTTGTAAAACGTTGATGTTGCCTCAGCTTCAACCAATACAAAGGTTGATTTTGTACTGGTCTCAGTCTCCAAAAGTTTTGGTCTTATATTGATTTTGGCTGGTATGGGTCAGGGGGTCTTGTGTTGATTTTGGCTTGTATGGGTTTTTGCTGTTATCTTTGTTCTTGTCTGAATCTTGATTTTGTGTTGATCTCTGCTATTAAAATGCTCTTTTTTTTAATTGGTCTATACCAAGAATACAAGGTTTGGTCTTTTTTTTTTTTTTTTTTTTTTTTTTAAAATATTGGTGTTGTCATGGTTTCAACCAATAAAAAGTTTGATTCTTCACTTGTCTCAGCCATTAAATGTTTTGGTCTTGTCTTGATTTTGGCTGGTGTGGGTCATGGGGTTTTGTGTTGATTATTAAAAGTCTTATTTGTATTAGGAATAGGACAAAGCATTTTTGACTTTTTATTGGTTGAGACCAAGACAACACCAGGAATTTAACCAACAAAGACCAGACCAAAACTTTGGTCTTTATTGTTTTTGTTCCTTTCCGGGTCTTGTTTTGGTCGGTATTGACCTTTGGGTCGGTCTGTGCTATTAAAAAGCTTGTTTGTTTCTTTGTTCTTTGTCTTTGGCTCAACTAATAAAAAGTTAGATTTTATATTGGTCTCAGGCATTGGTCTTTTCTTGAATTTGGTTAGTATAGATCATGGTCTTGTGTTGACAGGAGTAGTTTTGATTTTAAAGAAAATCATGAGTTGAGTACCGATTTAGTGTTGGTCTTTACCATTACAAGTCTTGATCTGGTCTTAGTACTGGTCTTCTTGTTCTTATATTTTCTTGGTTTGACCAGTAAAAGTTTCAATCTTGTCTATGTTTCACTAAACCAAGTTCCCTCTCTAAATAATCAAACAAATTCTGGGAGCTCATTCTTGGCTAAGCAGATTGCATTTCACGCCGCGCCTCCAGGCAAAAGGATGTCGCTACATTATTAACGGTAAACAGAAAGAGCACAAACAGAAGAACAGGCTTTGGATACAGAGTGCTGGCCTTTCTTACTCTCAGCAAGCTCAGGTGCAGGAAGCCTACGTGGGCAGAATGCATTACGTCCAATTCATTAGCAATGCTGGACCTCACAGCACCGGGGTTGGCGAGGCTGGCCCTCCTACCCGTCTCTCATTAATGCTTTATTCAGACTGGTACTGCAGCATTGTGTTTATTATTTGTACAGAGGGCGGCATCCGGTATTTGTCATTATTAATGTATTTTAAAGAGCTGAAGGTCAGTACGTGCGGACGTCCACCAGCGAGCTCACTACAACAAAAAGGTGGTTGTCATGGCAGTGTTTATTTAGCGAGTGAAAAATAGGTGTATTTAATTCATACATGTCATACAAAATGTTTATTCTTACATCACCATACTGCATCACTTCTAACAATGAGTTGTATACAGTTGTGAGGGGTATGGCCAAAAGTATGTGAACACGTCCATTAGCCCTTTCAATATTTCAATCCACAGCCCTTGGCGAGAAGAAAGGAAGAATCTTTGCTCTTTTAATTGTAGGAAGCAGCTCTCGAGTGAGTTACAAAAGCCAGATCTGACTTAGGCACAGATGAACAAGCACAGATTACAGGATGGTCACTGAACACAACACACTAACTGAAAATGGTAACTTACAAATTTAACGTAAAAATGAACTGCGCGGCCGCTCAGGTGGCGCAGCGGTAAAGGGGTTTCAAATACATCGTATCGAATCTCAGCTCTGCCTTTCCGACTGGGCTGGGCGGCAGCATGAACAACGATTGGCTGTTATTCAGGGTTAGAGGGTAAAAAAGTCGGATCATGGGTCCTCATAACTGGTGCAACTGCGGCCCCTGCTGGCTGACTGATGGCGCCTGATGGCACAGGGCTGAGGAATAATGCTGATGGGGGTGTGGCCCTCCATACACAGTTTCCGTCAAGTGTATGAACTCGACTCGTGCAGGTGAAAAATGCAGTCTGTACTGACTGTACGTGCTGGAGGGGGCGTATGTCAGTTGAGAGGCGTCCTTAGTCAGCGGTGAAGGGTCGAATCAGTATAGAGGACACAATCAGGGTAATTGGACACGACTAGATAAGGGGAGAAAAATTTAGAAAAAAAAAAAAGGACTGCGCTTCAGCATTTGGAATACAACTATGTACAACTAACCCCTAAAAATGCTCCAGCCGATGACACACACAGGGGAACACCCCACTGCCTTACTATAATGGCGAGCCGACCGGTCGCCACAACATGGAGTTGTCCCGTCTTTGTGGTACTGATAGCCTCCAGACTTCTGAGAGACTGAGACACTTATAGTCCGGATTTAGCGTCATCTGATTTCCACCTTTTTGGACGCTCAAAGAAGCTTTATGGGGAAGAAGATTTTCATGTGATGATGTGAAAGCAGCGGTGCATCAGTGGCTACACGCTCAACCAAAAACAGAAGGTGACTATGTATGGACTGGTGCCTTGCACCCATTGAAAAGCTGGGATAGGCTCCCCCCCTCCCCACCCTGATTGGATAAGCGGTTAAGAAAGTGAATGAGTGAGTGAGTGAGTAATTAGGGTATTCATAATTATGGTGTGTATAATTAAGAATGAGTGGACAGCTGACTATCAGCTTGTTTGACATTCTGTTCCAAAACCATGGACGGTCTTAAGTAGTTACCCCCTTCCCCTTTGCAGTCTAAAAAGCCTTGACTCTTGTAGCAAAGGTTTTCAGAAGATTTTGGAGTATGTCTATGGGAGGCATCGCTCATAATTAGGTCAGGACTCCAGAAAACCTTCATACCAATATCATCAAACCATTTTTTAATGCAGCTTAAGCATTTATTAGTTAAAATGGGCGTGGCTAAAACACCTGAACTCAATTATTAGTCAGTGTCCACATACTTTTTGCCATTTAGTGTATTTACGTTCCACAATATGTGACTAACACACAGCATTGCTGCTCACATTTCTTCCTCTGTGTTGTTTGCTAGTAGGGTAAAGAAGGAGACCGAATCTATTTCTCTGACCTACTGAAGCAGTTAATGCCTTATGCTCTTTCAGACAGCTCTCCATTTGTAACCAGGCCCACGGCCTGCCGAAACGTGCCTGACTCATAATTGTATAACGCGTCAGCTGCTACCCTGACCCCATCATACAGCACGGCTTTCCGAGGGACGCCAGAAAAGAGACCGGGCTGTCAGTCAGCTCTTTTGGGTCGGTGGGTCTCCCCAATGCTCCTAAACTAATTATTCAGTTAGCATAAATAATGGTCACTGGTTGACGTCTTTGCCAATTTTAGGGGCCAGTTCTATTAGCTTAATGTCCTTAAAGCTCACCGGAATGTAAAATTCAAATCATGTTTCCATTTTGGAGTAGATTTGGAAGTATGACTGTGAGAATCTGGTGCAGTTTAACAATATTGCCGTTTAACAGGATTGACTTCAGGGTACACATAGGGTGGGATTCGATCACCTAGGGTGGTGTTTGATACAACACTGTAGTGCATGCCATCTATTTTGCAGAATTACCTGAGAGTAGCAGCAAAAAAAAAAAAAAAATAATAATAATAATAATAACAATTTAATAATTTATTATTAAATTATGTTAATAATGAAATAATTTATTTAATAAAATAATAAATAATTATAGTTATTTGTAATTATATGATAAATGTATATAATATTGTAAAAAATATTGTAAAAAAATAAAAAAAACAACAAAAACAACAACAAACAAACAGAAATGCTTATTGTAAAATTAAATCCATTTCTGAAAGCATTGTAGTAAAAACACTCGCTCTCACTCACTTAATGTCTTAACCGCTTATCCAATTAGGGTCAAGGGGGGAGGGGGCTACTGGAGCCTATCCCAGCTTTTCAATGGGTGCAAGGCACACAGTAACACCCTGGACGGGGCGCCAGTCCATTGCAGGGGAGACACACATACATACATAAACACACGACCATTCACCTATAGGGCAATTCAGTTTCTCCAATTAACTTAACTGCATGTTTTTGGACTGTGGGAGGAAACCAGAGCTTCTGGAGGAAACCCAAGCAGACACGGGGAGAACATGCAAACTCCAACACAGAAAGGACTCGGACCGCCCTTCTAAATACCCTAATTAATATATTAATAATATTAATATCTGAAGATTTTTTTTTTTCAAGCAGATTGGACCTTGTTTCATTATAAAAGATGCAGACATCAATTGTGAAGATTTGCAGAATTACCTAAGTAGCAGGAGCAAAATAATAATAAATAAAGGAATAAATAATAATAATAATTTAATTTATTACTAAATTAAATTAATAATAAAATAATTTATTTAATAAAATAATGATAATTTATTTATTATTATAGTTATTTATAATTATATTATATTTATAAAAAATATAATACTTATTTAAAAAAAACAAAAAACAGAAATGCTTATTTTTAAATTAAATACTGTAACAAATGCCATTTCCGATAGCATTGGGACATTTTGTAAAATGCAGTAAAAACAAGAACTTTAATTTAACTGACAAATGACAAAAAAGAGATTTGTATCAATGTTTCCACTGACCAACAATGTCTATTTTATTGTATAAAAAAAATCTGATTCTTGTTTTTATTGCAATTTACAGTGTCCCAACTTATCCGGAATTGATGTTTGTTCATAGAATAGTTTTAAAGAGGCAAAATTGGGCTAAAATTAAATAATTAAGTAATTATATTCAAAGATTTTGTTCAAATCATGTCAAACATGGCACACATTATGAACAAAGAGGAAGATAGTAAGAAAAAAAAAGTCCACTGTTAGATGAATCTGCCAGACAGAATTCATGGCTGACTAATTTAGCTCGACATGATTTAATCAGGCAAGACTCCGCTGCTCCTCCTCTTCATCTGTATTAATATTTTACCATGTTATCCTCTGATCATACAAGGAAATGCAACTGCTCCAGTGTCTATAAGGACTTTTAATATTAATGCCCAATTCTAGATCAATAACGGACATAAGATATGCATGGAATATTTTATACTCGTGTGTGTGTCAAGATTTGTCTTCTGCATTCATCTTCAGTCTGATAAATGACATCTTTCTCTGACTTTTACAAAAGACGTTTGCTCTTTTCTAAGGTCACTAGAGAAAGCTTACTGACAGGCATTGATGACACTTTACAGCAGGAATTATCATCCTGCCTCCCGTGGGATGTCTGAGGCCTGCAAGACTGGCTTGAAAGGTCCAAGAGACCGTACTAATTGTTGCTGAATTTATTTCTTAGGATTTTAACTTCATGTTTTACACTTTGGTTACATTCATGATAGGACAGGTACTTATTAGTTCAAGCAAACTCCACACAGAAAGAACATGGAGCGCTCCACCTGGGAATCGAACCCATGAGGCGACAGTTTTACCCACCGAGCCACTGTGCCACCCCAACAGTTGCTAAATATCTCAAAAATACAGCTACAAGGCACCTAGGGGGCGCCTGTGCAGAAAGTGGATTAGCCTCATGTGCACATTCACCGAAGGGGGCATGAGCAATTGGGAACGCAATCGTGATCCCCAGCAGTGGAAGACTAATTGACTATGCTAAAACTGGTAGAAACAAGTGAAAATAAATAGAAATAATAATAATAATAATAATAACAGAAATAATAATAATAACAGTGTGTGTTCTAGTGCAACCCTATACAGTTAATGTTCTTTGAAGCTAGCATGATAAGGTTGCAGTACCCTATCAAGGATGCCAACTTGGTTCATTGACCTCCACTGGAACCTTTAATAGAGATATTCATTAGTCAGTCATTTAAAATAACCAGACTGCATTATTTCTGACTTTGATGTCGGATGTTTGAGAAGCAGGAAGAAAGTTTTCTCAATGGAGCTTTTAAGCTTCCTAATTTAATGTGTCCTTCAACAAGCCTGTCACCTTCCGTACCCTGGAGAAGCACCCTTTGTATCAAAGCTTTTCGATTAAAAGACTCATTACTGACAGGCGAGTGTTGAAAGAGGATTTTAAGTTAAGTTAGAGAGTGAATTCGCCTTCGAATGTAAAGTTCATACCTTCAGTTCTGCACCTACGCTCACTAGAAAAGTTTTTTTTTAAATTCTGCCTAAACTAATAAACTCTAAAAAAAAAAAACGTTTTATTAGTACTGCACCAATCTAAAATAAATTAATATTTAAATAAAAAAAAATAAAAGAAATTCATTTATTATCGCATATCCCAGCTTGTTTGGAAGCTGGGGTCAGAGCCCAGGGTCAGCCATTGTACGCCTTTCAGTTGATAGCCCAAAGCCCTACCTACTAGGCTACCATTTTCCCCACTGACACCAACTAGGCATAACATTATGACCACTGACAGGTGAAGTGAATAGCACTGATTATCTCTATCACGGCACCTGTTAGTAGGTGGGATATTTAAGGCAGCAAGTCAACATTTTATCCTCAAAGTTGATGTGTTGGAAGCAGGGAAAATGGACAAGCGTGCGGATCTGAGCGAGTTTGACAAGGGCCAAATTGTGATGGCTAGACGACGGTCGGAGCATCTCCCAAACTCAATCATCACTCCAAACAGAAGGAGAACACTGATCTCCATTATTCCCCGTCTCTGGTGATCAGCCAGCAGAGATCATAACTGCAGTATCAGGAATCCCTGGACAAGTCAAATAATGTCTGTATTGGCTGTTAGCCTGAGATGTCAGCACTAGTGGACTTGCATGTTTTACCATTGTGCCACCTGAGCGACCAAATGTATGTATATTTTTACCTTCAAACTAGTCCAAAGAGGAGGTGATGGAGTGTAGAATAAACACTACAAAAGAAAAAAAAAGAAAAACTATTGTCTACAGTGAGATGTAATCCCACTACTGTTCATCCAAGGGCTGTGTTATTATTTTTTGAGGTTGGGGAGGTGGCATCCAGGGCTCTATGCACCCCAGTGGAGTTTCTCCACAACTTCTCAGTCCATGTTCTTTATACACTTTGTGCACAAGGACTCATTTATCTTGGAGCCAAATTGATTTGTTAGCGATAGCTGTGCATAAAGCGTAACTGTTTTTGCTAGTTTTATGATTTGAATAAAAACCAAACCACCTCTATAAATGAAGCATTTACAAACTCTGTTCCCCTGCAGCTGTACTAACATTCTGAAGAGAAAAGTTTGTTTTGTTCTCTCGTCGTGCTGTGTTCTCTCTATCGATTGCAGAGTAACTCCACTCGTAGATGAGAGAGGTAAAGAGATCCCAAATCAAAATGATACCCTACCTTAAGGGTGTGCAGGCTATTAAGTTCCCCTACGTGCCCATGTAGCCTTTTTAAATTGGCACTTTGCGCCAGTGAGTGCATCCTCCTAAATGAATTCCATAGAACACGAAACGAATCTGGCAGACCCACCTAAAGCTAATTGCCACTTAAATTCTCTGAATGTCTGCCGCCGAAAAACAATGACCCAGCAATCTCCTGTCATAGCCAGCAGCATGCCTTCAAACCAAATTACCTATTTAATATCCTCAGGTATTGTTTAAACACTTATCAGTTTACACTACAGGGTCGAAAGTATGTGGACACCTGGATATCACATCAATCTGCTTGTTAAACTAGTAAAACAGTAAAAGCCACTAATTAGAAGAGTTATCTTCATACTTCTGGCTATACATACATATAAAAGCAAGTTATTTATACACACCAAGTCAAAGCACTTACATACCAATGCAGGTGGTGAGACTCCATATTAACGTATAATAAGCTCATGGTCTGGTGTTCACATACTGGTCTGGTCCACTTATGGTCACATGGTGCAAATGATATAGACAATAGTAAAATTTATCAGGATTTAAATGAAATGTAATTTTTTATTTGAAATATATTTAATTAGTACAGACTGGACCCTGCATATTTTTATAAGCAAAATAAATAAATTATTAATTCATCTATTTATTTATTAAAGGAGTCTTAACCAAAAATTAATTAGTATCAACACATCAGAAGAATACATTTTAATAAAATGGAAGCACAGATTTAATTTAAATATTTACTTTCAAATGAATTAATGCTTGTGTAAAACCATAAATGAATACAAATAAGTAGAATATATATTAAAATATCTAAAAATATGTAATATCTAAGATATCTAAAAATCTATTTAAAATCTTTTTAATTATTAAATAAAAACTTTTATAAGCTTATAAAATAGATTTTAAATAGATTTTTTAGATATTTTTTAATATATTTTAAATATATATATCATTTTTTTCTACTTAATCAAATTCATTATGGTTTTACACAATTTATTCATTTCAAAATATATATATAAATTAAATTAAATTAAAATTTTAATTATTTTTAATAATAAATAAATAAATAAATAAATAAATAAATAAATAAATAAATAAATAAATAAATAAATAAATAAATAAATAAATAAATGTATTAGAGGGGACAACCAATAAAAATAAATAAAAAATAATAAATAAATAAGTAAATAAATAAATGTATTAGAGGGGACTTAACCAATAAATAAAAAAATAAAAAAATAAAAAAAAAAATAAATAATAATAAAAAAATAAATAAATAAGTAAATAAATAAATGTATTAGAGGGGACTTAACCAATAAATAAATAAAAAAAAAAAATAAATAAAAAAATAAAAAATAATAAATAAATAAATAAATAAGAGAGGACTTAACCAATAAAAATAAATAAATAAATGAATACAAATAATAAAAAAAGAAACACCAATGATGGAGAAAAAATAAAAATTGATCAGTATCAACATATTAGAAGAATAAATCTCATTAATTTTATCTCATCTGCCAAGAACCTAAATCTTTAATCTTTAATTTAATCTTAATTTAAATTCATTTTCACGATTTACCACTTTATTCTTGTCAGGGTTGCAGTGGGTACGGTTCACCAAAAATAACTGTGGACGCCAGTCCATCACAGGGCCTGTGCACTTCAGTGATCTCTACTGATTGCATGACACCCTCATTGGCTAAGGAAGATAAAGGCCACAGTTAGCGCACAATGCTTTTGACACGTCTTTAGACAACAGTGGATTCTTACATAGAGCCTTGGCCAGACCGTAGACTCCCTACTAAAGTGCCAAAGTTTTAAGTCCCCATTTGACCTCCCTCCCTCAGACACAGCCAATCACGCCCATGTTTGTCCATTAAGATTTGTCTTTGCAATTTAAGGAGTAAAAAATTTATTGACACCAGCCAAAATATAAAAGGTTAGACACTAAAGAGAGTCTTACATGTTGTTTGTTTCATGACAGTTCTATTTGAAAAGAGACAATGACGCACTCTTTGTGTGACCCATTTAGAGGAAGAGAACACGCCAGGCTGGATCTGTGCAGAGGATGATGAGAGAACAAAGACTCCATTCTGGTGTCCACTGCTGGCCTGGCGTACGCCTATTTTCACCTCAAAAGCTCAGGACTGTAAGGTTAGTACCTGCCAATATTCATTTCAAAAAGCCTGTTTTTTTTTTTTTGTACCTCACGTCTTTATACCTCGCCACACCGGTTTGCTTTTTCTCACCTGCACGATAAAAGTTTCCCTCCAACTTACTTTACTTTTAATTGATTTGAGAAGCTGAGCTTTTCGTTTCTGAAACAAACAGCCCCTGGCATTCTGCTGCGACTTGGGTCGTTTTTCGCCCGAGGAAATAGAAAGAGGGTGCAGTCGGACTCTGGGAAGGTCTCACAAGAACTTGCAGACTTGCGAAATTATACGGCGACACGGAACCTTCCCGGACTGACCAGCCAGGGAGAAAGTGGCAATCAATAGCGGCTGTTAGGACCGCCAAAGCTTTCATAGATCAAACACTGAATCTGAGTGAGAGACGCATTAAAAAAGTTTCGTGGTCAGTCGGAATGTTGAAAAATCAATCTGTGCTATCTGTAAATGGATATTTCGGGCTAGGTTTTCAGCCCTAACGTTGTTACGGGACCGGCCTCGGTGTGGCAGGCTGGGGCGCCGAATTATCAACGCCTCTATGGGAGGATGTTATAAAGTGATCATGCAATTACCTTAATGACTGTGGGACACCTGAGCATAAATCAATAGCCAGCATTAAATTAGGCTTCCAATCTTCCACCTCACAGACGTGGTCAAGCAATATCTCCATCTGCAGGAACTGGAACTCTGGCCAAGGCTTTTTCCAAGAGACAATGACGCCAACTAGACCAAGTGCTTTCTGGAGTTGGCCACAATAGTCAGAAATATACATTATGTGGCCAAACGTGTGAAGACGCCTGACCAAGAGCATGTTGGACATGTGATTCCAACCTTGCAGCATTAATTTAGAAAAGGTCCTGTCCTGTCCTGTCCCTGTCCTGTTGGTCTAAAGAAACTCCAGTGAGCAGCTTTGGAATGAATTAGAACCTCAACTGAGGCTTTCTTGGCCATTTCCCAACCATACAGATACTATTTTGACCGAATGGACACTAAGTCCCGCAGACGTACACTATATTGCCAAAAGTATTAGCTCGTCTGCCTTCACACGCATATGAACTTGAGGGTTCCATAGGGTTTAATATGATGTTGGCCCACCCTTTGCAGCTCTAACAGCTTCAACTCTTCTGTGAAGGCTTTCTACAATGTTCAGGAGTGTTTATTGGAATTTTTGACCGTTCCTCCAGAAGCGCATTTGTGAGGTCAGACACTAATGTTGGACGAGAAGGCCTGGCTCGCAGTCTCCGCTCTAATTCATCCCAAAGGTGTTCTATCGGGTTGAGGCCAGTCAAGTTCTTCCACACCAAACTCGCTCATCCATGTCTTTATGGACCTTGCTTTGTGCACTGGTGCACAGTCATTTTGGAACAGGAAGGGGCCATCCCTAAACTGTTCCCACAAAGTTGGAAAACAACCCCACACAATAATCCCCCCTCTACCAAACTTTACACTTGGCACAATGCAGAGGAGGAACCGGCACGCTCTGGTCATGTTGGCTACATGAGCAGAGGTGGTCAGTTGGTTATCTAGGACGAAGTTACCAAGGCTTCTTACATTATCAGACGGTCTGATTTGGGAGCCATCAAGAGAGATGACTAGGTCCTGGGTTGGAGATTGATCTCCAGGAATAAGTAACAGCTCTGTCTTGCTGGGATTGAGTTTTAGATGATGAGCTGACATCCATTGTGAGATATCGCGCAGACATGCTGAGATGCGAGCTGAGACTTGTGTGTCTGAAGGAGTGGTAAGTAAAGCCATGGGAGGCTATGATCTTACCAAGAGAGCGGGTGTAAATAGAGAATAGAAGTGGGCCAAGTACAGAGCCCTGAGGAACACCGGTTGAGAGAGTTCATTGAGGGGATATACAGTAGATCCCCTCCATGACACCTGGTAGGAACGCCCTCCCAGGTAGGAGGCCATCCATTGCCATGCCGAACCAGTTACTCCAAGGTTGGAGAGAGTAGACAAGAGAATGCTGTGATTCACTGTGTCGAAGGCTGCAGAGAGGTATTTGATAACTGTGGTGTTTGATAACTGCAAACAAGGAGGTCAAATTTTACTTGTTTCTTTCTAATAACTTCTTCATATATATCAATTCATAAAGACCACTATTTGTATGTTGGCTAAACCAAGTCCTTCAAGTCCTTTGCTGTCATGTGGAGGTTCTGCTTTCTGTTTCTGGCCAACATATAAGCCAGTCTGACAGGATCTTCCCTTGTCTTCTACAGTTCTTAACATTTTAGACTTGTAACACTTTGATTTATTTATTTATTTAATTATTTTTTTACTTTTTTCTGTATTGTAGGCATAATTTCTTAGCTAAATGTTAAATCTTTAATTAGCTGCTTAGATCCCATTGTTGTTTTGTTTTAGCAGAAGGTTAGACATGTCAGAGAATTGATTACTCTGTGTGTGTATGTGTGTGTGTGTGTGTTGGACTCATTATAATGGTTGCTAAAGTGGATATTACAGAAAATAGCCCTGCAGTTCAAACTGTGAAATTCTAACATGCAGTTGTTGGATCAATTCGTCATCAAGTTTTCCTCTATTTTACAAAACGGTAGGAAGTCTGGGAGAATATAAAACAAATGAAATAGATTAGGAGCATCACATGGTGCACATAATATATTAGTATGAGATTCGCTGTATCAGGCCACACAGAAGGGAGCTGTTGTTTTTCTTTATACTTAATCCTTAATACTGTGCTCAATTACATTTGGACCAATAACGAGGCTGCAATTTAGAACATGCTCTACAGGATGCTGTGGTTTCCTCTCTGCTCCAAGCACAGCATGATATAGCAAGATTTAGATAGATTAGACAAATGTTTCAGGTTACTAGTTTACAATGGCTTCGATTCAGATCGTTTTCTTGATAGATTGAGGCTTTAACATTTTGTATTTATTTATTTGCTTTAGTACTGGGCACTATGGGTGCTTAATGTAAATTGTGCTATCCATTACTGCTGTTATCCTGGGTTTGAATGGCTATGTTGGGAAAGCGGGGGTGTAGTGACCAAGTCCCCACAACGGTTTGAGCTTTTGTCCTGTGAACAAAACATTAATAACATTAAAACCACGTCCTTGTTTCTACACACATTTCTTCCATTTTATCAGCTCCACTAACCATCTGTTTCTCTGCATGCTTTGTTAGCCCTCTTTTACCCTGTTCTTCAATGGTCAGGACGCCCACAGGACCACCACAGAGCAGGTATTATTTGGGTGGTGGATCATTCTCAGCACTGCAGTGATACTGACATGGTGGTGGTGTGTTAGTGTGTGTTGTGCTGGTATGAGTGGATCAGACACAGCAGCGCTGCTGGAGTTTTTAAATACCGTGTCCACTCACTGTCCACTCTATTAGACACTCTTACCTAGTTGGTCCACCTTGTAGATGTAAAGTCAGAGACGATCGCTCATCTATTGCTGCTGTTTGAGTTGGTCATCTTCTAGACATTCATCAGTGGTCACAGGGCGCTGCCTGTTAACAGGGTGCTGTTGGTGCATAACTGGGTTGTGAGTAATTGGGGCATGTCTGGTTACTCTTAAGGTCTCCTCTTGTAATTTATGGGAGTTTTACCTTGCCACTGTTTCCCTTGGCTTGCTCAACAGGGGTTTTAGGTCTGTCGGTCCTGGATTCTGTAAAGTTGCTTTGAGACCTGGGCTGCGTCCGAAATCGCATACTTCCATACTGAACAGTACGCGAAAGCAGTACGTGAGAGCGAGTAGTGTGTCCTAATACGTAGTATTCATTAAACAGTATGTGAAAAGTACCCGGATGACCTGCAAACACAGCACACTATGGTCCGATAATCTGTTCCATAATTCAACTGGACCTGTTTACAAGTGTAAATAAGCCAAATATTAAAAATGTTCTGATTAAGTACGACTCTGAATAATGTTATAAGTAGCTTGTTTTGTCCGATTCTCAAATTGTTATAACGTGGCGATGTGACGTCATGCATCACGTGACAGTGGCAAGATGGCAGATGTAGTATGGCCGAGGTTGCGTGCATACTGCACACTTGTGTACTGAAAGAGCGTACTGCTTTACGGACGCAGCCAATGTCTACTGAAGAAAGTGCTATACAAAACACAACTGGTGTGTAAGATGACTATAAAAACCAAAGAAAAAAACACTACATATTAACAGCTCGGGAGGATTTGAACAATCCTTAACGGCAGCCTCAGAAGGCACTCGGGTGCACATCATTTAGACAGTGAAGAATGTGACGGCTGCCACCAATTTGCCACTAAAATCCACTAGACTCAAGGACAGACGGTGACATCCTAACTGCAGGCTTTTTGGTTAGTATTTGTGGCTTGTGAGGAAGACTAATAAGGTAAACGTGGATTAATGCGAGCCTCGCTGGTGGCGGAGACATTTTTTTTGGGGACAGACGGCGGGTTTAGAATGAATGGCTGTAATCCTTCCATGCAGAAGGCTGGAGGAAAGGCTTTAGTCTGTTTTTTACTCTCTTCTCCCTTCCTGCTCTCTTTTCTCAATTCATAACATCTCTGTATTTAGTTCTAGGAACTGTATTACTAGGCGGGTGTTTATAAATGCAAGGGAATAAAAGTCTGTTGTGTAGGGAAGGCCCTTTTCCTGTGGATAAAGCAATGTACGTTAAAAGATTGCACCATAATTTTAGTGTGGTGTAACTCCTTTGGTGTGTTCAGAGCCCTGATCTCAAACCTGTAACCCCAACAAACAACTTTCAGATGAATTGGAATGTTGACTGTGAGCCAGGCCTGAAATTACAGTTCAAATACCTGAATTTACTAAGTGGGTACAAATTCCCACAGTCCATTATCTTGTATAAAAGAGTAAAGCATATAGGGGGTACTAATAATGCATGACTATTATACTTATTATCATAGAGTATAATAATGGCCATGATTTTGGAATGAGATCCAATAAGATCATGGTCAGGTGTCCACATATTTTTGGCCTTAAAGTTTAGCCTAAATATCAATCTGATGTTACAAAACTAAGCTTATACTTGCTGTGGGTACATACATATACCCATACATACACCGATCAGCCATAACATTAAAACCACCTCCTTGTGTCTACTAATCAGCTCCACTTACCATATAGAAGCACTTTGTAGTTCTACAATTACTGACTGTAGTTCATCTGTTTCTCTGCATGATTTGTTAGCCCCCTTTCATGCTGTTCTTCAATGGTCGGGACCCCCACAGGACCACCACAGAGCAGGTATTATTTGGGTGGTGGATCATTCTCAGCACTGCAGTGACACTGACATGGTGGTGGTGTGTTAGTGTGTGTTGTGCTGGTATGAGTGGATAAGACACAGCAATGCTGATGGAGTTTTTAAACACCTCACTGTCACTGCTGGACTGAGAATAGTCCACCAACCAAACACATCCAGCCAACAGCACCCCGTGGGCAGCGTCCTGTGACCACTGATGAAGGTCTAGAAGATGACCAACTCAAACAGCAGCGTGGTCGATGCATATCCAACCACTATATTGAATATTGCACATCTGTATGACCTAAAGTTGGGTTACAACATGATTAAACTATTAACAACTCAACAACTACCTTTAATTTGCTTCAGCTCTGATCTGTAAAAACATAATTCCAGTTTCAAAATTCAGATCACATTAAAAATGCACAAAAAAATAAAGGTCATTTCAAAGACTTTACAAATTCTACTGTTCCCTTTAAAACTGGCTTCCCTTGAACAACTCTGCCAACTCCATCGGTCATGGAATTGCATCAAGAGCAAATCATTTTTGAAAATTATGATTACTGGTTCTTTGGCACTGTGTTTTATTTCATTGTTCAGCATCCATTAAGCTGAGGTTGCCATCACCGGGTGAAATTGGGATCTCATTTTGGATAATTAGCTGAATTGGTTCATTCCTGGGTCAACTTGAACTCATCCTCCCTTCGGCTTTCATCTCCAAATCTCCTGTAATTGTAGCGAGTGCGGATATCACCGCCTTTATGCTTGTTTGCTTCCAGCCTACGTTCCTTCTCCAGCCCATTTACACAGGCTGAGAGCTCGTCCCTTAACTTCAGAAAAAAAACACCTCCCCAGAATTCTCTCTCTCTCTGTAGCTTTGTGCAGCATCCTGATTTATGAAAATGTGTTTCTTTATTCTCTTTAGCTCTTCTTTGAGAGTACCTTAATACCTGAGGGATTTCATCACGCTTGCTTTGAAGTGAAGGATGACATAATAAAAAAAAAAAAAAGCATTGCGACATCAGAGGCATCCGGCATGTTTTTGGGATTAGGTATCATGCAGAGAAAAAAGGCTTTTTTTTTTTTTTTTACAGTGCTGACTTTGATGTAGCCTGTGACTTGCTGTATTTACCTTATGTTTTTTTTTTCAGTATGTGAGAAATAACAGTATTTCATGATAAAAATCATATGCCATGTAGGTCATGACATGAATTTTAATTATGCTTATTATTTTTCTGTGATTGTTTTTCTAGAACACATACTTTGCATGGCCTCCAAAAAAAATTAAAAAATAAAATAAATTAAAAAAAACTAAAAAAAAAAAACTGAAAAAGGAATGTATTGTCAGGTTTATTCTCGAAAAAGCCCAGATTCAACCAAAAAAAAAAGAAAAATCCACAAAAAAGTTTTTATTTTTATTTATTACTATTTTTAATACTATTTTTATTTACTATTATTATTTACTACTATTTTCAATACTCTTTTAATACTATTTTTATTTATTATTTTTATTTACTACTATTTTTAATACTCTTAATACTATTTTTATTTACTATTTTTATTTACTATTCTTATTTACTATTTTTATTTACTAGTATTTTTAATACTCTTTTAATACAATTGTATTTACTATTTTTATTGACTAGTATTTTTAATACTCTTTTAATACTATTTTTATTTACTATTTTTATTTACTATTTTCAATACTTTTTTAATATTATTTTTATTTACTATTTCTATGTACTATTTTTATTTACTACTATTTTTAATCCTATTTAATACTATTTTTTTTTTTAAAGTTTTTTAAGAATAGACCCATCAGTACTAACTTTTATTCATTACTAGACTAATAAGTTGTGCCTCGCCATAAATAAGGCCACCTCAGCCTTTGAGAGTGCCCGCAGGCTACCCATAGCCGTTGTGGACAGTAACCCTTTTTGTATCGCCTGTGAAGTATCGCCATATATTAAAGTTAAACATAAGTTAAACAGTTGTTTGCATAACTTTGTTATTAGCTTTGTGTTCTGTTTTATATCCATTTGCTTTTGGTGGGATTTTTGCAGAAACCTCTCTCCTAGAAAAAGTAACAACAATAATAGGTCTCACGATCAACATTTCAGTTCATTCAATAGGATTAATGAATTATTCAAGGCATTATCTACTATTATTTACCTCGTTTCATTCATGTTGGAACAGAAAAAAAACAATAATACAAAAATGCCACAATGTTAGCAGTGCATAAGTTATTGGATATTGTTAATTTACATACCTTTTAGCAATGGGTGTGGCTAACAATACCAGTATTACTACATCATATTTGTCTAGACATGCCTACAGTAGTCTACAGCAGTCATTCTCAACCAGGGGGGCGTGGCCCAATAGGGAACCTCATTGAGCTTAAAAAGGTTTTTATTTCATTGCTTTTTTTGAGGTGCAGCACAGACTACACAGAGATGATCATGTGTGTAGAGAAGCACACTTTGCCATTGCTTATGGAATCCTCAAAAAGACAAAATGCACTCAATACACAATCACTTACATTAAACATTGTCAGCACACTACACCACAGAAAAGTCTGTTACACTAACTTAATTGCTGTATGATTGCTAGGACCACCTCATATTGCATATTGTGCCTCATATTGCACCTCATATTTCATCATTTCATGTTCACAATCCGTGACACGATTTTCACAACCATGAATTATGTAGGGCCTTAATTATAGCCGACGTTTTTCTTTGGTGGTCTTTGGGAATGGACAAATATTTCATTCGTCCACCTCAGAAGTGCACAGGTCAACGGATGGTGACTACAGACGATTCTGATTCAGTTGTAGATTCATATCCCGCTCAACCAGACCCAGGTGAGGAACCACCAGTTCACCAGCTGTAAACCCTACATCGACCAATATCAAAAATTCCAATAATAAACACCAATACCACACTCAGTGCATTTCCATTAAATAAGAAGACAATACTTTTTGTAAAAAAATAAGGGTTCCCCCCTTTTTTTTTTTGAGAACTGCTGGTCTAGGGCCATATTGGTTCTGTTGATGATTCCTGTATCTGGGGATTGATTTAGCTGAGTCACGAACACCCCTTACCCTCTCTAACAGTCTTAAAACTCTCTGACTGATTGCTGGCTGCAGATACAAGAGTGAAGTGACACCTCCAGCAACAGGGACTGATATACACTGACGTCCCAAAACTTCTTAAAGGGAGAAAAGAAGACCTGCACACCTTGGTCTGATGTTTGATTATGCAAGACATGACCTTACACAAAATATAGATCAAACATCGTCTCAAAAAAAGGTGTCCTTTCTTTTTTAAGTCCCATATTGATTTGGGCTTCTCTTGTTTTCTGGAGGCGCACGCAAAGATTACCCGTCTCTACATTTAACTCCCGATCTTCAGTCTCCTCCGCCCCGCGGTGCTGCCGAACGGATTAAACGTATCTACTCGGGAGCTGCATCGTCGTCTCACTTATTTCTCCGCGGCGCTCGATCCCTCCGGCGAACACAAACACGCGAACAGTGTCACGTGGGAGAGTAAGGACTCAAGTGCGGAGATTAACTTAAATAATAATTTTATTTTTTAAATGAAAAATTATACACAAAACACAAAACAAAAACAAAACCAATAATGAACCCCGCTGGAGACCGCTGGGCGATGCAGGCAACGAAAACTGAAAAAGGAAAACAAAGATTAATGCAAGGCGCGAACCCGGGTCGCGCCGGTGCATGGCGGTTGTGTTGCCACCGCGCTAACGTAGCGCGGGTGAGGGGGTGTGTGTAGACGCTGAAGATAAAGCGCTAGGTATGAACCGGGTAATGGCGTTATAGCCGAGCGCTTGACGGCATCACCATCAGGCAGTTACTGATCCCACTATCACTGAGAATAAAGCGGTGGGTGTAAACCGGGTAATGGCGTTATAGCCGAGCGCTTGACGGCATCACCATCAGGCAGTTACTGATCCCACTATCGCTGAGAATAAAGCGGTGGGTGTAAACCGGGTAATGGCGTTATAGCCGAGCGCTTGACGGCATCACCATCAGGCAGTTACTAATCCCACTATCGCTGAAAATAAAGCGGTGGGTGTAAACCGGGTAATGGCGTTATAGCCGAGCGCTTGACGGCATCACCATCAGGCAGTTACTAACCCACCAAGCTGAAAGCGCTAAGGCACTACAGCAATATGACACGGGAGTTAAGGACTCCCGGACATCAATAGCCCCCCGCACGGCGGTGGGCTACGGGAAGAACGCGATCGGCGTGGCTTCGCTGAAGGTTGCAGCTAATGAAGTTCGCCGATCTGAAAAGAGAAGAATAGAACAAATCAGTTAGACAGCCTCAGAAGTGCGGATTCGAACCGGGGATGTTGACGCGAGAGCCGAACACTTAACGGCCTCGCCACCCAACGGTTACGAAACAAAATGACCACTTAAGCTGAGAGGATAATGCGGATACGGCTGCAAGCGATATCGCTTGCTGTTTAGCCGCACCGCTAACGCTAACCGAACAAAGAAAAGGCAGCACGAGGGCTGCACGGCGTCGCACCACGCTAAAGCAATAGGCTAAATAAAGATGTTACCTCGACCTTGCAGTCTACACACCCTAATGGCACATGCCACCAGGGGATACCGTCTGACCTATGAAAGCGTGGATGCGCTGCCACCAGAGAACTGAAAAAACAAACAAAAGAGACAAAAGCAGACAAAAGGTGCGACACCCGCTGCTGTGCAGAGCTGGCTTAAGTAAGCCAGCCCACAGCTGCAGGCAATTCGCCCTAATTGGAAGGCCTATTATTTAAGGCCTTCCTCTACTGAGCTCTGTAAGGCTCTGTGACATCAGGGAAGAGTGGTAAGTACCACTGACGCCACAGAACCTTACAAACAGCAGGGGCACCGAAAATGTCTGCGCGCGTTTAAGAAGTGTCGACGAGACCCGCAGACATATAGGCTCGCGCCTCCGACGGGGGGGCACTGCGTTATTAATTACAGATGCCACAACCTCCCACCCACTCCTTCTGCCCTGCTTTCTTTTCCTGCCACCCATGGGTTTGTATAATTAATGAACAGGAGCTATGGATTTTTTGTCTAATCTGTTTTTTGTTTTTCGAGGGAGCACCGATCTGTCAGTGGTTTATTCACGTGGCATCGTTGTCGCTGATTTTTCCCCGTCTTGCCCTGGGCTGAAGAGACACCCTTAGCAGGGAGGACTTGTCAATCCGAATCTTGGTTTGCTTTCACTGGCATTGACGTGGCATAGTCTTGCGGTCAGCACCAATAAAACTCTATCGTGAGCTGAAGCTGACTGTTGAACATGCTTCACACTAGCATGTGACATCCTGTTAAAAGACAAGGTATTCTATTACAGGTAACAGGTGTATACAGTTAATTATACACATAACTGTGCCAGCAATCCATTGTGTTTCACATAAAGAAACTTCAATGGCTTATGAAGAACACTGACCTTTACCCCCAAAAGCCTTTGGAACAGGGTGCTTGGGTGGCTCAAGAGTTAGAATCTCAGCTCTGCTAATAGCCGACTGGCCTGGGCACCTATACGGACAATAACTGGCGTGTCTGGGGTAGGGACGGTGCCTGCACAAAGATAATGGATAATGGAGATCGATGTGTGAATCTCCATGCGCTATACGGATCTCCATATGAACCAGTCTGGTGCAGGTGAAAAGAAGTGGTGGCTACTGCACACATGTTGAATGGGTTGGGTGTTAGTCACGGCTCTCCTCGGTCAGCAGTGGAGATCCGCAGTAGCAAAGGTGAAATACGATTGGGTAATGCAAAATGGTTGGGTAATGCAAAAAAAGACCTTCAGAATGAATCGGAATGTTGATTGTGAGCCATTTTTTGTAGACAGACTTTACCATACAGATAGACCTCACAAAGAGATTGATAGTTATTCTTGAACCGATGATGAGTTCAGTGGGTTTAAGGCACTATACTGTATATGTGACACTTATTTCCAGTGTAAGCAAAAAACGCTAAATATAGAAAAACAGCTGGGGTTTTTTCCTTTACCATACAGACAGACCTCACAAAGAGATGAATACTCATCCTTGCAAAGCAATTAAAAACTGATGATGATTGTAGTGGGTTTAAGGCACCACAATTGTGAGCCTTATTTCCAGTTTAACCAGTAAACCCCTAAAATATAGAAGAACAGCTGGGGTTTCTCCCTCATGTTTTGTAGACAGACTTTACCATACAAATAGACCTCACCAAGTGATTTATACTTATACTTGCAAAGCAATTAAAAACTAATGATGAGTTCACCCTTATTTCCAGTTTAACCAGTAAACCCCTAAAACATAGAAGAACAACTGGGGTTTCTCCCTCATGTTTTGTAGACAGACTTTACCATACAAATAGACCTCACAAAGAGATGGCTACTTATCCTTGCAAAGCAATTAAAACTGATGATGATTGTAGTGGGTTTAAGGCACTATACAGTAATTGTGACCCTTATTTCCAGTTTAACCAGTAAACCCCTAAAATATAGAAGAACAGATAGGGTTTTTCCTTTACCATACAAATAGACCTCACAAAGAGATGGATACTCATCCTTGCAAAGCAATTAAAAGCTAATGATTAACTGATAAAACAAGCAAAATGAGTTTAGTGTGTTTAAGGCACCACAATTGTGACCCTTATTTCCCAGTTTAACCAGTAAACCCCCTTAAATCTAGAAGAACATCTGGGTTCTTTTCCTCATGCACTACATTAGGCATGGTTAGGCCAGTGCTTGATAATAAATCTCATTTCCAGAGGATTGTAACCAAGATTTGCCACATTAATCTACGTGGATGCCCGACAGCTGCAGAGCTCTTTTATTCTGTGCGAGGACGCTTCATTAACGACTCTGTGTTGTGTTGCTGTTTTGGCTGAGTACCCGCCTCCAGTCACGAGGACTAGAACTTGTAATGATCTCTCAGGTGAACTTTATTCCTAGCAAGCTATTAAAGGGTTGCCAGAGACAGCCGGGAAAAGCATGGAAGGAGCAGCGAAGAGGGCAGGCATACATCCTCGGTTGAAATATCACCTCATCCGGCTCCATCCTTTCTAAATTCAAAGACCAGTAGAGGGCAGTGTGGCTCTGGTGTCAAGGTAGTGAAGACGGCAATGCAGCGATGCCCAAGTCTAAGGTCATCTAAAAAAAGGGGGCTGATCGTTGGCTTTGACAGTTATGTGCTAATTACCGGGCCTCATCCATGCTCCGGCAATGCCTTGAGCAGAACAGAGAGTGTTTCGCCTTAAGACCCATCCCAACCCCACCCCCCACAACCCGGCCTTTTTAAACCGAGCAGGCATCCACTTATATAACCTTGACAAGAACAGCACAGCGCTAGCTAAATGTGCTAATTTAGATGTCAGCACTCCCTTTGACTTATGCTTAGCGGTGCAAGGGTACTTTATGAGAAACGGTACTTGTCCGTGTCGTGCTAACGCGTTATTTTGTGTTTACCACAGTCCTGTGAACTGCCTGAATCCGTCCCTTCCTTCTGCTCCTCTACACTAATTACACCGTCAGTCCTCTCCACCTGATGGATAATATCAAAAAAAGCGAAAACCAATCGGTTCTAGGAGTAGGGCACTCAGTCTGCCATGGGATGAAAACTTATGCACACCTGGCTTGAACAGCTATCCATTAACAAATAAAATAGTACATATGAAATAAGAAGTCATGAATTTGCAGCTTAGAGGCCCCCATGTTGTATTACATCTCAACATCCACCAGTTTGGATGCATCCTAAACCACACACAACCTATCCCAGCTTTTCAATGGCCGCAAGGCACACAGTAACACCGCCAGTCCATCGCAGGGCAGACACATACACACACATATACACCTATAGGGCAATTCAGTGTCTCCAATTAACCTGACTGCATGTTTTTGGACTGTGGGAGAAAACCGGAGCACCCGGAGGAAACCCACGCAGACACGGGGAGAACATGCAAACTCCACACAGAAAGGACCCGGCCTGGGGATCGAACCCAGGACCCTTTTGCTGCGAGGCGACAGTGTTGTGCTGCCCACCCAAAATAAAGCCATTAATGGAAATTAAATGCTATTAATAATTAATTTATTTCATTATTGGGATTATTTTATGCAGTTTCAAACCCTGAAATGTATCAGGGTTTAATTACTAGTAGTCTTTACTAGTACCAATATGTGTATTTAATGTTGTTTTATATTAATATTATTATTATATCATTATTATCATAATTGTTATTATTATTATTAATTTTATTATTATTAATTATTAATAATTATTATTATTATTATTTTCATCATTATTATTATTATAATAATTATTGTTTTATAATTATTATTATCATTATTACTATTATTATTATTATTTTATAATAATAATAATTATTATTATTATTTTATTATAAAAATTATTATTTTATTATTATTCTTTTTTAATATCACATTAACTCAAATTCTATGTATGTGAAAACTTTTTTTTTTTTATGTTGTTCACTGTTAAATATTAAACTGAATGTTTGGGCATTAGTTGTGATGTCAAATCTTCCTCAATTTAATATAGTGCCTTGGTGACACCTCCTTCCCAAAATAGGAGCCTGGAAACCCTTTGTTCTTTTCCCCCTGTCATCACATTAAATAAAAATCCCGGACCCTATCCTCTAACCATGCACACCTATTGTATTCTTCCAAACCTGACCAGTGCCATGCCAATACCCAGCCAGGTTCTAAGGACTGGCAGCTATCCTCTGTGCTTGGCATGACGTTAAAGGATAAAAGCAGTGAATAATAGAGAGAGAGAGTCCAGACAACTCTTGGCTCTTACTCCTCTTTTCGAGCCTTTTATTCACCCCAGCGTTGAGTTCCGAAATCGAGCTGTCAAGCTGTGTCTGAGGATTGGTGCCAGGAGGGACGGGGAACCATGCTGGATTCTCACTGAATTAACTAAAAGCATCAAAATTAAATGGGCTGAATAGGACATGAGGAGGAAACAAAGTCCACACATGAATGTTAATTTGGCTTTGTGGAATCCTGCCGATGAATGACAATACCCAGAATCACTTGCTGATTTTTACCAGCACAGTGCTGAAACAATCCAGAGAGAATGTGCTTCCTTTACAAGTATCCAGTGCTAAAATAATACAGATGTTTGCATTTACCACAACTGTACAAAAGTGGGGTTTTAACATTAGTCTTGATCATTATTCATTAGTAGACAAATATGCTAAAATGCTTTATAGTAGCTACAATTTTATGCACATAATATATTAGCACGCGACTATCAGACCAACATCAATCAGGCTAGCAATCTAAATGCTAATACACTAGCTCACATTAGTCATGTAAAGAAACAAGTAAAACTGTACACTGAGTCTGTACACGTCATTTAATCAGAAATGCTTCTGATTAAGCATTTAATGTGTTTTCAGGAAGAATGAGACAAAGAGCCTTGATGCTTGTCTTCCTTTAGTCTTGAGCCTCCACCCAAGACTAAAGGAAGACAAGCATCAAGGCTCTTCTCTGTTCTAGCACCCAAGTGGTGGAATGAACTTCCTCTGTCCGTCCGAACATCTGAGTCTCTTGCTGTCTTTAAAAAACGATTAAAAACCCACCTTTTTACTAAGCACTTAAGCTGACTTATACTTATTTACTAACATTTTTTTCCATTTCTCCAAAAAAAAAAAAAAAAAAAAAAAAAATAGACTTTGGTTCTAACAGGTTTCAGCAGATTTGTGTTCTTCGACTGTTGTTTACTAAAACTTGAGAAATGATATGTTCACTATGGAAGCACTTCTGTAAGTCGCTCTGGATAAGAGCGTCTGCTAAGTGCAGAAAATGTAAATGTAATGTTATTGTAGCTGAGCATTTTTAAAATATACCAGAATACCTGCGTTTTTGTTTGTTTTGATCTTAAGGTTAGCAGCTATTTAACAAGCTGGCAGCTAACTGCTAATACACTAGCTTACACTGACCACGAATATTTTAGTTTACATTGTTATGTTATGTTATATTATTATTTAACAGTAGCCAAACATGTCAAAATATATTATCACATGGATTTAATTTACAACCCCAAATTTAGAAAAAAGTTGGGACAGTATGGAAAATGCAAATAAAATAAAAACGCAGTGTTCCTTACATTTACTTTGACTTTTATTTGATTGTAGACAGGATGAACCTGAGATATTTTATGTTTTATCTGCTCAACTTCATTCCATTTATTAATAAACATCCATTCCTGCATTTCAGGCCTGCAACACATTCCAAAATAAGTTGAGACGGGGGCAATTTAGAGCTAGTAATGAGGTGAAAAATCTAAATAATGATGTAATTCTAAACAGGTGATTGTAATCAACAATAGCTGATATAACCACATGGGTGAGAGATTACTTTGGCAAACCTTTGTCAAGCTCTACAATACAGAGTTACATGCAAATGCCACTTAAAACTTTCTTGTGCATAAAAGAAGCCTTATGTTAACCTTGTCCAGAAGCAGCGTCGACTTCTCTGGGCTTGGAGGCACCTGGGATGGACCGTCACACAGTGGAAATGTGTATTGTGGTCAGATGAATCAGCAATGGATGCCGTGTGCTTCGGACCAAAGATGAAAAGGACCATCCAGACTGTTATCGGCAACAAGTCCAAAAGCCAGGGTCTGTCATGATATGGAGCTGTGTCAGTGCCCTTGGCAAAGGTCATTCTGTCCATTTTCTAACAAGACGATGCAAAACCACATGCTGCACGCATTACAAAGGCACGGCTGCGGAGAAAGAGGGTACGGGTACTGGACTGGCCTGCCTGCAGTCCTGACCTGTCCCCAATAGAGAATTTTGAAAGCAAAAATGTGACAAAATAAAAGCTGAAACACTAAATCACTTGGTCTCCTCGGTGCCAAAACGTCTTTTCCGTGTGGTGAAAAGGAATGGACACATTACAAAGTAGTAAATGCTTGACTGTCCCAACTTTTTTTGGAATGTGTTGCAGGTCTGAAATGCAGGAATGGATGTTTATTAATAAATGAAATGAAGTTGAGCAGAAGAAAACCAATGTGTGACCAATGATACGATGCCATACTACTGATCTTTCCACTAATCCTGAATCCTCCAGCAAATCCTTGTAGCACCTTTGTCATAACTTGTTCTCCAAGGATGTTAGACATAGTGAGAGTTTTTCAAAAATGTCTTGTCTTCAAATTTCATCCTGTTTGCTTTTATTATTATGATGATGTGACTAGAATTATATTACTGGGTCTACACAGGGTCCTGAATGCTCAGTCAGAACCAAAAAAAACCCAAGCCATGATGTCCAATAAACTGTATGTGGATCTCTGGGGAAGTGGGTTATTATATACAGTACATTCATTGTATAGGTGTAGCTTATAAAATAATCACTGAAAGTACATACCAGATAGGTGTTCCTAATAAAGTGCTTAGAGAGTGTTCATTCCAATCATTCAGCAACAAAACCTTAGTGTATGATCATGCAAAACGACAACCCTTCCATTCTCTGATTCCTCACAAGGGCCGACAAACACGTCCCATAAGAAGTCTTCTAAGGTTTAAGCTCATTATGTTCAAATAACATCGAATATACCACGCTCCGTGTACGAGAACTAGCATGGAGGACGCTCTCCACTTCAAACACTGTTTGTCTACACCGCTGGAATGTATATTATGAGATGAAGTGATAACACGAGGTGCTTGTTTTAACTTAGATTTGGTTGTCCACATGTGTTAGGCTTACCTGAGGATTCTGGACAACAAGTAACAACAGTAAGACGGTATTCAATTGAGCTAGCGTCATGCTGCTTTTAGAATCAGTAATGTTGTCTGTGAGGAATGTACTGCTGCTGTTTTTAGGGTCACAGTGTTTCTGATTTCTGGTTCTGATTCCTCCCCTTTACACCCATTTATTGAATTCCTATAGAGCTGAAATAGAGCAGATCACAGCAGTGTAGCAGAATGCTAAAGTCACCCACAGTAGTATCCAGTCTTCCGGAAGTTCCTGGAGTCTCCCGCACATACATAGCGGCTCCCTGATGCCCACAAGTCAGATAAAATCTCCCGGAATCTAGAACGAGCGGCCAAGAGTGCACACACGCACACACATGCGCACGCAGGCGACACAGATTTTTTTTTCCCTGAACGCGTATTAAATCCGTTATCTGATATACAATCTAGCGCACTGTGTAGGGAACATAAACCAATTGTCTAATATACTGTCTAGTGCACTATGCAGGGAACATAAATCCGTTATCTGATATACAATTTAGTGCACTATGTAGGGAACATAATTATGTAATACACTATCTAGTGCACTATGTACGGAACACAAATCATCATCTAGTTATACGTTCCAGTGCACTATGTAGTGAACATGAATGCGTTATCTAATACACTTTCCAGTGCACTATGTAGAGAACATAAATCCGTGATCTGATATACAATCTAGCGCACTGTGTAGGGAACATAAACCAGTTGTCTAATTCACTATCTAGTGCACTACGTAGGGAACACAAACTCATATTTAAAATATTATCTAGTGCACTGTGTAGGGAACGTAAATCCGTTATCTGATATACAATTTAGTGCACTATGTAGGGAACATAAATCCGCTATCTGATATACAATTTAGTGCACTATGTAGGGAACATAAATCCGTTAACTAATACGCTACCTAAAGCATTATGTAAGAAACATACAGTAAGTCTATTATCTAGTACACTATCTAGTGCACCAAGTAAGGAACATCATTTTTTTTCTAATATACAATCTAGTGCACTATGTAGGGAACATAAATCTATTATCTTTCACACTATCTAGTGCACTATGTAGTACACATTAATGTGTTTGTGACGCGAACAGTTAGCTTAGTAGCTCAGTTAGCAGCTCCTAAAAGTTATGTTATCACCCATATCCTTTGGTGTGTGCGAGAGGTTTTTTATTTTATTTATTTATTTTTTTGGGCTTGGGGGGTCGGGGTCGAGGTCCGGGTCCGGGGGTACCTCCCTGAAATGAGTTTTTGCAACTTGGGATGTCTGAGTATCGTTTAAAGGTTCGTTAAACTAACCAAAATGGTTAGCACACCCTGGATAGTTGATAAACAGAAAATTATATTAAGTCTAAGCTCAACAATTATGTATTAATTTTATCTGACATGCAAATTATTTGAGGATAAAGAGTGAAAAACAACTTCAAAGCTTTTTATCCTGACTAAAACAAGCTTAGGCTAATAAGCAGCTGTATTGATTCCAAGCTAACAGCACCACATTTAAAAATCATAGTTTTTAAATTACTTTACATGCTTTGTTTTTACCATACATGTCTATGATTATGCTGATGCAAATCGAGGTTGTGGTACTGAAATCTCACTTGTTTATATCAATAATTAATACAAGTAGCAACTAGAGAGTTGCATTTCCTGAAGAAAATGCGAGTGTGATTGCGGTGCAGCGGGTGGGAGGGTGCGCGTATCCAAATGCTGTATCCAAGTCGGGGTGTCATCATTGGGCTTTACGATTTAGAGTTGAAACGGCGCTGATATCTCGAACTTTCGAAAAATAAATGGAAGTAAATGGGGCTAAAAAATGGGCGTGGCAGGAGGACATTGGTTCGTATCCCCAATGCTGTATCCAAGTCGGGGTGTCATTAATGGGCTTTACGATTTTTTGTACCGTGTCCACTCACTGCCCACTCTATTAGACACTCCTACCTAGTTGGTCCACCCTGTAGATCGCTCATCTATTGCTGCTGATTGAGTCGGTCATCTTCTAGACCTTCATCAGTGGACACAGGACGCTGCCCACGGGGCGCTGTTGGCTGGATATATTTTTGGTTGGTGGACTATTCTCAGTCCAGTAGTGACAGTGAGGTGTTTAAAAACTCCAGCAGCGCTGCTGTGTCTGATCCACTCATACCAGCACAACACACACTAACACACCACCACCATGTCAGTGTTACTGCAGTGCTGAGAATGATCCACCACCCAAATAATACCTACTCTGTAGTGGTCCTGTGGGGGTCCTGACCATTGAAGAACAGCATGAAAGGGGGCTAACAAAGCATGCAGAAAAACAGATGGACTACAGTCAGTAATTGTACCAACTACATGACCAAAAGTATTCAGACGCCACCAACTGCATGGGCAAAAGTATTCAGACACCACCAAATGTGTGGCCAAAAGTATTCTACACCACCAACTACATGACCAAAAGTATTCGGACACCACCAAATGTGTGGCCAAAAGTATTCTACACCACCAACTACATGACCAAAAGAATTCAGACACCACCAAATGTGTGGCCAAAAGTATTCGGACACCAACAACTACATGATCAAAAGTATTCGGACACCACCAAATGTGTGGCCAAAAGTATTCTACACCACCAACTACATGACAAAAAGTATTCGGACACCACCAAATGTGTGGCCAAAAGTATTCTACACCAACAACTACATGATCAAAAGTATTCGGACACCACCAAATGTGTGGCCAAAAGTATTCTACACCACCAACTACATGACCAAAAGTATTCTACACCACCAACTACATGACCAAAAGTATTCGGACACCACCAAATGTGTGGCCAAAAGTATTCTACACCACCAACTACATGACCAAAAGTATTCGGACACCACCAACTACATGACCAAAAGTATTCTACACCACCAACTACATGACCAAAAGTATTCAGATGGAGGAAATTCACCTCTCTAGTTATGTACCTTCACTTAGTATTCTAGTTTTACACCCACATTTATTTATAATTTTTTTCCTTACTTCTCTACTAATGAATATTGTAATCATCTAAAAGTAACCCATGAACCATGTTTATTCTGGGCTGCAGAAGACAAAAGCTGAGGGAGTTCCCCTGCTTGGCTTTGCCTGGGAGTTAGAGTTATATGATTCTCTTTGAATATGTAGTTTCCCCGTGTAGAAAGCTAGCCCGGCTTTCTTTAGCCTGAGGATAAGGATAAGAGAGAGTGCGGAGGTGGACATAAGAACCAGGCAATTATCAGTTAATAACCAGCAGAAGAGCTGTTAGTGTTTGTTAGTGTGTGGGAGCTGCCTGTGATGTATTTGTGAACATTTGAGAGTTCTTACACGACTGTGGAGTTCAGCTTTGCCTTTGTGACTCAGACATTTTTTTTTCCCTGCTGCGTTTCATGTTAATCTACCCAAATCTTATCAAATACTTATGAGCTGGTGTCCCGGCACATTGCACACGTGTGGTATGTTAGTGTTGGGAGGATAGTCACAGCTCAGAGGATTATGGTTGGATTTTAATGTCACTGCTCTTGCACTGAGTAGAGCTTAATTGTGAATTTGAATATTACCTTTAAATGACTTTCATTAAAACGTGGAACTTAGTGTTCGAAACTATTCAGAGATCAAATGAGGATAGGTAAGACACTTAAGGTGCTAGAGCTTTTTTGGAGCTTAGTTTTGGTGGAGGAAATATAAAACTACAACCACAGTGAAGAGTGCCGGACACTTCTCTAAATGTAGTATACAAACCACAATTTGAAATCTTACTATGGAGAATTTGAATTCTGTCCGGATTACAATCCAGTTGACTGGATTGGAAAATTAATTAGCCAGTCCATCGCAGGCGGACACACATACACACACACACATTCACCTATAGGGCAATTCAGTGTCTCAAATTAACCTGACCGTATGTTTTTGGACTGTGGGAGGAAACCCACGCAGACACGGGGAGAACATGCAAACTCTGCACAGAAAGGACCCGGACTGCCCCGCCTGGGGTTCGAACCCAGGACCTTCTTGCCGTGAGGTGACAGTGCTACCCACTGAGCCACCGTGTCGCCCTATAACTAATCCTCATAACTAAATGTGGAATAAATTTAGTCATAGCTAAACATAAACTATATGGCCAAAAGTTTGTGTACACGTAGGGATGAGCTTGTTAGACATTCCATTCCAAAACTGTAGACAATAACATCAAGTTGTTTCTCCTTTTGTTACAGTAGTAGTGTGCCTACTGAGGAATTCGACATTCCAGTTTATCCCAACGGTGTTTTGTGAGGTTGGCGTCATTGGCAATGCTGAAACATGGAATTCCCTTTTAAAGGCCAAAATACAATACAGTTTATTAATTATAACTGTTTCTGAATAGGGCGGCACGGTTTCCTCCCACAGTACAAAAAAACACACAGTCTGGTTAATTGGAGACACTGAATTGCCCTATAGGTGAATGGGTGTGTGTATGTTTGTCTGCCCTGCGATGGACTGGCGCCCCATCCAGGGTGTTACTGTGTGCCTTGCGTCCATTGAAAAGCTGGGATAGGCTCCAGCACCCCCCTGCGACGCTAACTGGATAAGCGGTTAAGACAGTGAGTGAGTGTTTCTGCGTACCTGTTAACAAGGAATGCGACTAAAACAGCTGAACTCCATTATCAGGAGGGGCGCCTACTTATTTTTGGCCATGTGATTTAACAAGGGCGGCAAAACAAAACATGAATTAATTCTGGTTAATTTCTCCCCTGCTGTAGTACATAAAAACCACAAGAAAGCGATAATGAACAAACCGCCAAGAAAATAAGGGAATGAAAAGAACTCACTCAATTAAGTCTGCAACCTTATTGAAACAAGGTGACCTTGTTATCATCCAACATCCTTGTTTAATTTTACCTTCACCACCTGCCTCACTAATTTAATCACAGCTTTTCAGGCGGGTGTATTTATATCTGGTGTCGATATGCTAAAAATATTCTACTCACATGTGTAATCAGGTATTGCCAGAACTAGCGCCCATGAGTACCTATAAGTCCAGTCTTTATAAAGCACGCACTGCTAGTGTACAAATACTATTACTGCCACCTGGATGCAACATATGTGCGGGTGCCCTTGGAGAACTGGGTGGGTTGAATCCCTTGTAGGGCATTAGGTCATGGACACCACCAGCTGTGAGACCTGCCACTTTCAGTACCAACAAATCTCTGCTTAATTACTTCTCACCCGGCCTGGCATTTCATGCTTTATCAGCTGTGGTACGAGCTCTCAATCAAATCCGGTACAGTTTACTCACCTGCTCGCCACCCGTCTGCTTTGTTCGGCGCGGTTTCTGCGGCTGAAAGAGCAGCAGATGGGTTCTGCAGTGTGGAGGGATGTGTGCTGTGCAAAATTGACTCGGTGGAATGTTGATATGGAAATTACTTCTCGCAGGTTATGAATGCACGTGGCGTTAAGTCGCTGACTGGGTCTGCTGATGTGTTTCACTAGGTAAACAGTGCTACTGTGGTACTTCTGCTTCTGTAGACCTTGATGTGTCAGTGACAAGTAGTCAAGTGACAAAAATATAGACAAGTAAATTACTCACTCACTCACTTTCTTAACCGCTTATCCAATAGGGTTGCTGGAGCCTAGCACATCTTTCAATGGGTGCAAGGCACACAGTAACACCCTGGACCAGTCCATCGCAGGGCAGACACACATACACACACACACTTCTGGTTACTAGTCCAGTACCTTAACCACTAGGCTACAACGTCCCTAGTAGTAGTGTGTAAAGTAGAGTTGGTGTCATTGGCAAAGTCAAGCTGGAACAGGAAAGTCCTTTTGATAGGCCAAAATACAAAATATTCATTCATTCATTCCTTTTTTTATCCGCTTATCCAATTAGGGTCGTGGGAAAAGGTGGGGGGGGCTGGGTGCCAGTCCTTTGCAGGGCGGACACACACACACACATTCACCTACAGGGCAATTCAGTGTCTCCAATTAACCTGACTGCATGTTTTTGGACTGTGGGGGGAAACCGGATCTCCCGGAGGAAACCCACGCAGACTGGGGTCCTTTCTGAACCCAGGACCTTCTTGCTGTGAGCCGACAGTGCCACCCACCGAGCCACCATGCCGCCCAAGAGTAAATTAAAAGAATTTCAGCCTATTCCAGCTCTCAGTGGGGGTAAGGCAAACAGAATCATCGTCAGTCAACCTGACTGCATGTCTTTGGACTGTGGAAGGAAACCCACGCAGACACGGGGAGAACATGCACACTCCACACAGCAAGGACCCGGACTGCTCCACTTGGGAATTGTGCCCAAGACCTTCTTGCTGTGAGGCGACAGTGCTACCCACTGAGCCACAGTGCCGCCCGACTGTAGGACAGAGGGAAAAAGATGGAAAAAAAAGTGTAGCGGGATGTATAGGTGTCACACAGCACTATAGTCTTTGGGATTTGGGGACTTGAAAGACTGTCGACTATCCTTAAAACAGACTGCCGATAGAATTGCACCAAGACAGAATTTTACATAGAGAGGAAGAAAAATATTAGCTGGAGGAGAATGAAGCGTTATATTATCTCTGCGCCAGTGTCGAGTGAGATGCCCTTTGAGAAACCAGAATACATTTGTTACTGCAGGGAAGCATATCATCCACTACTGGGAACTCCAGATTGAGTAGATAGGCACTTGCTATTCGCTGGAGACCGGTCAGAGACAAGGCAATCTCCACCTGCAAAGATTGCCCGAGACTCTCACGGCTAGCCTCGGCGCTCTCGAGCGATCCGGATCGCCCCCGCCACGCCACGCCACTCCACACGTACTCGTGTTCGGACTGCTGTTTGATTACCAATTAAAAATAACCGTCCTTTAGACTGCGAAGGAGATGATGGAATAAAAATGAAGCAGGCCGACAGGACAGAATGTGCAGGATGCGATTCAATGAGGTGACTCAGTATTCAAGTGGGGGTGGAAGTGAGCTGGTAGGACAGATGGGCTCATGCAGTCATCAGGCTGGCGTTATTTCTGGCGTGGTTGAATTTGCACGTACATTTAGTGAAGGGGCTGACTGATGTAATAAATAACCGTTGATTGATGATCTGTTTCCTCAGCTGCAACATTAAACGGCATTAATAAAACTTTATACGCACCGACTTCTCCCACGACTGACGCAGTTAGATGAGCCGTCTGCTGCTTCCCTCGTCCTGCGTTCTTTTAAAATAAAGATGTACTTTTAAAATATGGACTGTTTGTGGTCTGTGGATATCAAAAAATCCTCAAAATATATAATCGATATACACTGATCAGCCATAACCACCTTAAAACCACCTCCTTGTTTCTCACACACTGTCCATTTTATTTATCAGCTCCACTTACCATATAGGAGCACTTTGTAGTTCTACAATTACTGACTGTAGTCCACCTGTTTCTCTACATACTGTTTAGCCTGCTTTCACCCTGTTATTCAATGCTCAGGACCCACACAGGACCACCACAGAGCAGGTATTATTTAGGTGGTGGATCATTCTCAGCACTGCAGTGACACTGACATGGTGGTGGTGTGTTAGTGTGTGTTGTGCTGGTATGAGTGGATCAGACACAGCGCTCAACCCTATTGAACACCTTTGGGATTGATTGGCATGTGCATTGTGAGCCAATCTGACCGCCACCCTGACCAAGATGAGCCATGGATGTAGTCTAACAGAGAGCAGTACCGAGTATCTGTGAATCAGCCATCCCATGTGCTGGCACTTCAACCAGCCAGAAGAGGCTGCAATGGCATCAGCAATGAGGAATCAATTTGACCTTTTTCTTTCGTCAAGGAGAAGACGATTGTGCCTGTGTGGGCCTCGTCAGGTCAATAGCACAGCTCAGACTGCTGCATCACCAAAGCATCCAGTGTGAAAACATCTTGATACAAATTAAATCTCCTGAGACCAGATAACTGAACCGTGAAACTTCCTCCACCATGTTTCAAAGTTTAGATAATGTTTTGCTGTTTTTAACTAAACAAAGCACTTCTGCTCTAAAAATGTACCTTAACCAATCTATTCATGGAACTGTCTAAGCTTTCTGAAATATCCAGGTGGTATTTTGCACCAATTTCAATTATGCTTTAATCTATTTAATTATTTTATGTGTTTACATGGGACTTGGGATTTTATTCCTGCAAATGCTGTTTTTTTTTGTGACGAAATAATAAAAAAACAAACCTTTTTGCTGAAAAACAGACCATAAAACCCCAGAAAAGGAATAAATTCACCTTTAAAACTGAACCGAACATGTGCAGAACATTTTTACTTTAATCCTATTAAACTGGCTTCGTCAGAACAGAACAGCAGTGTGTAATAAACAGAGAGTTAGCTTTTATCAGGAGAGAAATGTGTATTATTTTTGGCACTTTATGAGGCCTCAGAGCAACAAAGTACGGCATAATACGAGATGATGCGGATGCATCAGTAGTGCCAGTATTTCGTGATCTGTTGGATTAAGTGCAATTCCCAGCTAGACCTGGGATCTGCAGATCTGCAGGCATTTATCCAGTGATGCCTCACATACACGCACACACACTGTATATCTGTCTGTCTGTCTGTCTATATAGTAAACATTAAAATAGACAATGTAACTAAATATATATTTTTCTTTTTAGCTAAAAGTTGCTCTGCATAATCCAGTTCAGTGCACCCTGCTGGGCTTCTCTGCTGCAAGTACATCTCTCCCTCAAGGCTACCTCTGGGTAAGTCAAATTCAAACCCTTTGAATACAGTGATAGAAAAAAAATAGTGAACGACTTTTGTTTGTGTTATTATATATATAGTCATAAATTATTTAACAACAATTTCTAGATAGTAAAGTTGCAAGGGGCTTGGGTTGCCAGGTGTGAATTATGCTATTCCACTACAACAGGGATCCAGTGTCAGAAACCCCAGTGGGTGTCTACACACAAATATGATTGGCTATGTCTGAGGAGGGTGGGTGGCCAAGGCACCTCAATGGATTGGCATCCTGTCTGGGGTGTGTTACTGCATTGTGTTCAGTGTTTCTAGAGAAACCAGACCCCTTGTAACCCTGGCCAGGATAAAAACAAATAAAAATTTTTTTTAAAGAAATAAAATAATAAAAAATAATGTTAATAATAATATTTTAAAAAACATTAAAAAAATATATACAAATTTTAATCATAATAATAATAATAATTTAATGCAAGTAAAATTAATTAATTAATTAGCATTAATTTACAAGAGTAAATACATAAATCAATAAATAAATTAATTAATTTTACTTGTGTAAATTAATGGTAATTAATAATTAATAAAAAAATAATAATGTTAATAATAATAATTTAAAAAAATAATTTTAATACCAGTAATAATAATTTTACACATTAATTACCATTAATTACCACCTGTAAGAAGGTTTGCAGGGGTGTTTTATTAATTTATTATTATTATTTATTAATTTATTTACTTATTTTTGAGTGGGTTTCCATTGGGTGCTTCGCCTCCCAAAGTCAGGCCAAGGGTGAATAGGCTGCTGTAGATTGGCTCTAGGTGGAAGTGGGTGATTTAATGTGTGATACCCTGTGATTAACACCCTGTCTAAAGATGTGTTCCAGTTTCACACCCAGTGTTTGCCGAATTACCCCAGACCCACCCTGACCATAACCAGAACGAAAAAGTTGGTATGTTTGGTATATAAGCATTGTGGTAATGGTATGGGGATGTTAATGTATTATGGGAGTGTGTACATACAGTATTCACAAATGTAATCTATAACACATCAAATTCTAAATCAGTGTCTGGACAGATTCAGCCCTGAGTTGACGTCAGGTGTCAGTTTCAAGCTGGTTAGATAAACTGAAGGCAGCAGGTAACGTTGCTAGTCATTTGCCACCTTCGTACTGCTAATTCACTAAAAGAAACACATCACTTCCTACTCCCACTCCCACTGCAGAAAAAGCTTCATGCCATGCCTCCTCAATGAGGGATGATGCTAATCACAGCACATGAGATAAGCTCATGGGATTTTTCTTGTGGCTTTGATGAAATTAATGACACTGTTTGTAATCAGCTCGAGTCAGCTAGTCCGGCATCCCAGCTTTCCCTTTTTAGCTTTTTAGTCTTTCTAGTCTGTCAGCCCTCAATACTAATTAAAATATTGATTTTTACTCAAGTACAAGACCCCGTGCTTTGAGATGTGTCGTTTGCAAACGCCACCCACCTACTTTATAGACTTAAACTGGCTTTGTTCATTGATCGTTGTACAAAGAAATAGTTAAGAGATTTACAATGTGATATTTTACTTCTTTTTGTCCTTTTCTTTCCTTTTAATAATGGAGCTCATTAAGCATCCACATCCACTATATGCTTCAAGTCTTAAAGCGTGATGTCCACTTTGTGGACGAAAGTATTGGGACAACCCTTTCTAATTACTAAATTCACAGGTTTTAGCCACAGCAATTGCTAACAGATGCAATGCATTAAATAAATGAAGGAAACGATATGCTTCCAACTTTGCATCAACAGTTCAGGAAGGGATCGTTCCTGTTCCATATAGTATAAATACATTGGGAAAGAAATTCCAGTGACCTGCACAGAGTCCTGACCTTAACCCAACTGAACAGCTTGGGAATTAACTGGAGGCTGGACATCAGCTGAGGCTTTCTTGCCCAACATCACCACCAGACATACTTCAATATAATGTGAGAACCCTTCTTAAAAGAATGGCTGTTGTTATAACTAAAAAAATTACATAGAGGTCACTCTACCAATTGTTTTTGAAATGGGACATCCAACAATGACCGTTCATGGTCAGGTGTCCAAATACTTTTGGACTAATACTAATTTCCAGTGTTTTGTCTTGCAAATGCTAGACTTGGGTACAGCACTGGACACTATTGATGTTGAAATTGTATTGGACAGGCTTGACAAGACAATAGCTTTAGACGGACCTTTTGTTCCCTGATTATCAATGCCAACTAATTGGTATTGTTGTGTTAATGTTCAGAGACTAAAGAGTGTAAGACGGTGTCCTACAAGATGTTCAAGGTCACTTGAGATATTCGTATAGCTGTAAATAATACATATTACACTATATGGGCTTTTACCTTTTAGAGACAATACTAATATTTAGCAGCACAGTTCCATAGGCTGGTATTAACACCTGAGTATTAATACTGAGTGTGATTGCAGCTAAGCAGTAGTAGAATATGTGGGAGGTTGAATACTTTTGGTGAGATATGTGCTATTGTGTGTTCAAGTATGTATTTGGTAGGAATGTGAATACTTTTGCCCAGAAAGGTGATTGTGTGTGTGCAAGCATGTTGCAAGGTGGCTGCCAAGGTGTACTCGGTGGTTGATAGAGTATTGCTAGATGGTTGCTATAGTAACAGGTTAAGTGAACATAACCAGCTAACTATTACTATTAAAATGTAAATGTTTATATGGGATGTTCAGAAGTCTACTCCCTCCAGCTGTCTTAAGACTCAATTAACTTGTTATGGCTTAATTAATTCATTAAGATTCATTAGCCAAGGGTGCCCAGGTGGCACAGCGGGGTATTCCGCTAGCACCAGTGCTGATATGTTGAACTCTCCGAGTTTGAATCTCAGCTCTACTACCGGTCGGCTGGGCGCCTCCTAGCAGGCAGACAGACAAACTGGCCACCAGTCTGCTGGATAGGGCCCGCTGTGTAAGGACCCTGGTTAGTAG
Source organism: Trichomycterus rosablanca (assembly GCF_030014385.1). NCBI lineage: Eukaryota > Metazoa > Chordata > Actinopteri > Siluriformes > Trichomycteridae > Trichomycterus > Trichomycterus rosablanca. Next base: position 6,774,429 of record NC_086011.1, read on the forward strand.
CCTGAGGTGCCTGTACAGATGTGGAGGAACACGGAGATCAGAACGTGACTCTCCATACACAAGACTGGCGTCACACTTGAATCCACTGAATTATGGGTGAATAATAAGGGGTCGAATGAAGCGCGTTTCAGGCAAATATACCCTCCTAAGATGCGATCGGGGTCCCCAGCAGTGGAAGACTAATTGGCTAAGCTAAAATTGGGAGGAAGATGAATAAAATGCCTAAATAAAATATTAAAAAAGTAATAATAATATTTAAAATAATAAATAGTTAATGCCTTCCAAACAGGGGAAGGCTGTAGATATCAAAGCCCTTCTAGTCTGGACTTTCCACTGTTGGAAGTGTCATTAAAATGCCAGTCAAGGGTAAACCTGAAGGTCAGGCAAGAAATAATTTGATTCGGATTGATCTATTTGTATTCTGACAAGAAAGACAAAGCAGAACCCCCATATGACATGATACTCAGTCCATTGTGGCATGTTGTACCCATCTCCAAGCAGGTTTCTACTGGGGACTCCAGTTTGCCTCTACCTCCCAACAACATGCCAGTAATTGGTCTGTCTACTGTAAATTGCCTCAGGTGTGAGTAACTGTTCAGTGGTGTCTCCAGATTCACCACAACCCCGGCCGAGATATGAGCCATGGGGAAATATCCAGGAAGATAAGATAAAGGCTGCCAAGAGAAGATAAAGAAGTCTCGAATTTGCTCATTAAAAGTAAAGAAAAGATATAGTGCCTGCTCCCGTGCCCTGTTCTGCACCTCCTCAGTCGATTACTCAGATCTACCCTTATTAATGCTGGCAGTGTATCGGCGTAAAGCGTCGTCCTGGCCGAAAAACAGAGGCGAATGCAGGGCATGATTCCAGACCTCCATTCCTCTAAACAATTACTGATGAGTTTGTCCATCCGGCTGAGTTCGGGGAGAGATTGGATTAAATCCAGGCCCGGGAGGAGGAGGAGGCTATATGTGTGTGTGTGGGCATCTCACAGATACGTCAGCTTGTAGATGAGCGAAGAAAATTGAAGATAATTTTTTTTAGGGGTTTAAGCTCAGATAACTAGAGACCCTGGAAGCCGTCGGAACTCCTGTCTGTGCTACAGGCAATTATTTGCTTTGTGTCTCTCAGGTCTTGAGCCCTGGGCAGTTCACACGATGTAGGACTGATACAAATCGAACAAATAATGGCATGCTAATTCTAATGCGAGTTTAAAGGGCTAAATGCTATATTTAGGCTGTTAGGCTGGCTTTAAAATCATATCTAAGAAGCTAATAAATCTCAGCTGTCCATACATTTTCAATTCCCAATGCCTTCCATTATTTATTTATTTAATTGTATTTTTTTAACAGAAAAAAAATAAAAAATTTACTAATATTATAATAATTAATAACAATTATAATTATTTAAATTAATACATTTTTTTTGAAAAAAAACAACAAAATCTATACATTATTAATTAATAATGATTAATATAATAATTATTAATGATTATAATTTAAATGAATATATATATTAAAAAAAAATAAACAAAATATATAAAATATTATTAATTCATAATTACTAATATAATAATAATTATTAACAATTACAATTAGTTAAATTAATATGTATTTTTAATATATAACATATAATTTTTTCATAACTATTAATATTATAATAATTATTGATAATTATAATTATTTAAATTAATACTTTTTTAAAAAATTATGTAAAATATTATTAATTCATAATTACTAATATAATAATAATTATTAACAATTATAATTAGTTAAATTAACATATTTCTTTTTAAAAACAAAATATATAAAATATTAATTACTAATTACTAATATACTAATAATAATTAACAATTGTAATTATTTAAATTATTAACATTAATAAATTTATTTTTTTGAAAAAAAAAAATTAAATGCAGTATATAACCACAAGTATGTGGACACCGCTCCTACATATTAAGTTTAAGTGTCTTAGCCACACCCATTGCTAACAGTTGGATGAAATTAATCATAAAATAAATTATACACTTTCAGCTTTATGGTAACAGTTTAAAAAGGTCCTTTCCTGTTTCAGGATGACTATGCCTTTGGGCAAAATAAATGTGCCATGAAGGTGCCATTCACTTGGGATAAATTGGAACGCCAGTTACGGGCCAGGCATTCTTGTCCAGTTAGCAGCTGACCTCACAAATGCTTGTTTAACTGAATGGGCACAAAATTCCCACAGACGTAATCTCAAATCAAATCCTGATGAATGTCTTTTCAGAAGAAGGTGGAGGCTGTTATAGCAACTGCATATTCATATCATTTTTAACATTAGCACCTTTTCTTTTTGTCTGTATTGCAGGTAGCAGGTGGACAGGACACACAGGGTTACGTGGAGATTTTTTCCCTGAACCGAACCCCCCCACGTTCAGTAAAGAGTTTCCAGCTAGCAGCTCCGGTGCACTGTTTAGAGTTTGTGCCTGAACCCACTCATTCTGATCAAGCCATGTCTGGCTCTAATAACACAGGCGTCACTGGAAACACCGTCTGTGTAGGACTGGGGGACGGAAGGTAAGACATTTATTATTATTATTATTATTATTATTGGATAAATATAACGAGAAAATAATTTGCTTCAAAATCACTTATGCCCGACAGCAATGCTGCATTTTAATAATGATTTGGGTCATATCAGGTTTTCATGTGTAATTAAAATTTTATTTCCTGCTTTATAGAATAGAATAGAATCTTTATTCACTATACACAAGTACAATGAAATTTCGAGTGGCATCTCTCCAATAGAGTAGCAATAGATTATGCCCTGGGAGCAGAAAAAAATATATTATATAATTTGAGGATATTTAGGATTCATGAGGATTATGTCAAACTGGCATATAGTATTATTCTGTGTGAAATGGGAGGCATCTGTTATGATCACGGTGGAGAAATATAATCGAGTCTTTTATTGATGATCTGAAAGCACTGTAGACTGATACTGCAGAGGAAAGAAAAGCCCTTAAACCCTTTTTTTACTTCTTTTAATTCTGTGAGGGCACTGGTGGCTTAGTGGTTAAGGTACTGGGCTTGTAATTGGAGGGTTGCTGGTTTAAACCCCACTGCTGCCAAGTTGCCAATGTTGGGCCCCTGAGCAAAGACTTACAAGTGTAGGTCGCTTTGAATAAAGGCGTCTGCTAAATACTGGAAATGGAGGGGATGAGTAAATGAAGTGAATGAAATGAATAAAGCCTAGTGGGTAGAGATTTGGGCTATCAATTGTAAGGTTGAGTGTTCGAATCCCAGCTCCCAGATCCCATGCACCCACTGTTGGGCCCTTGAGCCATACAAATGTAGGTCGCTTTAAATAAAGGCGTCTGCTAAATACTGGAAATGGAGGGGATGAGTAAATAAAGCCTAGTGGGTAGAGATTTGGTCTATCAATTGTAAGGTTGAGAGTTTGAATCCCAGCTCTTCCATGCAGCCACTGTTGGGTGCTTGAGCCATGCAAATGTAGGTCACTTTGAATAAAGGCGTCTGCTAAATACTGGAAATAGAGGGGATGAGACCATTGTATTGTCTTCTTTAACCTGCTCCAGTCACTTCATTTATCTCCATCTTGCCCTGTCCAGAACATCCTCCTCTGTGCCCCAACCACCTTCATGTCCTCCCTCAAGACACCCATAAACCTCCTTTTTGACCTTTCTTTACAGCTAATGTATTCTTTTGATCATATCTTCTCTGCACATGCCCAGACCATCTCAATCTCACCTCCATAACATTGTCTTCAAACCATCCTACCTATGGGTACCAATCAGGTCAGGCCCTGACATTGGACGAGAAGGCTCGGCTCTCGTTTGACCATGAGTTTTAATTCATCCCAAAGGTTTATTGTGTTAAGTTTGTGTTAAGAATGACTTGATTTCATCAGAAAAACATATAAGCTACAGTCCTACAGTACAATTACATTTTTCTCACATATCCCAACCCTTGGATGCTTACTGGAGACAAAATGGTTAGGGGCTTTGCTTAAGGGCTCAAGAATGGCTGCTTGGCTGGATTTAATCCTACAACCTTTTGACTGATAGCCCATCGGTTACTCTACAGTGATGTCCTTATGGACCTTACTGTGTGCACAAGGAGCACAATCGTGCTGGAACTGATACAATCATCCCACTCAAACCATTACCACAAAGTTGGAAACCTGTTAGCCAAGGGGTGTGGTTAAATCATCTAAACGTAATCATTTGAACATGATACACTATACTGTCAAAAGTATTTGCTCGTCTGCCTTCACACGCATATGAACTTGAGTGACGTCCCATTCTTAATCCATAGGGTTTAATATGATGTCGGCCCACCCTGTGCAGCTATAACAGCTTCAACTCAAGGTTCAGGAGTGTGTTTATGGGAATTTTTGACCATTCTTCCAGAAGCACATTTGTGAGGTCAGACACTGATGTTGGACGAGAAGGCCTGGCTCACAGTCTCCGCTCTAATTCATCCCAAAGGTGTTCTTCCACACCAAACTCGCTCGTCCGTGTCTTTATGGACCTTGCTTTGTGCACTGGTGCGCAGTCATGTTGGAATGGGAAGGGGCCATCCCCAAACTCTTCCCACAAAGTTGGGAGCATGAAATTGTCTCTTGGTATGCTGAAGCATCAAGAGTTCCTTTTCTTGGAACTAAGGGGTTGAGCCCAACTCCTGAAAAACAACCCCACACCATAATCCCCCTGAGAGCGCCTGAGAGCGACCCATTCTTTCACTAATGTTTGTAGAAGCAGTCTGCATGCCTAGGTGCTTGGTTTTATACACCTGTGGCCATGGAAGTGATTGGAACACCTGAACTTTAACGAGGCTAAAGACTGCAAGTCGAGACTGCAGTGACAACAATGCTGCTCCTACTAGATGGAATGCACCAAAAATGTCCAGAACTTACAACGGACTTTATCACAGACTGGACTGAACAATGAAGAACTCCAATTATTATTGTTATTATTATTATTGTTGTTTTTGTTATTAATATTATTATTATTAATTATTAGTATTGTTATTCATTCTTATTATTGTTATTAATAATAATTATTATTATTAGTAGTAGTAGTAGTAGTATTATTGTTGTTGTTATTATTATTATTATCATATTATTATTTATTTATTTAACGTATCCTCCAGGCCACCCAAAGAGTCTGGTTCCTCTCAAGGTTTCTTCCAGTATTTTAAGGTTTTTTAAAGTTTTTCCTTGCCACTGTTGCCCTCGGCTTGCATAATAGGGCTTTTTGGTCTGTTGGTCCTGGATTCTGTAAAGTTGCTTTGAGACAATGTCCATTGTAAAAAGCGCTATATAAATATATTTGACATGACTTAATTTGGATGGGTGAGTGAATACTTTTGGCAATATAGTGTATTTGTTAGGTAAAATATAAAGGTGTCTATAAACTGTGGGTAACTTATCCTTCTGCTCTGACCTCTGTGTTACAACAGCAGTGCTTATATAAAGATTAAATACCTATGTTCTGCATTTCTTACCAATAGGTGCAACTAAAATTCAAAAATCCAGCCAAAACCGAAAGGTCTAGGGCAATTAGGAGTCCACTTGATGTAATTAACCATACATAAGAGCAAACGGTGATTTTGTGATTACTAAAACATTACACTTTACTGTACACAATACAGTAGCAAAATATTTGTCAGATTTCTTTTCAAACTGACACTTTGGGTTTACAATGTCACATCAGAACACAAAGGCGCTGAAGTGCTTTTGTACACCAGACATTTGTTCTGTCTCTACTGAGGATGGTAGAAATGCGAGTTGGCAGATAGCACGCACATAAACTGCTGCATTTTATTGTATTTCACTCTGTGGCACTTCTGCAGATGAAGAAGCTTTTGTGTTCTTTTGTAAAGAATGAATCTGAAAGCGCATCATAAATACAGCTCAAGCAATACTCAGGATTTCAAACCCAACTCGAGTGTGATTGTGGTGTTTTTATTTTTGTGCTGCCCTTAGCTGTGAATAAGAATAACTAGATAATAATAAGCTTGTTGAAGGTACTGATATTGAATGAAAAGGCCAAAATCCCAAAACTTTTTAATAGGGTTGGGGTCAGGGATCTGTGCAGTGCAGGCCACTGGAGTTCGTTCACATCATGTCTTAATTAACCTTGTTTCGAACCCGGGGGCACAGTCATGCAGGAACAGAACAGGATCTATCCCGAAATGTGCTACAAAACTAAAAGCACATCATTTAATACTAGGGCAGATGAATGGGCCTTATAGATACCTCAAATCCAGATAAATCCTTTTTTTGCATATCCCAGCATGTTTCTGGAGTCCCAACATGAGCTGGGGTCAGAGCACAGGGTCAGTCGTTACCCTGGAGCAAATTGGGTGCTTAAATTAAGGAGAAGAAAGCCTTTATTTGTCATATACAGTGTATCACAAAAGTGAGTACACCCCTCACATTTCTGCAGATATTGAAGTATATCTTTTCATGGGACAACACTGACAAAATGACACTTTGACACAATGAAAAGTAGTCTGTGTGCAGCTTATATAACAGTGTAAATTTATTCTTCCCTCAAAATAACTCAATATACAGCCATTAATGTCTAAACCACCGGCAACAAAAGTGAGTACACCCCTTAGTGAAAGTTCCTGAAGTGTCAATATTTTGTGTGGCCACCATTATTTCCCAGAACTGCCTTAACTCTCCTGGGCATGGAGTTTACCAGAGCTTCACAGGTTGCCACTGGAATGCTTTTCCACTCCTCCATGACGACATCACGGAGCTGGCGGATATTCGAGACTTTGCGCTCGTCCACCTTCCGCTTGAGGATGCCCCAAAGATGTTCTATTGGGTTTAGGTCTGGAGACATGCTTGGCCAGTCCATCACCTTTACCCTCAGCCTCTTCAATAAAGCAGTGGTCGTCTTAGAGGTGTGTTTGGGGTCATTATCATGCTGGAACACTGCCCTGCGACCCAGTTTCCGGAGGGAGGGGATCATGATCTGCTTCAGTATTTCACAGTACATATTGGAGTTCATGTGTCCCTCAATGAAATGTAACTCCCCAACACCTGCTGCACTCATGCAGCCCCAGACCATGGCATTCCCACCACCATGCTTGACTTTAGGCATGACACACTTATCTTTGTACTCCTCATCTGATTGCCGCCACACATGCTTGAGACCATCTGAACCAAACAAATTAATCTTGGTCTCATCAGACCATAGGACATGGTTCCAGTACTCCATGTCCTTTGTTGACATGTCTTCAGCAAACTGTTTGCGGGCTTTCTTGTGTAGAGACTTCAGAAGAGGCTTCCTTCTGGGGTGACAGCCATGCAGACCAATTTGATGTAGTGTGCGGCGTATGGTCTGAGCACTGACAGGCTGACCCCCCACCTTTTCAATCTCTGCAGCAATGCTGACAGCACTCCTGCGCCTATCTTTCAAAGACAGCAGTTGGATATGACGCTGAGCACGTGCACTCAGCTTCTTTGGACGACCAACGCGAGGTCTGTTAGGAGTGGACTCTGCTCTTTTAAAACGCTGGATGATCTTGGCCACTGTGCTGCAGCTCAGTTTCAGGGTGTTGGCAATCTTCTTGTAGCCTTGGCCATCTTCATGTAGCGCAACAATTCGTCTTTTAAGATCCTCAGAGAGTTCTTTGCCATGAGGTGCCATGTTGGAACTTTCAGTGACCAGTATGAGAGAGTGTGAGAGCTGTACTACTACATTGAACACACCTGCTCCCTATGCACACCTGAGACCTAGTAACACTAACAAATCACATGACATTTTGGAGGGAAAATGACAAGCAGTGCTCAATTTGGACATTTAGGGGTGTAGTCTCTTAGGGGTGTACTCACTTTTGTTGCCGGTGGTTTAGACATTAATGGCTGTATATTGAGTTATTTTGAGGGAAGAATAAATTTACACTGTTATATAAGCTGCACACAGACTACTTTTCATTGTGTCAAAGTGTCATTTTGTCAGTGTTGTCCCATGAAAAGATATACTTAAATATCTGCAGAAATGTGAGGGGTGTACTCACTTTTGTGATACACTGTACATATGTACACTTCACTCACTCACTTTCTTAACCGTTTATCCAATTAGAGTCGCAAGGGGGGTGCTGGAGCCTATCCCAGCTTTTCAATGGGCGCAAGGCACACAGTAACACCCTGGACGGGGCGCCAGTCCATTGCAGGGCAGACATGCACACATACACACACACCCATTCACCTGTAGGGCAATTCAGTGTCTCCAGTCAACCTGACTGCATGTTTTTGGACTGTGGGAGGAAACCGGAGCTCCCGGAGGAAACCCACGCGGACACAGGGAAGAACATGCAAACTCCGCACAGAAAGGACCCGGACCGCCCCGCCTGGGGATCGAACCCAGGACCTTCTTGCTGTGCGGCGACAGTGCTACCCACGAGCCACCGTGCCGCCCTATATATACTGTATGTCAAATACAGTTTTTAAAAAATCAGCATTTCCTAGCTTGTTCGGAAGCTGGGGTCAGAGCGAAGGGTCAGCTATTGTATGGTGCCCCAGAGCAGACAGGTTTAGGGGCCTTGCTCAAGAGCCCAACAGTGGCTGCATAGCAGACCCTGGATTTGATCCTAAATCCAGGATCTGCTATGGATGACCGGTGCTTGTTGACCAGTGTTTGTTGCTTTTAGGCACCGGTGCTTGTTGCTTTTAAATATAAGCAGGTCAACCTGGCCATCGCTTCTAGTGTTAGGGGCTTTGCCCAAGGGCCAACCAGTGGCTGCAGTGGGTCAAGGCTCTGCTATGGGTGACATGTGCTTGTTGACCGGTGCTTGTTCGGAAGCTGGGGTCAGAGCGAAGGGTCAGCTATTGTATGGTGCCCCAGAGCAGACAGGTTTAGGGGCCTTGCTCAAGAGCCCAACAGTGGCTGCATAGCAGACCCTGGATTTGATCCTAAATCCAGGATCTGCTATGGATGACCGGTGCTTGTTGACCAGTGTTTGTTGCTTTTAGGCACCGGTGCTTGTTGCTTTTAAATATAAGCAGGTCAACCCAGCCATCGCTTCTAGTGCTAGGGGCTGTGCTTAAGTGCTCGACAATGGCTGCATAGAAGAGCCGGGATTCAAACCCACAACCTTCTGACCAATAGCCCAAAGCTCTAACGACTACGCTACAAGTGTCTACTTTCTACACATTTCTACAATTTCTAAAAACACTTTGATACAATAATTCTGGGCACATTTATTCACATCATATACAGTACGTTACAATATATTATATAAATAACATGTTCTTTTTCACAGCATTCTAATCTATGGGAGCATGGACACGTCCACCCAGTGTCTCCTGACCCTGCGAAACGCTCAAGGCTCCTCTGTCCTGTGTCTCAAACATGCCGCTAACATGCTGTTCGCCGGACTGTGCGACGGCACGGTACTCGTCTACGAGAGATCGCCTGGAGGTATGTTACGTAAGACTTCTGGCAAAGTCCTGTTTGATCTAACATTTCAAAGAGTTGTGCGTGTACCATTCGCTCCAGTGTCTTGTGCCAAGTCATTTTTCCAAAGGGTACAAAGAGCTCGGAATTATGGAACTATGCATAGTTAAAAATGCATTAGAAATAAAGATGTGTGAACATAATCGGTCGCTCGTGTGGCACACTGGTATTAAAGGTTAGCCCAGTGGGGTTTAACCAGGGGGCCTTAGTGAGTCTTGGGGGGTGGGGGGGTCCAGTTGCATTTGATTAAGAAGAATAAAACATAATCACATTAATGGGATGGGAGACCTCCTGTGTTATCATAGAAACTGTTTTAAACTACCCATAGTCTACGTTGGATCTTCGAGAATAGATATATTGGGCGGAATAGTTCACCCACCTCAAAAGTGCAAAGGTCAACGGATGGCGACTACAAATGATTCACATTCAGTTGTAGACGTAGATCCCAATGAAGCAATACACCAAAATCAGAAGATACCAGGATTTCCACGAGAAAGAAGACAATACCACTTGTCATCCTCAATAAAAGTGTAAGAATAATATCATAACATGTGTCAAGGGGGCTCCAGAACATTTTTCTGGAACACAGGGGGGTCCAAATCCGTGCATTAGCCTACTATTGGCTGATTAGGCACTGAGATCTGGGTTCAAATCTGAGCAGTGCTATCAGCCAGCTGGGCATCTACACAGACATGATTGGCTATATCTGTGTTGGGGTGGTCGAAGCCCTGCAATGGTTCCGATAGAACTGGACCCACAAGACCCTAAGCAAGATAAGAGGTTGATAAATAAATAAATAAATAAATAAATAAATAAATAAATAAATAAATAAATAAATAAATAAATAAATAAATAAATAAATAAATAAATAAATAAATAAATAAATAAATAAATACAAATCTTTAAAAATGTTTTAAATCATAAAATAAAAAATAAAGTATTAAAAATAAATATAAAATAAATATAAAATAAAACAAACATAAAAATAAATATAAAATAAAAATAAATATAAAAATAAAGTATTAAAAATAAATATAAAATAAATATAAAATAAATATAAAATAAAAACAAATATAAAAATAAATATAAAATAAAAATAAATATAAAGTAAAAATAAATATAAAATAAATATAATCAATATAAAATAAATATAAAGTAAAAATAAATGTCAAATAAAAAATATAAAAATAAAGTATTAAAAATAAATATAAAATAAAAATGAATATAAAAATAAATATAAAATAAAAATAAATATAGTATATAATATAATGTATATCATTTTTAATAAAGTATTTAAAAATAAATAAATAATAATAAAGTATTAAAATTAAAAAATATATGTATAGAAAATGATTAATAGGTATGACTACACCTACACTTGATAATAAGAAAGGGTGTCTGCATAATTTTGGCCCTTTAGTGTATGATATTAAATAATACATTTCTAGCTACAGAACCATACTTTCTTTCTACGAGTTTAATTTGCCGACTGATTTTTTCAACATGCTTTTCTTTCTTCCCATAATGCACTTCATGTCAGTGTAGACAATGCGTCTGGATGTGTTTTCCTTCGTGTTAATGGGATGAAGCACTGAACAGAGAGGAGTAATTACGTGTGATGATTACGTTAATACGTGCGCTAGTGAAAGAGATTCAATGGAGTGAAAGAGCAATCCAATCAAATTAATACTAGAAATTACTCTGATTGTCTTCGGGTGTTTGTTCTTTCATACAATTACAGATGTTTTATTTCTGATCAAATAGAAAGAAGTAGACAGAATATACGAGTTTTTTTGTGCTTTTGGGCATAATCAAGCTCCCACATCTAAGTGATTTTACTGTCAGGAAAAAAGACATTAGTAGCCATACAAGCTTCCAGAATTAGATTATTCATTCTTGTGTTCATTCATTGCTTGTTTTTCCAACGCTGTTTCCTGTTTAGGGTCGCAGTGGGTACAATTCACTGGGCAAAAGGCAGGAAAAAACCTAAGACAGGTCGTCAGTCCATCCAGAATTAGTTTTCAGTTGCCGTTGCAGTTTCACTTCAGTCACTATTGATTTCTATCCACGATTTTCCTGGCAACACAATGGGGGCTGCCATGACACCTCCCTATTTCCGTTTGCCGGTTTTTCGTTTCCGGTCGCGTTAGATTTGCTGTAGTACTAACTACAACATTATTAAACTACTTTTGGTAAGGACTGCATGGTTCAAATATGAACTCGGGCTCGACGTGTGCCGCTCTCGGGTGCCACAACAACTCAAAGAAATTAAAGCTGTTATTGGAAAGTACGAGCTTTTAACAGCAGCGGATTTGTAAACATTGTCGGTGCGCTGCGCCTTACGCGTTACATTCCATAATAATAATATTAATTATATTAATGATATAATAATATTTATTAATGAAATAATAATAAAAAAAATTTAATATCGTATAATGCAGTTTCACTTTGTATAGTCCAAAATTTTAGAGAGCGTTGCAGAAATTGCACAAATAACATTTAAATCCGGACACCCAGACAGACACGGCTTGTGCAAGTGTTGTTCCCAGTTCATTGTTTTAGTAAATTAAACAACGCAACGCGTTTTATTCTGTCCATTCAGCTCCCCTTTCCTGCTTTACATCCACTCATGAACCAATATAAGTATACACTGTTGTAGAAGTAAAAACAATCAACAAATCAGTCGTGATACATTGTTTATTATTTCCAGTGTTTCACAGCTATTAGAATGTTCCTCGGTTCATCCCTGCCTTCCACAACTTCGCTAACCCTGCAATGCACGAGTAACCCACCGTCTCCACTACTCCACTCTCCCTCAGCATTACCCACGCCTGATGTTTTCCCTCAGCAATTCCTACGCATGTAAGCCTCTGTGCTTTTATAGTTCTGTAGCTCCTCACCGTCTACAGCTTCGGAAAAGACGAAATGGTTCACTTATATCAATATAGCTAACCTCATGTCATCTACCCACTCTGTAGACGTGGGGCACTGTCAGAACACGGTCACCACAGCTTCTTAAAATGTCCTTACTGTCAAGTGCTAGGAATTAAGAAATGACTCAGTTTTAACTAAAACAAAACTGCTTTATTGTTCGGAGTATCAGCTTGCAGAGACGCAGAACATGCGAGTGAGCAGAGTGCGTTCCAACAACACACCGAGAGGAGGGAATAAGGGTACAACAGTGCACTCGTCTAACAAAATGCATAAATAGACAGTCGCTCTACACTTACTATTCAACCACCGAGCGTTTTTGGTCATGTTTGTTAAAAAAAACCAGTTACGAATGACCACTACTTCTGTCGTTCAGAACGTAAACACTGTAACCGGAAGTCAAAAACCGGCTTCAGCTACGAATCACGGGAAAGGTCAAAGTTCAGGAAAATCGTGGATACTGATTACGTTTCTGGGTTACTTCCTTTTGCACTCAGTGGCATCACAGCAAGCCACATCAGCACCTGTCATCAACCCCCAGTACCTTTACATATAATGTTATGTAACATAGGGGTGGCACAGTTGCTTGGTGGGTAGCACTGTTGCCTCACAACAAGACGGTCCTGAGTTCAATTCCCAGGTAAAGTGGTCCGGGTGCTTTCTGTGTGGAGTTTGCATGTTCTCCTGGTGTCTGTGTGGGTTTCCACCGGGAGCTCTGGTTTCCTCCCACAGATGGACAATTTTATATCTCTTGCACATGACTTGAACTGATGAATCTTGTGTAACTAGTAACTACCTGTCCTGTCATGATTGTAACCAAAGTGTGTAAAACAGCAAGCAGCAAGCAACATCAGCACCATTCATCAACCCCAGTATCTTCACATATAATGTTTTCCTATATTATTGGAATAAAAGGGATGGCTGATAAAATGCGATCACTTTTTATTGAGTTTTGATTACTTGACCAATTACAAAACTCCCTATTTTGCCAAAACTAAGATAACTGGCCTCAAGGTCAAGGTAGGTCTAGTTTCCCTGAATTCACAGGGTGCAAAGTAGTATAACACAACAGACAGGATGCCAGTTCATCGCCAGGCCGATAGAACCACTGGGGATTCGAACCCTTGATCCAACAGTAGTGGGTGCCACCTGAACACCCTACTACCGTCCACAGAATTGGTTGGGAGTTTTCCAAACAGTTACCAGAGTCGTATTTTTAGCTGCTTTACACTTCGATATCTTGGACATTTTGACTAATCGATTGCTAACTGAATTGCCGTAGGATTGCTAGGACTGCCTCAAAGTGCAAATTAACCAGTAAATGTGAGGCACTTGAACACTGCATGAATGAAAAATGTTAAATCGCTAAACACAAACCTTAAATGGAATTTCCATGGCAGTGAATTAGATACAGACTTAAGCATAACCCATATCAAGGGGGTATGGACGTAGGCTAGCTCACTGGGGGTAACCGAGACCAACCTTGGATGCTTAGACGAACCTTGTTGTATAATGTTAAGTGCTGGGTGTCCAGAACTTTTTTTGGCCACATCCTGTAGTGTAAAGATTAGCTTATTTCAGCAAGTCGTTAGATAATGCTGCTTACCTAACTCCGTCTGGAGGATGCCATTAATACCGGTGAAGCATAAAATAAGAATAATTAAACCCCCGTGCTGTTTGCTTATTAAATTTTTAAAAGAAAGGAATGCACACGTAACTAATAAACGAGGCCCTGAGAAACCATATAACGGGAATCTACATCAAAGTGATAAAAAAGTGTATGCGATGCATAAGAGAAGCAAGATATGACATTCAAAAGCAATAAATACCCATATGAAACACTATAAAAACAGCCGATGTGTTTTATTGCTCTCTGTGCTCTTATCGAAACCTGGTTTATTAATGACCACGCCTACGTATGCTTCGAGTGCCCAGCCACATTTCTTCTCTCGAATTTCTGCTGGGTCATTGTTTGCATATATATTATGGCAAGCCAAACAGGAAATATATAGCAAACACTGATATATATATATACAGTGTATCACAAAAGTGAGTACACCCCTCACATTTCTGCAGATATTTAAGTATATCTTTTCATGGGACAACACTGACAAAATGACACTTTGACACAATGAAAAGTAGTCTGTGTGCAGCTTATATAACAGTGTAAATTTATTCTTCCCTCAAAATAACTCAATATACAGCCATTAATGTCTAAACCACCGGCAACAAAAGTGAGTACACCCCTAAGAGACTACACCCCTAAATGTCCAAATTGAGCACTGCTTGTCATTTTCCCTCCAAAATGTCATGTGACTCGTTAGTGTTACTAGGTCTCAGGTGTGCATAGGGAGCAGGTGTGTTCAATTTAGTAGTACAGCTCTCACACTCTCTCATACTGGTCACTGAAAGTTCCAACATGGCACCTCATGGCAAAGAACTCTCTGAGGATCTTAAAAGATGAATTGTTGCGCTACATGAAGATGGCCAAGGCTACAAGAAGATTGCCAACACCCTGAAACTGAGCTGCAGCACAGTGGCCAAGATCATCCAGCGTTTTAAAAGAGCAGGGTCCACTCAGAACAGACCTCGCGTTGGTCGTCCAAAGAAGCTAAATGCACGTGCTCAGCGTCACATCCAACTGCTGTCTTTGAAAGATAGGCGCAGGAGTGCTGTCAGCATTGCTGCAGAGATTGAAAAGGTGGGGGGTCAGCCTGTCAGTGCTCAGACCATACGCCGCACACTACATCAAATTGGTCTGCATGGCTGTCACCCCAGAAGGAAGCCTCTTCTGAAGTCTCTACACAAGAAAGCCCGCAAACAGTTTGCTGAAGACATGTCAACAAAGGACATGGATTACTGGAACCATGTCCTATGGTCTGATGAGACCAAGATTAATTTGTTTGGTTCAGATGGTCTCAAGCATGTGTGGCGGCAATCAGGTGAGGAGTACAAAGATAAGTGTGTCATGCCTACAGTCAAGCATGGTGGTGGGAATGCCATGGTCTGGGGCTGCATGAGTGCAGCAGGTGTTGGGGAGTTACATTTCATTGAGGGACACATGAACTCCAATATGTACTGTGAAATACTGAAGCAGAGCATGATCCCCTCCCTCCAGAAACTGGGTCGCAGGGCAGTGTTCCAGCATGATAATGACCCCAAACACACCTCTAACACGACCACTGCTTTATTGAAGAGGCTGAGGGTAAAGGTGATGGACTGGCCAAGCATGTCTCCAGACCTAAACCCAATAGAACATCTCTGGGGCATCCTCAAGCGGAAGGTGGAGGAGCGCAAAGTCTCGAATATCCTCCAGCTCCGTGATGTCGTCATGGAGGAGTGGAAAAGCATTCCAGTGGCAACCTGTGAAGCTCTGGTAAACTCCATGCCCAGGAGAGTTAAGGCAGTTCTGGGAAATAATGGTGGCCACACAAAATATTGACACTTCAGGAACTTTCACTAAGGGGTGTACTCACTTTTGTTGCCGGTGGTTTAGACATTAATGGCTGTATATTGAGTTATTTTGAGGGAAGAATAAATTTACACTGTTATATAAGCTGCACACAGACTACTTTTCATTGTGTCAAAGTGTCATTTTGTCAGTGTTGTCCCATGAAAAGATATACTTAAATATCTGCAGAAATGTGAGGGGTGTACTCACTTTTGTGATACACTGTATATATATATATATATATATATATATATATGGAAGGAAACTTGATATATATGGAATGAATACTGATATATATATCAGTTTTAATTTTATATATATATCAGTTTTCATTCCATATATATCAATTTCCTTCCAAATATATTAAGTTTCCTTCCATATATACAGTGTATCACAAAAGTGAGTACACCCTTCACATTTCTGCAGATATTTAAGTATATCTTTTCATGGGACAACACTGACAAAATGACACTTTGACACAATGAAAAGTAGTCTGTGTGCAGCTTATATAACAGTGTAAATTTATTCTTCCCTCAAAATAACTCAATATACAGCCATTAATGTCTAAACCACCGGCAACAAAAGTGAGTACACCCCTAAGAGACTACACCCCTAAATGTCCAAATTGAGCACTGCTTGTCATTTTCCCTCCAAAATGTCATGTGATTTGTTAGTGTTACTAGGTCTCAGGTGTGCATAGGGAGCAGGTGTGTTCAATTTAGTAGTACAGCTCTCACACTCTCTCATACTGGTCACTGAAAGTTCCAACATGGCACCTCATGGCAAAGAACTCTCTGAGGATCTTAAAAGACGAATTGTTGCACTACATGAAGATGGCCAAGGCTACAAGAAGATTGCCAACACCCTGAAACTGAGCTGCAGCACAGTGGCCAAGATCATCCAGCGTTTTAAAAGAGCAGGGTCCACTCAGAACAGACCTCGCGTTGGTCGTCCAAAGAAGCTGAGTGCACGTGCTCAGCGTCACATCCAACTGCTGTCTTTGAAAGATAGGCGCAGGAGTGCTGTCAGCGTTGCTGCAGAGATTGAAAAGGTGGGGGGTCAGCCTGTCAGTGCTCAGACCATACGCCGCACACTACATCAAATTGGTCTGCATGGCTGTCACCCCAGAAGGAAGCCTCTTCTGAAGTCTCTACACAAAAAAGCCCGCAAACAGTTTGCTGAAGACATGTCAACAAAGGACATGGATTACTGGAACCATGTCCTATGGTCTGATGAGACCAAGATTAATTTATTTGGTTCAGATGGTCTCAAGCATGTGTGGCGGCAATCAGGTGAGGAGTACAAAGATAAGTGTGTCATGCCTACAGTCAAGCATGGTGGTGGGAATGCCATGGTCTGGGGCTGCATGAGTGCAGCAGGTGTTGGGGAGTTACATTTCATTGAGGGACACATGAACTCCAATATGTACTGTGAAATACTGAAGCAGAGCATGATCCCCTCCCTCCGGAAACTGGGTCGCAGGGCAGTGTTCCAGCATGATAATGACCCCAAACACACCTCTAAGACGACCACTGCTTTATTGAAGAGGCTGAGGGTAAAGGTGATGGACTGGCCAAGCATGTCTCCAGACCTAAACCCAATAGAACATCTTTGGGGCATCCTCAAGCGGAAGGTGGAGGAGCGCAAAGTCTCGAATATCCGCCAGCTCCGTGATGTCGTCATGGAGGAGTGGAAAAGCATTCCAGTGGCAACCTGTGAAGCTCTGGTAAACTCCATGCCCAGGAGAGTTAAGGCAGTTCTGGGAAATAATGGTGGCCACACAAAATATTGACACTTCAGGAACTTTCACTAAGGGGTGTACTCACTTTTGTTGCCAGTGGTTTAGACATTAATGGCTGTATATTGAGTTATTTTGAGGCAAGAATAAATTTACACTGTTATATAAGCTGCACACAGACTACTTTTCATTGTGTCAAAGTGTCATTTTGTCAGTGTTGTCCCATGAAAAGATATACTTAAATATCTGCAGAAATGTGAGGGGTGTACTCACTTTTGTGATACACTGTATATCAGTTTCATTCCAAATATATCGAGTTTCCTTCCATATATATCAGTGCTTGCTATATATTTCCTGTTTGGCTTGCCATAATATATATATATTTTTTATACACGTACGATTGAAAAGCCGGGAAGACTGGCATTTGGAATATGCCAGGCAATTAACCCGAGGAAGTCAGGCGGCCTCATGGATCTGTCCCTGCTTCGAAGAAAGAAATAAACAACTCAAAATGTTAATTAAATGACTCTATGCTTCCTTTTCTCATTAGGCTTCATTAGCAGGACCAGGAGCGGGGAAATTGCGAAGGGGTGCTAGAGCAACACACTTCATCTAATAACGTCCTGTGATTAGAACTCAAAGAATGAGATCTGACTCATTACAAAATGAATGAGTTATAATATTAATAAATAAATAAAAGAATAATTCACAAAATGAGGGACATTGTGGGGGGCACGGTGTCACAAACTGTTATACTGTCGTTAACCTAATGCTAGCCAGAAAGAGCAAGATCTTTAGAGCAAGATCCTTCAGATGGCACTGCATCAAGAACCGCCTCTCAACAATAGCTGGATTTAACTAAGAAGTAAATAAGTAAAAGCCTCCCTTTGGATAATCCTGCATGGGTGATTATGTTTCAGCTGGCAACAAGTTATTTAACCCTAACTGATGCAGTGAGTAGCTTCTCATTTGTTAAACAACCATGTCGAAAGACACATCCTGTGTTTCAGAAGGGTCAAATTATTGGCATGCATCAAGCAGAGAAAACATCTAAGGAGATTGCTGAAACTACTAAAATCGGGTTAAGAACTGTCCAACGCATTATTAAAAAGTGGAAGGACACATCATCTTCGAGGAAGGAACGTGGTCGGAAAAAAATCTTGAATGATCAAATTGTGAAAGAGTGGTTCAGGGAGCATGAGACATCATTTTCACACATGGATTGGCCACCACAGAGTCCAGACCTGAACCCCATTGAGAATCTTTGGGATGTGCTGGAGAAGACTTTGCGCAGTGGTCCAAACGATGCCACAGCGAATGCGTGCCGTAATCAAAGCTAAAGGCGGTCCAACGAAATATTAGAGTGTGTGACCTTTTTTTTGGCCAGGCAGTGTATATATACATATATACAGTATATATGCTATTTATTAATTATTAATTAGGTTTATTAATTAGTGTTTTATTGGACTGCAAAAGTGAAGCTGTATAGCTAGCTAGCCAACTAGTGTTTGTCCACTGACTACAGAATTACTAAAAAACATATTTTTGGGGAGGTTGTTAAAGTGCAATCCATGTTGTGTAGGGTGGCCACATTCATAGCCACAAAAAGGAGGACATTACACCCCAAAAAGGAGGACATCATACCAGGAACAGGGGGACATGATACTGCAACACACAGAATGAAACCATAACCCATATAACAGAGCTTTTGACCAATTTAAGCAAGAATTATATAACAAATTACTGTTTTACTCACTAAATGTTGTGTCTACTTTTCATATTTAAGTCTGTTCCTCGCTGCCACCAAAAGTTTACTTTTTGGCATTTTTACAGCATTCCTGAGCATGAGAGCTGACTAACTGACTCTGTTAGAGGTGTATACAGACCAGAGCGAGCGGGCGAAATTCAACCACCCAATCACAGACTAGCATTTAGAGGGCGGACCTTCTGCGATTGGCCAGTGGTAGCACTATAAGCAGTCAAATGAGGCTGTTAAACCAATGAAATACGAAGCATTTGTTTTGATGTGTACCCGAGCCAATGACAGATCATATTGATCAAAAATAAAACCAGTTCACTCCAAAAGGAGGATTTTTAAGTGTCCGTCCTAGCTTCGCGTGGATGGAGGACTGGCAGCTGAAAAGCCGGACTGTCCGACCTAAAACCGGACTGCTGGCCACCCTAATGTTGTGATGCCATTAGTCCAGCTTATTCTTGGTCCTACTTCCTAAGTTTTGTCATAACACTATCTTTAATGATGTCATGTGGGAGGCTCATCACGATGTAACTTGCAGGACTTAATGTGCTTCAGTAGCTCTTTTTCTGTTCTGGCCATCTTGTACACTTACTCAGTAGTGATCATCTTCTTTACTTGTTAAGATACAGACAAATTACACTCAGTCTGTCCATAAATATGAACCAACAATCTAAAAAAAGGTTATTCTGATTATTCTAGGATTGTTTTAAAGGACCGAACACACAGGCTTTGTCATTGCGGATTAGGTTCGCTCCTTTTATGTGTGTTTAAATCACTGCCAGGATAAAAACAACACAGAGACCGCTCGCTCATTTGTCTCTGAAAGCCCAGAATTTATTCTCGGGTCTTAATTGAACCAATTTAGCTGAAGTGAACTGCCTTAAGCATCAACAGTGAAATCAGCGTGCAGCAGATTTTTTTTGGCTGTCCTATTGGATTTTTTTAAGTGCAAGTTGACTAGTTTGTTTAACTTTGCATGCCATTAATCATGGAACACTCCATCCTTTTAAAGTGTGAAAGTCCATGGCACATTTTAAAGTGGCTCTTAACTGGTATTTTAAACAATCAATTAAAGCACTACCTACAGCTGAAGTCAAGGGTTAGAAAACACACTTGTAATGGAAATGTGTTCTATTGAAGAGTTGGGATTTAAATGAACTCTGTAACAGTATTTATTTATGAACTATTTCTGTTGTCCTATTTATTTTTTCTCGTCCGGCTCATCTTTTTAATAATTATTATTATTTTACACTGTAGGCTGTTTCAATAGGAATCAAGATGGCTAGCCTAGCTGATATTGACTACAGGTGGATAGCTTTTTTTTTTTTTTTGGGGGGGGGGGGGGGGGGGGGGGGGGTGTTTACAAATGTCAGCTGTGATAATATATAAACAGGTGAGGGACAGTAGGTGACCATGTCAAACACACACACACACACTACAAAGTTGTATTCTTATTTCTACCTACATTAATATTACTGTCACTCTTACCATTTTTACTGTTGTTGAGGGTTAAGGGCCTTGTTTAAGGGCCCAACAGTGGCAGTGATGGTGGGGTAGTGGGGCTTGAACCGGCAACATTATGATTAGTAGTCCAGAACCCTGACTGCCTGACTGCTGAGCTACCACTGCCCAAATGTTAAAAAATTAATTATATATATACTGTATATACCGATCAGCCATAACATTAAAACCACCTCCTTGTTTCTACACTCACTGTCCATTTTATCAGCTCCACTTACCATGTAAAAGCACCTTGTAGTTCTACAATTACAGACTGTAGTCCATCTGTTTCTCTACATGCTTTAACCTCCTTTTACTCTGTTCTTTAATGTTCAGGACCCCCACAGGACCACTACAGAGCAGGTATTATTTAGGTGGTGGATCATTCTCAGCACTGCAGTGACACTGACATGGTGGTGGTGTGTTAGTGTGTGTTGTGCTGAAGTTTTTAAATAGTGTCCACTCACTGTCCACTCTATTAGACACTCCTACCTAGTTGGTCCACCTTGTAGATGTAAAGTCAGAGACGATCGCTCATCTATTGCTGCTGCTTGAGTTGATCATCTTCGAGACCTTCATCAGTGGTCACAGGACGCTGCCTATGGGGAGCTCTTGGCTGGATATTTTTGGTTGGTGGACTATTCTCAGTACAGCAGTGACAGTGAGGTGTTTAAAAACTCCATCAGCATTGCTGTTTCTTATCCACTCATACCAGCACAGAACACACTAACACACCACCACCATGTCAGTGTCACTGCAGTGCTGAGAACGATGAAAGGGGGGTAACAAAGCATGCAGAGAAACAGATGGACTACAGTCAGTAGTTGTAGAACTACAAAGTGCTTCTATATGGTAAGTGGAGCTGATAAAATAGACAGTGAGTGTAGAAACAAGGTCATAATGTTATGGCTGATTAGTAATTAATTAATAATAATTAATAATTAAGCTTCAGCAATAATAATGTCTTTATTTGTCATGCCAATAAAGCTACCTTTGAATCTTGAATATATGATTCTGTATGAATGTCGGAACCATATAGTCAAGAAGGAGTCTGGTTCCTCTCAAGGTTTCTTCCTGTAATTTATGAGAGATTTTACTTGCCCTTGTTATTCTTGGCTTGCTCAACAGCGTTTTTGGTCTGTCGGTCATGGATGCTGTAAAGTTCCTTTGAGACAATGTCTATCATAAAAAGCTCTATACAAATACATTTGACCTGACTTGATTTCACCATTGTTGTTAATTTAATACTATGGTCTGTATGTCACAATCATTTCAGGAGGCTTGTGGAATCCCGACTGTCGAATAATCAAGCTGGGTCAGCAGCCGGTTCAGACCTTACTAGCCCTAGAGGACTCTGTATGGGCCAGCTGTGGCAACCGTGTCTCTGTTATCAACGTCTCTACCCTGTCCACTCGGGTAAGTTCTGTACTCGAAAAACTCCCATCAATCAAAACTGCTTTCATTCAGGTCTGAAAATAGTATACAGAACGGCTCGGGTCATGACTCACGGGCGCTTGACAGGGCGTGATGGACAAATTGGATTGTGTGTGAAGATCGATAAGGCTATAGCCTGGCCATCTATTGCTGTTGTGGTCACAGTCTAGCATCTGGGAGTTTGTTGTCTGTCACTTATAAACCATATTGACTGATGAAACAGACTGGTTCCAGTCATAATCTCTCTGTAGGGACATCTTAAATACAGGGGTAGGCATACCCAGAGGTCCTGCTCTGTGGAACTTGTGGGTAACCCCTACAAGCCTATAAAATCTCTTCTATCCTTCAAGATTTCCATTGGTGATCCTCTAAGGAAGGGTATTTTTGGAGGACTTTTTGCTTTTCTCTACTCTGATGAGCTATAAATCTCTTTTGAGGTCTAATGAGGGAATTGGAAGACCACTAACCAGGTTGTGGAAGGGTAGAAGATTTATTGAGCTCACACACATACAATCCAACAAAAAATGTAGGAAGGAAGTTTGAGGGAAGGATTGTAGAAATGTTGGCTGACCTTGCCCAAACATACAGTGCCTACATACACTGATCAGCCACATACATCAGCCGTTACTCTACACTCACTGTCCATTTTATTAGCTCCACTTACCATATAGGAGCACTTTGTAGTTCTACAATTACTGACTGTAGTCCATCTGTTTCTTTGCATACTTTGAACCTGCTTTCCCCCTGTTCTTCAACGGTCAGGACCCCCACAGGACCACTACAGAGCAGGTATTATTTAGGTGGTGGATCATTCTCGGCACTGGTGTGTTAGTGTGTGTTGTGCTGGTATGAGTGGATCAGACACAGCAGCGCTGCTGGAGTTTTTAAATACCGTGTCCACTCACTGACCCCTACCTAGTTGGTCCACCTTGTAGATGTAAAGTCAGAGACGATCGCTCATCTATTGCTGCTGTTTGAGTTGGTCATCTTCTAGACCTTCATCAGTGGTCACAGGACGCTGCCCACGGGGCGCTGTTGGCTGGATGTTTTTGGTTGGTGGACTATTCCCAGTCCAGCAGTGACAGTGAGGTGTTTAAAAACTCCAGCAGCGCTGCTGTGCCTGATCCACTCATACCAGCACAACACACACTAACACACCATCACCATGTCAGTGTCACGGCAGTGCTGAGAATGATCGACCACCACAAATAATACCTGCTCTGTGGTGGTCCTGGGAGAGTCCTGACCATTGAAGAACAGCATGAAAAGGGGCTAACAAAGCATGCAGAGAAACAGATGGACTACAGTCAGTAATTGTACTGGGAGCTAGTGTCCTACTGAACGTTTTATTTAATAATTACTAATTCTGGAACATTCTTTATACATTCTTCATATCAGTTCTGAGCAGATTGCCTGTCCTTGCTGCTTTAAAGCATCCGCCACCATATTTTACATCAGAGATTCCCTTCATTTGATAGTCATGCAGGTACCAGCTAGCACATGGCTTCAGTCTCGTGACCTGATATCAAGCTGATTTTGGTTTGGCACCACAGATATGGTTGAATAATAGACGTTGGTTCCAGCCACAGCCATTGACCTCTGCATCTCAGTTACATGTCAAGCCACGGTAGCTATTCTAATGTAAATATGGATATATGTTTATGCCTATTTAGCACTGTTCTCATTAGTTATGAATCTTGCTACTCAGTTTTTCATGCAGCAAGTAAAGCACAGAGACAGTACAGGAGAGAAAATGAGAATGCACCCACTGCGAGGGCAATTCAATTAAAAGAGAAACCATGAAATGCAGGCAGCCTCCCCACTCCCTTCTCAACTCAAACAAAAGAAATGAGCCGCCTCCGGCAAGGGCACACAAACAGGTTCTAATCCCCGACCGATGGTGTCTGAAGTAAAAAGTCTTGTTCCTTGCCCCCACTGACTAATCTTTCTTAGCCTCGCTCCGGAGAACCCGCAGTGGGAGGTTCTTGGTAAGAGACCTCAGGGGCCTGAGTGCAAAATCCCGATAAGGAGCACTACAGTTGCCTTTTAGCTCATTTGTAAACCACTTCAAAAATGGCTGCTCATCCTTATCAGACGAGGCTCCTGTTTGAGAAGGTTGTTCTCCCTGTAGACCTGTAAAATGTACAGGTAGAATTTTCTTTACATTTTATTGAGGGTATGGGGGTGCAGAAATGATTTTTATTAGGTGTTAATTTTTAAGTGAACCTGTTGGAACCTCTGCCTATTTTTTTTTAGCACTTTTATAGTATTCTATTTGTTTGTTTCTGATGTCTTGTGATCTATCACAGCTGTGACTGTTCTGGTCTGTCTTGCCTCGGTATATCGTAGTCCAATCAGCGTCGAGTTGTGTTCCGTACAGTACCGCCCCTTTTGGGGCGACTTCAGTCTGACTGAAAATCACCCCGGATTGCTCTCATAGACTCTCATATTAAGGCTCTATTTTTCGAACTGCAGGCGCTGCAATACATTCTGAATGGGTTCTGGGAGGGCTCGCACTTACGTGCTTGCGTCACACGTAACCTGGTGTCGCGATCTCGTCACCATGACTGCCATCACCTCAGTTTGGAGCAACTCCATCGTTTAATCAGGATAAATTATGATTTTAAATTGTGAATTGTGATTGCACTAAACCCAATTGTCTATTTGTACTTCTTTATTCATTGCACATCAGCCCCGATGCCAATCTTTATTCTGGATCTTCTGCACCTAAAATAAAATGCTATCTGATGAAGACTGAATTAAATTGTTAGTGTGAAGGCTTTACTTCATTTTATGATTAATTGTAAAGCTGGTCTCTCTCTATGTTCAAAGTTATTTGTGAGGGCAAACTGACAGATGACTTAAGATGTTAATTATTTAAGCTTTAATTCACCCATTGAACGGGTCACCTTGGCCATCATCCCAACAATTGCCCCCCTGAGAGATTTGGCAGGAGCCGCCACTGCTTGTGATGTCAGCAGCCACCCACCCAAATCTGAGGTAGGTCAAAACTCAGCTAAGAATAATCTAAACCAGAAATGAAGTCTTAACCAGTGAGACTATGGGGAGGGGGAACTGATTAAAAGGTTTGTGCATGCGTGACTGTGTCCATGACCATGTAGCCCCCACCGGCTGTTCAGAAGGCCCTTGATCAGTGTTGCCGACATAGCATTTAGCGAGTTTTCAGACCCCTTTAGTGACTTTTTTTTGTTTAAAAAAGCGTCTAGCGACAAATCTAGCGACTTTTTCTAGTGTTATTGGAGACTTTTGGAGACTCGGACGTGAAAGCACATATCGTTTTGCAGTTACTGTCCTCAACGAGCAGCGGGTGCTGCCGTGAGCCCCTCCCCGTCCCAAAGCATTCACAGGCGGTCATTCTCACAACCCGCGTTTCCACCAGTTTTTGGGAACCAAGCCTGCATCATCATCGGTGGCCGTTACAAAGTAAAGACTAAAAAGTAGTAACGTGATGGTGGAGCGTGTAGATTATGTGCGAGCATTTGTGCTGTTGTTACAGATGTTCGTTTTTATGCAAAAAGCATCGATCAGCCATTGGTGATAAGACGTAGACGTGTTTGTCGCAGTTGTTGTTTTCTTTAGTTCATCGACGTGAAACGTCTACACTGTGACACGCCCACAGATGACATCACGGCTCGCGCTGAGTGCTTATGCAAATTAGGAGATTAGCGACTTTTAGGACAGCCAATAGCTACTTTCCCTACTGAGGAGTTGGCAATACTGCCCTTGATGCCCATGACGGAGATGATGTACAGGTTCATGGCACCTGTGTTGTTGCCACAGTTGATGACTGCTCACTCTGGGAGAATGAGCGAGAATTGAAACTTGGCTCCAGAGATTGAGCCAGCACGTCCTCTCTTGGACATCACTGCTGGGAGGGGAAGAACGGGGTCTTCAGGCTTCCTCTGTAGAACCGATATTCAAATGATTGTCAGGATTTGGATCAGATTTGACGACACTTGACTTTGAGATCTCACTAATGCTCTGTTTACTGAATGGGCTCTAATGTTCACTGATCCACTCTATAATCCAGAGGAGTGGAAGCTGTTATACTGTAGTTATACTGCATCTATAGCCATACCTCATCCAAATAACTTTGTACCCTTTAAACTATTTCAGCTCTGTTTACACTGGCAGAAAGTGAAAAAAAGAGAGTTAAATTGTTGCCAGAATGGCTGGCGGATCATTAGAAATCCTGCAGAGCAGTCTTGCAGAGATACCGACCAGCCTTCAATAAGGTGAAAATGACCTGTGGCACATCTGAGACCGGCCACATGCAGCTTTCAGCAATAATGCAGTGCACTGCTACTAAACTCCGGGCAGACTTCGCAGATGATGAAAACAGGGCTTCGTCTACTCCATGTCACGTTTGATGTGGACTCCAGTAGCTGAACGTCTATCTGTGGAACTTCATATGTATAAACAAATCATCACTCTCGGGTGCAGGAGAGTAAACAGCTGGATTTGTGCGTCTGGAGACGTGATACATGTTTTATAGATGGTGCTGTTTGTGTCCAGTCTTTTAATGATCAAATGATGTGGGAGAAGGTGATTTTATTAGCATTTTTCTATTCACTTTTGCGTATAAATCACACTGTGTCCCAGTTATGTCTGTCTGTTTATTCTTATTAGTCTCGGGTTCATTCTGACCCATTTTAACCCATTTGCTTTTACATTTGAGTGGTGCCTTGTTTGACTGGTGACTAATATGCATAGCATTAATGAGACAGCATTATGTAGACCTATATTTCAGCAGAAATAAAAATATCCAATGAGTTGTGTGTTTTCGCCCCAGTTCTTCGCCCCAGTCTTCAAAAATTCTTCAAAAATGTGTCAAATTCTTGGTCGCACCTAGCTACTGAAGCTGAAGGTAAATCCCCACACCTGCAAGAATTGAAATTGAACCCAATTGCAGGATGCATGACCATGGTAGAACAATACTGTAGCTAAAAAGCCACTAACAAAGGGGGGGAAAGACACAAGGTGGCCAAAATAACCAGTTCGCAACAGAGACAGTGGATAGAACAGGGATAGCAAAGTACTGAGAACTGGTTGGCACAACATGACAGGCTATTCCGGCCTTCTGTGACAACCCAGGAAGAGTAGGTAACTCAAAAATGAGCTGTGGATGGCAAAGTATGAGCAGTACCACCACCCACCACCACACCATTAACTGGATTAACTGGTGCAGTCCACACTCATAGTTCTGTAACGTGGCGCCAACTGAGTTCCTTGATAAAATAAAGTATGCTGGCTTCCCATGCCAGCAAAACACCAAACCAGATCAAGACTGGCATCATTGTTCCAGTAAAAGCTGAGGAGCCATCACGTCTGTGAGAGTGAAACTGAGAAACACTCCCACTTAAAGTGAATTAATCCACAACAAAGCACATGTGACTGAGTTTAGAAGAAGTGATATGTCATTCTTTAGCACTTCCATACATCCTCAGATAAATTTGAGAAAGCAGGAGGACATTCTCACAGCATGTTCCTACTTTATTAACCTAATTACAAATAACAGGTTAGTAAAATAATTCTGATAAACACATCGTTGTTAATAAGATGATAAAAGTGACTTGTGAAAATAGTGACTTCGCCCTTCAACAGTTTTCAGTTGTCACCTCTCTTCTTTTCACCCCTTCAGATGTTTGAGGTGCACCAGGACCCAACGGTACATGTTTCCCACATGGTACGAGCAGGTGGAGGGGTGTGGATGGCTTTCTCTAAGGGTTCCTGCATACGCTTGTTTCACACAGAGACACTGGAGCACCTACAAGAGATCAACCTCTCCACACGCTCTTCACTGAACAACTCCGGTGAGTACTGACCGCTCTTATTAATGCAGATGGGCATCTCTATATGAATGCCCATTAGACAAGCTCATTGTTAAGTGTCCAAAAAATTACTGAATCCAAATGTTACTCATAACATATAGCACACGCAGTGGTTTTGCATGACAGTATTGTTTGTCTGGTTAGGAAATAAATAAATTAAAACTACAAAAAATTGTACAAAGGAATTGCAAAGACTCATGTTGACCTAACAATGCATATCTGGTGTTATGCCAAATTCTGCATCTATGGTTTCAAATCTCCAAGTTTCAACTCAATAGCTTGGCTCAATAATTCATGACTTCAAGAGCCTTAGGGTGCTCAAGGCAGTTACACCAGGCAATACTGGTAATAATTTTTTTTTTATAAATAAATAAATATATAT
Organism: Trichomycterus rosablanca; assembly: GCF_030014385.1. Lineage (NCBI taxonomy): Eukaryota > Metazoa > Chordata > Actinopteri > Siluriformes > Trichomycteridae > Trichomycterus > Trichomycterus rosablanca. Next base: position 6,802,945 of record NC_086011.1, read on the forward strand.
ATAAATAAACAAACAAATAAATAAATAAATAAAAATGTAAAAATAAGACTAAATAATAATAATAATAATAATAATAATAAATAAGTAAATAAATAAATTAAAAAAATAAATAAACCAGATTTTTTTGCCAATTTCTTATTATTGGTAAAAATAAATAATAATAATAAATAAATAAATAAATAAAAACATGAACAAAAAATACAAACAAAAATAAATACATAAAATTTAAAAATAATAAATAATAATAATAATAATAATAATAATTAAAGTAAATAAATAAATAAATAAAAATAAATAAACCAGATTTTCTTTTGCCAATTTCCTATTATTATAAAAAAATAATAAATACATAAATTAATTAATACAAGCAAAAGTAAATAAATAAACAAACCACTGTGATCTATAGGCTACTGGGAGCCAGTTGTAAAAATGCTTGGACTTATACAACCAGGAACTAGAAATATAGCATTTAACAGTCCAAATATAACAAGAAAAACTCAAAAAAATAAGTAATAAATAACTATATAGCCAAAAGTATTTGGACACCTGACAATGAGCTTGTTGGACATCCCAATTTAGGTATTAAACCTCTGTGATCTTTTGTATAGACAGCTGGGCGGTTTAGTGGGGCTGAGATCAGGGATCTTTATAGAGCTTGCTTTGTGCCCAGGAATACAGTGATGTCGGAACAAGTAATGGCCTTCCCTAAACTGTTGCAGCATATAATTTGGAAGCATATCCAGTACTTTTCTTTATAAAACTTCATTGTGGCTAAATCACACAAATGTAAAAATTAAAAGAGGTGTCCCAATACTTTTGTCCATATAGTGTAAATAAATAATAGACAGAATCTTCAAGAGATCAAAGCTTCCCAGACATCTCTGATTCTTGACCTATGGTCCAACTGCTGCAGAGTGCTTCAGGCAAAGAAAAACCTCACCCACCGGCTGTTTTTCTCATGCTGAATGAATCACTTACTTTCTACTGAACTTTCCTCACCTGTGTATCGAACTCTGTGCATTTATGATACATTTGGACATATTGGAAGTGCAAAAACGGAATATTTAGTGCCGTGCTCACCGATGGCACAAATGAAAAGATTGTGGCGCGTCCAGGTAGAATCTGGACTGGGCGCCCTCTAGCAGGAGCAATTGGCAGTGCTTGCAGCAGACAAAATTGGCCACTAGTCTGCTGGGTGGGAAAAGACCAGGCTAAAAATTGGGTGGGGTCGTTGATGCTGTGTAAGGTGGTTAGGAAGTGGAGGAACGTGGAGATCAGTGCGTGACTCTACGTGTGCAAGACTGGCCTCACGCTCAAATCTATCAAAGTATGGGCAAATAAGATGGGGTCAGTGGACTGCACACTCGTTGGAGGGCGTGTGTCAGGCAAATATACCCTCCTCAGATGTGATCAAGGTCCTTAGCAGTGAAAGACTAATTAGCTGTGCTTAAATTGAAGAACAATGTGAGACAATGCATAAATAAAATAGTAATAAAATATTGTTTTATTTGCTTAAATCTTGTCTGTGGCTCTCATTGGCCAGTACTGGAGGTTACAGGGAGACTAAGTATATCCAAACTGGGATAATTCAAAGAGAGAAAGAAACCAATTTACTCCCAATCCGATCCAACAGTGGCAGCTTGGTAACAGTAGGGCTTAAACCTGCAAACTTCTGATCTCTTGTCCAGTATCTTAACTGTTGAGCTACCACTGGTCACCACTAAATACCCCAACACTAGCAGTTAATAGATATTTCAGGTACATTTGTCTCATTTATATATAAATATATATATATATACACACACAGAGTATATTGGTCCAGAAGCTGTGTCGACTTCTCTGGGCCTGGAGGCATATGGGATGGACCATCACACAGTGGAAACATGTATTGTGGTCAGATGAATCAGCATTCCAGGTCTTTTTTGGAAAAAAATGGACGCCCAAAAAGGAGCATCCAGACTGTTATCAGCAACAAGTCCAAAAGCCAGGGTCTGTCATGGTATGGGGCTGTGTCAGTGCCCTTGGCAAAGGTCATTTACACTTCTGTGATGCAGCATTAATGCAGAAAAGTACATTGAGATCTTAGAGCAACATGTGCTGCCTTCAAGACGTCGTCTTTTCCAGGGACGTCCAGCATTTTTCAACAAGACAATGCATAACCATGTGCTGCACACATTACAAAGGCATGGCTGAGGAAGAAGAGGCTACGGGTACTGGACTGGCCTGCCTGCAGTCCGGACCTGTCCCCACTAGAGAATGTGTGGAGGATTTTGAAATGAAAAACGCGACAATGACGACTTCGTACTGTTATACATCTTAAGACGTGTTTGCAGGAAGAATGGGACACAATAAAATCTGAAACACTAAATTACTTGGTATCCTCGGTGTTTAGTGTGGTAAAAAGGAATGGCAACATTACAAAGTGGTAAATGCTTTACTGTCCCAACTTATTTTGGAATGTGTTGCAGGCCTGAAATGCAGAAATGGATGTTTATTATTAAATGAAATTAAGTTTATTTTATTTGCATTTTCCATGCTGTCCCAACTTTTTCTGATATGGGGTTTATTGGAATTTAATGGGTAGATAGCTGACACGGCTCTTTATATTATAAATACAGCACGGAGTAATTAGTGCTCTCCTTCGAGTACGTTCAGCTGCCCTTTGGTTTTAAATATGCATCAGATTAAAACATATATGGTGCCATAATGCATACGTTCAGTAGTTCCTCCTTGCTATTGTACATACATGCTGTCTACACAGTGAACAGGAATTCATGAAATTGGAAGAAAATGGGGTAAAAGAAAGAATTACCATAATAATACGAGGGCCGTTGATAAAGTCATTTAAAGGCGAGAAATAATTTATTATTTCCCATTAGCCCATCATTAGCCCTTGAAGGCAGACTTCCAAAAAGGTGACACGTTCAGAATGGTTATCAGCTGATGAGAGCAAGGTTCCCTATTAAAAAAGGACAGTTTAAATACTTTATCACCTCCAAACCAAAGGTTACAAAAGTCATTTCAAGCTCTGGTGGTGCTCGGATGGTGCAGTGGTCTATTACTAGCCAGATACTAATGAGATGTAGGGTTGAATCAAGGTGCTATCAGCTTGCCGGGCATCTAAGTGTGGGGGAAGGCGGAGAAGTGGATGTGATATGTTGGCATCCTGTCCTGAATTGAGCCCAGTGTTTGGATCTGCAGTGACCCTGATCACAATAATGCGGTGAGAGCCCGAAGCCCGAAGTGGGGGTTAATTTTGATCACTTGAGTTTTCTTATATTATTATTATTAGGGGTGGACAGGTACTTGTCCCCCATCACAGGTTGAAAACCCCAGGCACCCAAGTGCCATTCATGCTAGGCTTTTCTTTGCACTGTTAATGATTGGGCTTTACTCAGACATGTTATCCTAGTCATGAGGTTCTTAATTAACATCTGATGTTGCTTCTGGAGACAGTTTGGAACTTGCTAGACAGTATTGACAGTACTGCAACACTGATGGAGATGGACAGTTACACACCATGCAGTTTAGCAATTGTTGCCTAGTCGTTAAGGTACTGGACTAGTAATCGAAAGATTGCTGGTTCAATCCCCACTACTTACAGGTTGCCACTGTTGGGCCCTTGAGCAAGGCCCTTAACCCTCAATTGCTTAGACTGTGTACTGTCAAAGTACTGTAAGTCACTACGGAGAACAGCGTCTGCTAAAAGCTGAAAATGTAAATGTACACCAATCAGCCATAACATTATGACCACCTCCTTGTTTCTACACTTACTGTCCATTTTATCAGCTCCACTTACCATATAGGAGCACTTTGTAGTTCTACAATTACTGACTGTAGTCCATCTGTTTCTCTACATACTTTGTTAGCCCCCTTTCACCCTGTTCTTCAATGGTCAGGACTTTCACAGGACCACTACAGAGCAGGTATTATTTGGGTGGTGGGTCATTCTCTGTCACTGTCGGACTAAGAATAGTCCACCAACTAAAAACATCCAGCCAACAGCGCCCCGTGGGCAGCGTCCTATGACCACTGATGATGGTCTAGAAGATGACCGACTCAAACAGCAGCAATAGATGAGCGATCGTCTCTGACTTTACATCTACAGGGTGGACCAACTAGGTAGGAGTGTCTAACAGAGTCGACAGTGAGTGGACACGGTATTTAAAAACTCCAGCAGCGCTGCTGTGTCTGATCCACTCATACCAGCACAACACACACTAACACACTACCACCATGTCAGTGTCACTGCAGTGCTGAGAATGATCCACCACCTAAATAATACCTGCTCTGTGGTGGTCCTGTAGGGGTCCTGACCATTGAAGAACAGGGTGAAAGCAGGCTAAAACTGTATGTAAAGAAATAGATGAAGTACAGTCAGTAATTGTAGAACAACAAAGTGCTTCTATATGATAAGTGGAGCTGATAAAATTGACAGTGAGTGTAGAAACAAGGAGGTGGTTTTAATGTTATTTTAGTGTAAATTAAGGTAGTTTGGCCTGCAGCTTCATGGTCGAGCTGTTGTTGCTCCTAGAAGCTGTCACTGTAAATGTATTGTTGTTGAGGTTTTCTAGTACAGAAGTTATACAAAAGCAGACAAAGGAATAACTTTTTCCTCCTCTCTGTATCGAGGTTTTGTTGAATTGGTTTCTGTTCACCACCTCTCTGAGGACAGACTGTAAATAAGTAGCTATCTTAAGACCCCAAAAGGCAGAGATGAAGCCACAGGGTTAGTGGGAGGAATTAATGTAAAGGAAAAGACATGAAGGAAAGAATAGCACAATTCTCAAGACAAAGCTCTCCGCTCCAGAGATTGCCATGGAAACCAGCTTGACTCAAATCCAGCAGCCCTGGCACATTGGTAATATGCCAGCTTTGCCCCCTTGCATCTTTTGTGTTGTTTTTTTTTTTTTGCCTTTGCACAGTGCCCAGTTTCGGCTTGTGTTTATTCATCCTTTTATCCTGCTTTGTTTTTTTGGGTTTTTTTTTTTTCCCTTTCCTGAGATGTGCCAGACGTCCCTACTTATTCTGTTCGGTGTTTTTCTGATACTTTAAAATATTCATCGAATGACCCCGGGGTGTTCGCTTAGTGCTTTCTTACTTCCAGTAGCTCGTGTGAACATTCATTATGTAAGCAGAGCCGCGGCAAGGCGCTACTCGGAAATAATCCTAAACTACACCGGGCACCCCGTAGCATGGCGGCTGCACGGCGTATCCAGAAATTTTTATAATATTTCAGAAAATTTATCATAGTTCAGAAAGTCTCAATAAAAAGTTCTGGCCTTGGTGAGAACTCGTTATTCTTGGGGCTGGGTTGTAGTTAGACTGTTATGCTTCTTGCTCATGCCGTCTAATTTCAGGCAGGAGTCTCGACTTGTCGCATGCAATGATAATTGCGTAGACTGTGGTGGAAAAATAGAGAAGGCAACTAGTCAGAGAGGGTTAAAGTCTGCAGGTTTGTTGCTTTAGCCATTTTAACAAGCTAAAAAAACAAAGAACAAACAAAATCTCTAAATGTTTTAAGACGTTTGAAGGAAAGTGAAACTTTTTGGATGAAGGGTTCTGCAGATTTGATCAGACACATGGATGAGGTTTGTTTTTAGTATGAATGGGTTGTCTTGCTGCTATACAGTCTGGACTTTGATGCCAAGGAACATTAAGGTCCATCCTATGAATATGATAGCCAGTAGACCAATGCCCTGTATGACTGAGTCAAACCAGAAGACCATTTATGCCATGTCCATATCATATCTACCATACCAAATACCAGCCATAACATTAAAACCACCTTCTTGTTTCTACACTCACTGTCCATTTTATCAGTTCCACTTACCACATAGAAGCACTTTGTAGTTCTACAATTACTGACTGTAGTCCATCTGTTTCTCTACATACATTTTTAGCCTGCTTTCACCCTGTTCTTCAATGGTCAGGACCCCCATGGTGGATCATTCTCAGCACTGCAGTGACACTGACATGGTGGTAGTGTGTTAGTGTGTGTTGTGCTGGTATGAGTGGATCAGACACAGCAATGCTAATGGAGTTTTTAAACACCTCACTGTCACTGCTGGACTCCTGGAATAGTCCACCAACCAAAAACATCCAGCCAACAGCACCCTGTGGGCAGCGTCCTGTGACCACTGATGAAGGTCTAGAAGATGACCAACTCAATCAGCAGCAATAGATGAGCGATCTACAGGGTGGACCAACTAGGTAGGAGTGTATAATAGAGTGGACAGTGAGTGGACACGGTATTTAAAAACTCTAGCAGCGCTGCTGTGTCTGAACCACTCATACCAGCACAACACACACTAACACACCACCACCATGTCAGTGTCACTGCAGTGCTGAGAATGATCCACCACCTAAATAATACCTGCTCTGTGGTGGTCCTGTGTGGGTCCTGACCATTGAAGAACAGGGTGAAAGCAGGCTAAAAAAGCATGCAGAGAAACAGATGGACTACAGTCAGTAATTGTAGAACTACAAAGTGCTCCTATGTGGTAAGTGGAGCTGATAAAATGGACAGTGAGTGTAGAAACAAGGAGGTGGTTTTAATGTTATGGCTGATCAGTGTAGTTTGTGTTAATGTTAAAGACGTTGACCATCTCTAAGGTTAAAAAAGGGTAAGGAAGTTATTAAACCTAGCAAACATTTCATTATAGATCTATAGTACTCTTGTTCCATCCAAAAGTTGTATAAATCCCCAAACTGTTATGAGACACAGTACGTTTTGTACAGATGTATGTAAACTTTTGTTTTAAAAACAAACCACATTTAAATCCAGCAGAACCTGACTATGAATGTCTGGTTACACTCCTAATGGCTCACGGGTCCCACAGGTTCCTCTTTATCTATCTATTATGGTTGATGAATTAATAATTTCCACAACATCTGCAGCGTTTCAAAAGTCTTTGCTCAGCTGGGACTTTCAGACAGTAAATAAGTGAAAAGCAGCGTCTCCTTCACTAATAGCTTTAATCAGTCATGTCCTTAGGGACAAAAAGTCAAGATTCCTAGCAAAATATTATACAGAAATATTTATTTAAGAAATGATAATCCATTTAACTTCATATTTATGTAAATATTTCTTTTAAATTACAATCAGTTTCAATAATATGGTTTCACATATGGTTTAAAAATAATTATTAGTTTGTCTTTTTTTGTAACAGTTTAGAAGCATGTTTTATTTGATTTGAGTTTTTATTGAAGGAGTTTATGGCTGAGCTTGTAAATTAAGAGTATTTAATCAACCAGTCAACTAATCAGTCATAAATTCAGAGTTAGGGCTGGGGCCAGATTTATGGTTAGGGCTAGGGCCAGGTTTAGGGCTAGGGCTGGGGCCAGGTTTAGGGTTAGGGCTGGATTAAAAGGGAAAAAAGTACAGATACAAATGGTACTACAAATTAGTAAATTAAAAATGGATTCTTTAATTATCAGGTTCTTTTTCTTCTATTCTTTTGTATTATTATTTTTATGATTATAATTTAATGTATTAAATTTGTGAAAAAGTGACATTTATATCTGTATCTTTTGTAATTTTCTTTAACCCCAACATTATTTAGTATTTATTATTATTATTGTTATGATTATTATTATTATTGTTGTTGTCATTATTATTATTATTATTGTTGTTGTCATTATTATTATTATTATTATTATTATTTAATGTATTAAATTTGTATTTTGTAAAATGTAAAAATGTATTTTAAATAGGGCTGTCGAAGTTAACGCGATAATAACGCATTAACGCAATCTCAATTTAATGCGATTAAAAAAAATAGTGCCATTAACGCAAATGACATTACGAGATTTTTTCACTTCTAAAACTAAAGCGATTAATTTTTCACCCACGGGAGACAGATTGAATTATTCTCACTGACCACGCTCACACGCACGTTTAATGTTATTTAGTTCCATTTGAGAAAAAAAACCCTTTAAAATAGAGCTCACAGCGAAGATAACCGGTTACAAAAGCAGCGACCGCTGTGTTTGTGTTCAATACTCTGTTCACAGTGTCGATACAAGTGATTCAGGAGTCGACTCATTGTAAGCGCAGCGTAAGTTTCTTTTCTCAGTCATCTCTCCGTGTTTACTGTTATGATGAATGATGCGGTTGTAAATAAACACCAAATACTACAGAACATTCTGTGTGACTCGCTTACCTTATAAAGCTCAGGCTTAATTATACTGGTTATTACCACAGAGCGGGAGTCGACTCAGAGTCGTTTACGATTTACCGAGGTGAACCACGAATGTATGTGCTGATAGAATCGGCTCAGATGGGATCGGACTGTATTATCCTTTTAAAGTAAATATTTCAATCAGCAGAATCGCATCGCATGTATGATGTGCACAACGTTAATTACGTGCGTTTATTAATGAACATTAATTACGTTAGCTTATCAGAAGCTTTCTCAATGATGTCTGTGTGGTGTTTTTTTTTTTTTTACAATTAGTGATGGCAAGCAACTGTTCCACTGCACTATTTTACACTAAACACTACACTATTCCATAATGCTCCAGATTGCATCATTCTAAATAGGTATCGGTATCGGCGAGTACAAAAATACAGGTACTTGTACTTGTACTCGGTTGGGAAAAAATGGTATCGATGCATCCCTAGTGAAAACACACTCACTTCGTGTAGAAACGTCCATCAAACCATCGTCACGATACAACCACAGAAAAGTCTGTTACAATAACCGCGCATCTGACATATATACGAAGTCAAGGGTCTCTGCTAGATAGTATTACTGCCTAGTATGTGAGTGAATAAAACTCCCTTACAGTTTTCTCTTGTCCCAGCAGTTTTTAACATCAGTACATTTAGCATAAAATATGTTCACCATTTTAATTGTAACATTTCACTTAAAAATCCTTGTTTTCTATAACATTTACACAGATTTTTTTAATGCGATTAATCGCGATTAACTATGTAAAATTCTGAGATTAATCGCGATTAAAATTTTTAATCGTTTGACAGCCCTAATTTTAAAGTAACATTTATGTCTGTGTCTTTTGTAATTTCCTTTAACCCCAACATTAGATAATAATAATAATAATAATAATAATAAACAATGAATTAAATTAGTAAAAAAGTAACATTTATATCTGTATCTATTTTGTAATTTTCTTTAACCTCAACATTATTTAGTATTTTTATTATTATTAATTATTATTATTATTATTATTATTATTGTTTTTATTATTATTAATGAGAACCACTGCATAGTAAATATCTGCATAGTAATAACTGCATCACAATAATAGTAATAATAATAATAAAAAATAGAGCTAAGTAATTTAAATACCAAACCTACACCAGCCTACAAAAATGCATCATTCATAATGGAAGTGTTTTTTTCTGTACAACATAATGCAAAAACAACAAGATCAATTCTGTATTGGCAAAGCCTCTATGAGAATGTGTAAACAGATATAGTATGTAATTATGTGTCTTATTACTATGTGCACACAATGTCAGCATTGTACTACTCCTGCACCCACAATTCCCTTCAGGGAACTGCTTACTGGACTGAATTTGTCAAAAGAGCTGAGAAGAGAATTCTTTACATTTCTAAAGCAGCGATGCCAACCGCAGTAGATACACAGTCTGTTTACTCTCAGTCCATTTTTACTGGAGAGGAAAAATAAGTAGCCCAGTGAGAAGACTGAAAGCAAGCCGGTGCAGATGGAAGCAGCAGGGATGCTTTACACCAGATGAAGTTACTTCACATTCAGTCGGGATGTTTCAGTAACAGTGTTTGTGTTTCTCGTTGCAGCTCAAGTAAACATGTGGGTCACCAGTCTGCTGGTTTGCCAGGGGTTGTTGTGGGTGGGCACCGCTCAGGGCATCATCATCACTCTGCCTGTCCCCAAGCTGGAGGGCATCCCAAAAATAACAGGTATGCAGTGGTTTTCATTGGCACCTTTGTATTAAGTACTTTGGACAAGCTGTTTTGGTCATGTAAGAGTATTTAATTATTTAATTTATTATTATTATAATTTATTATTTAATTTTTTTATTTATTTAGTCTTATGATTTAGAGGCAGCTGTAGCCTAGTGGTTAAGGTACTGGACCAGCAATCTGAAGGTTGCCGGTTCAAACCCCAGGTTGCTACTGTTAGGCCTTTGAGCAAGGCCCTTCACCCTCAATTGCTTAGATTGTATATTGTCACAACTGTAAGTCGCTTTGGATAAAAGCGTCTGCTAAATGCCAAAAATGCATCACCACAGGTTTGCAATTCCAAGTCAGAAAGCTTGGTTGTGTGGTCATCAAAACCTTTTTTTTTCTATTAATCTGACTGTATGTTTTGTATTCTTGTCTTTCTACCATGACCTAGTTTAGATTTATTTCGTAAAGCAGCCAATTTACTTCTTTTTAAATCACCAGGTACATTATTAAGTCTGAGCTTATATGTAAGAACAAAGAAACACCACAATCCATATCAAGGCCCGGGTGCCAGTACGACCGATAATTGGCTCGTCACAGGGAGGAAGGGGTGCAATTACGAACTCTTTTGGCTGATCGATGGCACCAGGACAAAGACAAGGGATAATAGGTGATAAAAAGTGGTTGGCTACTGATTACTTGTTGAAGAGGGCATGTGTTAGTCTGCAGCGGTAGAGGTGAGGTGAAATATGATGTGGTAATTGGATACAATTAGATTGGAAGAAATATTGAGGGAATAACCATCCTTCTGATTAAAGCAAACATACCCTGAGTGAATTAGATCCAGTTACAAGTATAGTAGCGTCTAGCAAACTATAGGAGCAAATATTTCTGGTATGGCTCCAGAGTTAAAGATGCAGTAACATTCCATACAGATCTTTACCTCCATGTCAACATTTCAACATTTCCTCAAAGATCAAGGTTAAAGTACACTTGTGTCCTCTTCCAGACAGCTTCATCACAACTCTGGTTGTATTTCCATATTCTCTAATGGCACCTTTTTTATCACTGCTCCATCACATAAATGTTTCTTTGATTATACACCAATCAGCCATAACATTAAAACCACCTCCTTGTTTCTACACTCACTGTCCATTTTATCAGCTCCACTTACCATATAGAAGCACTTTATAGAACCATCTGTTTCTCTGCATGCTTTGTTAGCCCCCTTTCATACTGTTGTTCAATGGTCAGGACTCTCCCAAGACCACCACAGAGCAGGTATTATTTAGGTGGTGTGTTAGTGTGTGTTGTGCTGGTAAGAGTGGATCAGACACAGCAGCGCTGATGGAGTTTTTAAACACCTCACTGTCACTGCTGGACTGAGAAAAGTCCACCAACCAAAAATATCCAGCCAACAGCGCCCCGTGGGCAGCGTCCTGTGACCACTGATGAAGGTCTCAAAGATGACCGACTCAAACAGCAGCAATAGATGAGCGATCGTCTCTGACTTTACATCTACAAGGTGGACCAACTAGGTAGGAGTGTCTTATAGAGTGGACAGTGAGTGGACACTGTATTTAAAAACTCCAGCAGCGCTGCTGTCTGAAGAACAGGGTGAAAGGGGGCTAAAAAGCATGTAGAGAAACAGATGGACTGCACTCAGTAATTGTAGAACTACAAAGTGCTTCTATATGGTAAGTGGAGCTGATAAAATGGACAGTGAGTGTAGAAACAAGGAGGTGGTTTTAATGTTATGGCTGATCAGTGTATGTACAAGTACAAATTTTGTTTTCTTTCTATTTTGTTGTATATTAACTCTTTGCAGCATTTGTTTTGTCCATTGCCTTCGTGTCCCTGAGTTCTCTTAATTAATATTAATATTTCTTGTCATCAGAATCCATTTAGAAAAATAAGGGGGTCTTTAACAGTATACTTTTGATCCCTTTACTCTGTATGTGGCATAAAAAGTAAGAAATAAACTAAATCAAAGTCTGGCATAGAGTAAAGCAGAGCTGGAGGCTTACCTTATGTCACAGGTTGGTTTGAAGTGGTGAAGTTGGCGGATGGCCGCTCAGCATCTACAGCAGGGAATATCACTTGTTCCTCATTCCACTTGAACATCCAAAGTCCATTTTGAGTCTGCAGCTCCATACCCATCGAATGCTGCCTCGGTGCATGCTGGTGGGTCAAGAATTTTGGAACGTATGGCTGTCTGAAGAGTAAAAAGACAGGACAGCAAGTGGGTAAACGTGACGTTCATTTCAACAATTCACAAAACATTACTATACTATAATACGTACTATAAATCACATTTTGTGATAACAAGAAAAGGTACAAACATGCTATTGTATTAGCATTGCCATGGCAACGCTCCATGTGCTTTTGTTTGTTTCTGTCCCTCGAATTGTATCTCCGCCGCTGTCATGTAATTGTTTTTTTAATTGATTTTACCTTTACCCTGTCATGAATGCAATTAGCCTGTGTTAAGTACCTGTTTTGTTTCCTTTGTGTTTTGTTGAGTATTGACTGTAGCATTTGTTCTATTTTTTTGTGTATCATATTTTGTGTACATTGTTTATTGTTTTGTCTATAATTAATAGAGTTATGTCTATGTGCTTGTGCCCTGCCTCTTCAACCAAACACAATCACCTCATATATATATATATATACACATTGATCAACCATAACATTAAAACCACCTCCTTGTTTCTACACACACTGTCCATTTTATCAGCTCCACTTACCATATACGTAGAAGCACTTTGTAGTTCTACAATTACTGACTGTAGTCCATCTGTTTCTCCGCATGCTTTGTTAGCCCCTTTCACCCTGTTCTTCAATGGTCAGGACTCTCCCAGGACCACTACAGAGCAGGTATTATTTGGGTGGTGGATCATTCTCAGCACTGCAGTGACACTGACATGGTGGTGGTGTGTTAGTGCAGGGGTTTTCAACCTCTTTAGGCATGTGCCCCCCTTCGTGTGCCGAGCACGACTTGCGCCCCCCCCCTCACACATTACGCCCCCCCTCACACATTACGCCCCCCTCCCCTTGGTGGAGCAGCAGCACTCGGTTGCGTGTGCCACCACACCCCCCTCCCCTGGTTAAGGCACTACTCGGGCACGGATGCCAGGTGCCGGTTCCGCCACGCCCCCCTCCCCTGAATGGGGCACGGCTCGAGCACAGATGCCAAGCACGGCTTTCGTCATGCGCCCCTCCCCTTTGTGGGCCACGGCTCAATCGCGGATGCCTGCCGTATGCCCCGCCGGTCTCGTGTGCCACCGGTTCATGATAATAATCTCGTAGTGCCACGCCCCCCCGGACAGCCGCTCGCGCCCCCTTGGGCAGGTACTCGCGCCCCCTGCCCCACAGGTTGAAGACCCCTGTGTTAGTGTGTGTTGTGCTGGTATGAGTGGATCAGACACAGCAGCGCTGCTGGAGTTTTTAAATACCGTGTCCACTCACTGTCCACTCTATAAGACACTCCTACCTAGTTGGTCCACCTTGTAGATGTAAAGTCAGAGACGATCGCTCATCTATTGCTGCTGTTTGAGTTGGTCATTTTCTAGACCTTCATCAGTGGTCACAGGACGCTGCACACGGGGCGCTGTTGGCTGGATATATTTTTGGTTGGTGGACTATGCTCAGTCCAGCAGTGACAGTGAGGTGATTAAAAACTCCAGCAGCACTGCTCTGTCTGATCCACTCATACCAGCAAAACACACAAACACACCACCACCATGTCAGTGTCACTGCAGTGCTGAGAATGACCCACCACCTAAATAATACCTGCTCTGTGGTGGTCCTGTGGGGGTCCTGACCATTGAAGAACAGCATGAAAGGGGGCTAACAAAGCATGCAGAGAAACAGATGGACTACAGGCAGTAATTGTAGAACTACAAAGTGCTTCTATATGGTAATGTTATGGATGATGGGTATATATATATACTTATTTTTTTGTTTCTTTCAACAGTTAGTGGTAAAGCAGTCCTAGATATTCATATTATTATTTATTTTGCCATAAAACAAATGTATAAACGTATTCCACACCTGTATCACTCCTTAGAAAAATGGACGTCCCTCTTTAGCTCTTTGTACCACTATTAGCAATGAGAAAGGCTAATATTAGATTAAGGAAAGTGTTCAGCAGCAGCCATTGCTTCTATCAGGAATTTATTTTCCCACTTTCCCAGAACTGCATTAAATAAGACACACTGCTGGGGGTTTTGGCATGAACTGCCCATTTCAGTCCTTACCACAGCATCTCTATTGGGATCCAGGCAAGACTATAACCTGTTTTAAGACTTTAACTCTTCTAAAGCTATTGATCCCAATTATAAAAGCAGGTTCACCTCCAAATGGTTCAAAAGAAAGAAAAATAGGGTTTTGTTTTGACCAAAATCCTGACTCAAACCTAACTCAGTTGTTGTAGCAGGATCTTAAATTCCTTACAATGTTCTTTATGTGAGACCATTAAGAATAACATTAGTAAAATAGGGAAAACCAGAAGGGGACAGCACTTATTTTATGACTTTGCTTGTACAAATCAGCATTCATGTTGTGTATCTGCTCTGCTGCAGGTAAGGGAATGACCTCTGTGAATGCTCATCATGGTCCTGTGGATTTCCTGGTGGCCCTCAGCAGCACACTGTCCCCAGATCTTCTCAAGCGAGACTCGGTTGTAGAGGCGCCCGACTCAGCCTGCGGAGGGGACGAGCGAAGCGACACTTCCTCCCAGGACTCTCTTCCACAGTGCGGCACGTCTTCATTCGGGGAGGTCAAGGAAAGGTCACAGAGCATGCTGCTTCAGTACCGCATCCGTTCCACCACCGCTTTACCTGGACGGCGGCTGACCACTCGGTGTGATGAGAACTCAGATTCATCATTGGAGTCTTTGGAACACAGTCTTGAAGATGGCTCAATCTACGAGCTAAGCGACGACCCAGACATGTGGGTCAAGGGTCGACCGATTGCAAGGGAAGGTTCAAAGAGGGACTTGGTGACATCTGCGGCAGTCATCTCTGGAGGAAAGGGATTTAGGAGACTTAGGGAGGGAGGATTGAAGGGTGTGGTAGAATCAAACGAGAGTACCCTGATGGTTTGGCAACTGCCCCTTAGGGTCTAGAATTTAACAGATGGAATTTAAATCCATCTACTACTGGGAGCTACTGGGAGGTGGGAGACATTGGGTGTCTGTCAAGATTAAATTCTGCTGTTTCATACAACACGTCTAAAGTGGGTCTACTGAACTAAATATTATCATTTTTTATTATTATTAAACTGAAATATTGACAAGTTAACACAGTAACCTGCCATTAATGTAAAATTTTGTGAAACTTATTAAAACTTTGATAAATAAATTCGGGTTTTGTAAATTCCAGCTTTGTAACATAATTTAACCTTTTTTCATTTAATTAATCTGCCTGGTTTTTAGCTTCTTCTAGTTATTGGGCTACAAGATAAGCTAATATAGCAACAATGTGATGCCACTTTTATACTCGCTCACTCATACACTATATGGACAAAAGTATTGGGACAGTTTAGGGATGTTTATGGAACATTTTATGTAAGGCCTTGTCCTTTTCCAGCATACCTGTGCTGGACCTCAGTCTAATTGAATAGATCTGTTTTTTTAGGCATTTTTTGTCATTGTATAATAGGATTAAGGTCAGAACTCAGAAAAATGCCTTCCCCAAACTGTTTCCAAACCATTCAAAGCATAACATTTACAGTATTCTTCAGGGATATACTCAAGAGACTCTCTTACACTAAACAAGGTCAAGCTGAGGCGTGAAGAAGCTTCTTCATGTCAAAAGCATGAGCTCTTCACAGGTCATTTGCTGGAAATGCGAGTACATTGGGATCACAGCAGTGCACGATGCACCATTTCTGCACTCTGGATCCGGACAGCTTCTTCTTTCTGCGGGGAACCTGGAATCGTCCATTTAATCTCTGAACGCATTTTAGCTCTATCCTCATCGGGGGTCGAATACTGGCTCGCTGCTCAAATAGTGAACGTTTCCTCACTGTTGCAGGCAGGTCACCCCCGGTGGAGTCATTTTGTTTGGAATTCGTCATGCCACAAAGCTGCTGAAGGGTCTGTTTTATTTTACAGCGTTTGTTGAAATCTTATCAGTAGTCTGGTGGGCGAAGTGAGGGAAGTTGCAGTGCCATCTTTTAAAGATTTCGTATATATATATATATATATATATAAAGACACGCAAATTACGTTCCCAAAACAAGGAAGAGCTCAAACATACACTGACCAGACATAACATTATGACCACTGACAGGTGAAGTGAATAACACTGATTATCTCTTCATCACGGCACCTGTTAGTAGGTGGGATATATTAGGCATCAAGTGAACATTTTATCCTCAAACTTGATGTGTTAGAAGCAGGAAAAATGAACAAGCGTAAGGATTTGAGCGAGTTTGACAAGAGCCAAACTGTGATGACTAGATGGCTGGGTCTATCAAAAGTGGTCCAAGGAAGGAACAGTGGTAAACCGGCGACAGGATCATGGGCGGCCGAGGCTCATTGATGCACGTGGGGAGCGAAGGCTGACCCGTGTGGTCCGATCCAACAGACGAGCTACTGTAGCTCAAATTGCTGAAGAAGTTAATGCTGGTTCTGATAGAAAGGTGTCAGAATACACAGTGCATCAGTTTGTTGTATATGGGGCAGCAAAAAGGGTGCCAACACAATATTAGGAAGGTGGTCATAATGTTATGCCTCATCAGTGTATAATCAAGCAGAAATTGTTCTGAAATGGTTTTATAACAACTGTGCTTATTAACCTTAATTTTCCATTCCAAGATTTATTAATATGTTCATTTTCACCATCCACCTTATATAGATCATGATTGTGGTGCCCTGTGATAGACTGGCAACATGTCCATAATGTAAACTTGCTCTGTTGTTTGTGTTTGGGTGACACGGTTGGTGACACGTTTACTGGTTAATTTGCATTATGAGGCGGTCCTAGCAATCCTACGGCAATTCAGTTAGCATTAGTCAAAATGTCCAAGATGCCAAAGTGTAAAGCAGCTAAAAAACATTATGTGTGTATAATTACTCAGTATGTACATTTTAAAATATACTCAAATTAAACATTTTTTAATATAAAAGTTGGTTGCAAATAGGTAACCTGCAGGATAAGACAGCTCTTATAATTTTCATTTAAGTTCACTTAAGTTTTATGTTGTTTAAATTTAAACTACTGTACATTTACACTTTCCAAATAAAACCAATCAAATCACATAAAACAATGTCATATGTATAATGGAAAGTGAAAGTGCAGTGCCGGGCAGTGTGCAAGATCAGTTTGGCGAGGTTGTCGTATTGGGCATGTTCATATTGAGAAATCTGATGGCCCTGGGGAAATAGCTCCATCAGACTGTGGAAACGCTTGCCTGATTTCAGAAGCCTAAACAGGCAGTTACCAGGGTGGTTGGAGTCCTTGATGACTGTTATTGCTCTGGTTCTGCATGGCCTGATGTAAATATCATGCAGAGAGGAGAAACCAGCTAAGAGCACCACTCTCTGCCATGCTTTGCGGTCCTGGATAGGACAGTTATCATACCACATTGAGATGCATCGTGTTGGTAGACTTTCCATGGCCCTGCTGTAGAAGGTTTTCAGGATCACTATGAAGAGCTTGAATTTCCTCAGGTGCCTCAGGTGGTATAAACGTTGTCTGGTTTGAATTGAGTCAAGGTCAGGTCTTCAGAGAGGGGTACTCTAGCATACCTGAAGCTACTCATTCTCTCTCCACTGGGGTCCCACCGTTTCTGTGGGGGTGTGGATTTCCTTATGCCTTCCGTTAAAGTATTTTCAGTGAGAGACTGGCATAATGCTACCAGTTTCTCCACCTCGTCAAGACTGGAGGCCTCATCATTTTTGAGGATGAGGCCCAGAATTACTGTATTGCAGATAGGACTAGTAGGACTAGAGCAGGGGGCTCAGGACTCAACCCTGTGGGGCTCCTGTGCTCAGGATAATGGTATTAGAGGTAAACTGGACCACTCTAGCTACCTGAGGTCTGCCTATAAGAGACAAGAATCAAATCACAGAGGAGGCCATTCAGTTCAAGGTCCCTGAACATGGAGGCCGATCTGTAGGGAATATATTATCAAAATGTGATCTACTGATCCACTCTCCGATCCACAAACTCACTGATGTTGGTGGAACCTTCCAGAAACCTGCCCTAGTCAATCAATGTCATCAAGTGCATCCTGTAGCAAGACTTTTGACAGTCTATCGCATCATCAACCACCTCTCTGGATCTCTATGAAGGAGATAACTGCCAAACTTCGTTCGTACTGACAGTAACACTATAGATAAGGCTGCCTTAATAACCTCTTTACGACCACGATAAGCATAAAAAGAAGCTGAAATTGCACAATATGTTTCACCTTAAGGTGCGTGGTCTAGCAGCAGATACTAATCAGGTTTCACTCATATACAGTGGGCACAGGCTCACAGAAACTAAACAGATAACGACTGGGAACCTGTTATTGTCTGTTTACTACCTGAATTCTTAGCAGAATTTAAGGGTATACAGCATGAATCGATGGACCCAACTTGCCTAGAATGAACAGTTCGTCTGAGTTTCAGTCTCTCTCCTTGGCGCCTCAGTTCCCTTGGTGAGGTTTTCTCATGTTATGTTGTTTCGTTTCTGTTTCCGCGCCCCGTCACCGCCCTTCCTTTGTGATTTTTTGCTTTGTTCTTTGTAAACACCTGTTCCCCATCAGCCCTTATTACGCTTCTTTATTTATACCCTCAGTTCGTTGGAAAGTGTCGTTATTACGTTAGCGCTACACCGAGCTCTTGCTTTTGCATTCCTAGTTTCTTTCTCGTTTGATGTTTTGCCGTGTCTGATTATGGATAAACCTCGGGACAAATGTTTGCTTATGGATTATCCTGGTGTCTTGATTCCTTTGATTATGATTCCTGGAATTTATCCAGGAATTTAAAGCACTCGGTGAGATGTTTTACTTGTGTCTTGCCTCCTGTCTTCTTTTGTCACAGATTAGGCTGGTAGTGTTGGTGTAATGGTGTGAAAAATGCTATATTGGGAACAACCCTGGGCATCATTATAACAATAAAGCATCATTTGAATGCCACAGCCTATCTGAGAGCACCCAGACTTTCCTATTTTAATGCGTGTAATGACAGCAAGGAATTAAATTACATGATAGAACTTTCTATGCCACTAAATAATGCTTGAGGAGGCGTAATTTGTCATACGTTCAAAAAACCTCAATATCTGTAAGTATTTTGTGGATGTTCCAGTCATTCGGTCACAAATTAATGTACTGTATGTGCATATACACCGATCAGCCATAACATTAAAACCACCTCCTTGTTTCTACACTCACTGTCCATTTTATCAGCTCCACTTACCATATCATCTGTTTCTCTGCATGCTTTGTTAGCCCCCTTTCATGTTGTTCTTCAATGGTCAGGACCCCCACAGGACCACCACAGAGCAGGTATTATTTAGGTGGTGGATCACTCTCAGCACTGCAGTGACACTGACATGGTGGTGGTGTGTTAGTGTGTGTTGTGCTGGTATGAGTGGATAAAACACAGCAGCGCTGCTGGAGTTTTTAAACACCTCCCTGTCAATGCTGGACTGAGAATAGTCCACCAACCAAAAATATCCAGCCAACAGCGGTCCATGGGCAGGGTCCTGTGACCACTGATGAAGATCTCAAAGATGACCAACTCAAACAGCAGCAATAGATGAGCGATCGTCTCTGACTTTACATCTACAAGGTGGACCAACTAGGTAGGAGTGTCTTATAGAGTGGACAGTGAGTGGACACGGTATTTAAAAACTCCAGCAGCGCTGCTGTGTCTGATCCAGTCATACCAGCACAACACACACTAACACACCACCACCATGTCAGTGTCACTGCAGTGCTGAGAATGATCCACCACCCAAATAATACCTGCTCTGTAGTGGTCCTGTGGGGGTCCTGACCATTGAATGTTGTGTGCTTATACGTTTGGCATATGCAACAATTATTAATTTATTTACACTTTCAAAGCGTTAGTTAAATTAAATGCTAATTTGCGCCACTAGATTTGATTTTAAATAATCAAATAATAACCCATATTAAAAAAGTCTTATTGGCATTCCTTAGAAAATGACTGTTGAGCAAGTGATACCAATCAAAGCTTATCAACAATCCTAATTCTCAAATAATCATCCTACAAACACCTTCAACCAATGACTGCTGAATATGGAGTTTAGTGCTTGGCATTTTCTAATTCTGTATTGGCCTGCAGAGGGAAAAAGCCTCGCGGCTACGTGGCAGTTACTGTAAAAAGCCGAAGATAAGTAAAGGGCATTTAACGATACAACTCACCAGGGGAAATTCTGAAGGAGTCTGGGAAAGGTCGGCAATTGGAAAAATGTATGATCTTTATACGAGTCAATTGCATTGCTACAAGGGAGATTTGAGAAAAATCTCTCATAAAGACATTAATGCTAGTCCAGGTTGTGTACTCAAGGTCTCAGCGTATAGAATAAATTAGATTTATGATAACCATGTATACCCAAAAGGATTTGTCCATGGCTATAATTTTTAATAAAAATGTGTGGGGAAACATTTACAATCCTGAGAATCTCCTAGCAGTATTTGATTCAAACACATTTTTAGAACCATGATGTAAACCCTGTTCAGAGGATGCTAGTGTTTTAGGGTGGCATCTTGTAAAAAATGCATATATTTTAAATCAATAGCAGTTCTTACACCCAGGACTGGTGCTGTTTTATGTATAAGTTTGCATTTTGTGATGCAGAAAAGACTGGACATGCTGGATCCTCAATTACAGCAATATTGCCAACAGTAGTATTGCCAGATGTATTAAACAAAATTCTTGTAGCAAGCCCACTTGATGGGAAGATCAGTCAGGAGCTTGAATCACAGAATCATGCCCATCTGCCCTGCCACAAATGGCCGGCAGGGGTGTGGAGGCGTTTTCTGTGGCTTTCTTTTTAATCAGACAGTCTCTATTTCTCAACTACGATAATGAGAAACCAATCCATCCATCCATCCATCCATTCATTTATCCTTCCATCTATCCTTCCATTTATCCATCCATCCATCCAATCATCAATCCATCCATCCATCCAATCATCAACCCATCCATCCAATCCATCCATCCATCCATCCAATCATCAATCAATCCATCCATCCAATCATCCATCCATCCATCTATCCATCCAATCATCCATCCATGCATTTATTCACCCATCCATCCAATCATCCAACCATCCATTTTTCCATTTATTCACCCATCCATCCTTTTCATCCATCCATTTACCCATCCGTCCATTCACCCATCCACCCTTTCATCCTTTCATCCATGCATTTACCCATTCATCTATCCAATCATCCTTTTATCCATCCATCCATTCTTCCATCCATCCATCCATCCATCCATCCATCCATCCATCTATCTGTCCTTTCATCCATCCATCCAATCATCCATCCATCCATCCATCCATCCAACCATCCATCCAACCACCCATCCGTCCATCCATTCATCCATCCATTCTTCCATTCATCCATCTATCTATCTATCCGTCCTTTCATCCATCCATCCAATCATTTGTCTGTCCATCCATCCGCAAGGACGCAAACTGTGACTGTAGTAACTGTACTGATTGGCAGGGACCCTTTGCTCTAAGTACGCAAACCTTCTACTACATCACAACAGAGCCTTCAGATTCACTGTTAGGGTCAAGCATTCAGACCTGTACCAGCTACCAAGTGTCTGAGTGCATTCGTGGCATACACTAAGAAAAGTTCAAGCAGAAGTCGTGCACTTGTTTCCACTTAAGTATCATAAAAAGCCCCCTGAAGAGAATTGCTATGGGACTTTAAAAAAAAGAGACAGGTAAGCTGACTCAGTGCGCCTATGTGCTTTGGGGAGCAATGAGGTGAGGTGCAAGCATTTCTTTTTCCCCCAGAAAAAGCCCATGATTGTATGCCGCTGCTGACTCGCATTTTGTCACTGAGAACTGCCCCCCTCCTCGCTTTCACTGGAGACAACAAATCCCACAGAGCTGTAGTGCAGTGCCAGCATTTTACCAGACAAATACATTCAAACAGCAGCTACACGAGGATCTTTATTTTATTTTTTTGGTTGGGTAGCAGAAGCTTTCTCGAGCCTGCCAATTAACCCCATTGAGGGGGAGATTTGCCTATCGCCCGGCACAGCTTTGCTCCCATAATGCCACACGGGCGTCTCTTTTCCATCTTATGTGTGATTTGCATGCTCAGTCAAAGCAGAACCGGGGCTTGTCAGAGGGATGCGACTGTTGGTCCTTTTGTGTT